>NW_024412388.1:62527255-62808691 GCF_014898765.1 Herpailurus yagouaroundi
GGGATGAGCACTGGGTGTTGTATGGAAACCAATTTGGCAATAAATTTTATATTAAAAAAAGATATAAATCATCAATTTAAATTGTGTAATTCAATGGCTTTAGTATATTCAGAGTTGCACAACCATCATCACAATTAATTGAATGAAGACATTACCCCCAGAAACAACACTTACTTCCACCTTCTTCCCAACCTCTTTATTCCAGCCTGAGGAAAATACTAATATTCTTTCTGTTTCTATAGATTTACCTTCTGGAGACTCCCTATAAATGCAGTCATACAATACATGGTCTTTTGTGACTGACTTCTTTCACTTAGCACAACGTTTTTAAGATTCATCAACTTGGGGAGCCTGGGTGGTGCAGTCGGTTAAGCGTCCGACTTCAGCCAGGTCACGATCTCGCGGTCTGTGAGTTCGAGCCCCGCGTCGGGCTCTGGGCTGATGGCTCAGAGCTTGGAGCCTGTTTCCGATTCTGTGTCTCCCTCTCTCTCTGCCCCTCCCCCGTTCATGCTTTCTCTCTCTCTGTCCCAAAAATAAATAAACGTTGAAAAAAAAAAAAGATTCATCAACTTTCGGGGCACCTGTGTTGCTCAGTCAGTTAAGCAGCCCACTTCAGCTCAGGTCATGATATCACGGTTTTTGAGTTTGAGCCTGGTGTTGGGCTCTGTGCTGACGACTTGGAGCCTGGAGCCTGCTTCTGATTCTGTGTTTCCCTCTCTGCACTTCCCCCACTCACGCTATGTCTCAGAAAATGGATAAACATAAAAAAAAAAAAAAAAAAGATTCATCAACTTTATAGCGTTATACCAGTACCTCCTTGCTTTTTAGTGTGGCATACTATTTTGTTGTATGGATATGCCAGGTTTTATTTATCCATTCATCAGTTGATGGATATTTGTATTTTTCCCATTTTTTGGCTATTTTGAATATGGTGCTTTGAACATTCAAATTTTTTTATTCACATATGATTAACATACAGTGTTATGTTAGTTTTGGGTGTATGATACGATGATTCAACAATTCTATACATTTCTGAGTTCTCAACAAGATAAGCATGTTCTTAATCTCCTTTATCTATTTCACCCATTTCCCCCCTCCCCTGGCCCATACCCACATCATGTACAAGTTTTGATATGGACATCTGTTTGCATTTCTCTTGGGTACATCTAAGAGTGGAGTTGATGGCTCATGTGTTAACACTATGTTTAACATCTTATGGAATGGTCAAACTGTTTTCTAAAGAGGTTAATGCCTAATGAGTTAAAAATCAAATTGTCTCCAGAAAAGAAAGCCTATGTGACATACCTCCCAGGACAAAATAAGCCCATTGATTTTAACCTTAACATATTGAAAGACAAAATTTGTATGTGCTACTTTCAAACATCACCAATTAGCTATCCTTAGGAAACTAAACTGACCCAAATAAAACAGAAATAACAAATGTAATTATATAACCAAAACTTAACTCTTCTTTTCACATCCCATTTTCACTCTTCCTCACTTTATATCTCTACATCTCTAGTCTTACTCAATTATGGAGTAAAATTATACCTTTTTACCTTTGTAGAGGTCATGCCATTGCACTGCCTCAGGATCCCAAGTTAAAAATCAAACTTACTTGTGTCTCTGTGCTCTTCTAGTCATTGTGCCTTTATTTCTTTGCTAGCTGGCATATGCTTGGACACTCTCAGACCTGTGAAGCGTGACCTATAGCTAGGAAAGATTTCTCATTTCATTTGATGTGCTGCTCAAAGTGCACTGGAGTGTACTGGAGAGATGGGCACTGAAAATGCTTTTGAAAGTACAGGGTCTAAAAGCCCAGATGGTGAAAAAAATCCGTACTTTTCTGACTTTAGGCAGAAACAGGATATACACAATGCATATTATTTGTAGAGTCATCCTCTTTGGTGATTAACCTCCTCACCCACAGAAATATAAAGAGCTTCTATGCATGTTGGATGGAAAGCTAAATTTGTTTACTTTCCCTGAATATATAGTCACAGTCTTATAAAATTATGCTAAAATGTGGATGGCCTTTTTATGATAAGGGACTCACTTTCTGTGTGCAAAGACAGCACATAAGTAATTTATGGATGCTATTGTCATTTGCTAAAATATGCTGACAGGAGAATGGTACTTTCGATATATAAATGTGCCTAATGTTCCATGTTCCTTGCCATTTGTTTATTTACTTATTTTTAAGTGGAAGAGTAGATGTTTTGGACCAAGAGCAATATTTCCTAGGTATATAATAATAGTGCTTAATAGGCAATCGATTCCAAAGATAGTTTAAAGCTGTCCATTATAAAGTCACGTAATCAGAATTTATGGAGTCTTTGTAAATGGAAGTATCTGCTTAGGAATGCACAGTTCTTGAGACTAACTTTTACTGCTCCAATTTCTCCTGAATTAAGTATTGGTCTGCCCATTAGCCAACAAATGGATAAAATACACATGTTACACATTTGTGCTACCACTTCTGCTAATATTTAATGAGTACCAGACACTTTTGTAAGTGCTTTACATGTAATACTTATTTAATCCTCATAACAACTCTATGAAGTAGAACTATTGTGATTCCCATTTCAGCAATGAATAAACTGAAGTTTTGAAAGGTCACATAATTTATTAAAAGTGACATAGCTAATAAAAAGAAGCCTGACTTCAGAACCCTTGTTCTTTATCTACTACACTCAATAGGATGTTTTTCTACATCCCATACTGCTAATTTTTTTTTTTTTTTGCCTAGAATTTCTATCAAATATGTACCATATTCTTGACAGTTTTCTGTTCAAGACATGTCTGTTTGCTGCCACATAGAAAGTCAAAATAGTTTTGGAGTTTGAATTCACTTTTATGGTAACACTTAAGTTGTCAGGTCAGTTGAGGGCTTCTCCCATAACTGTTATTTTGATGGCACAAACTTACCTCTAATTTACCTCTTCAGATCATTATAATGACTTCTGCAATTCCCAGAAGAGACAATGTCAGATTTGGAGAAATTATTTGGAAATAATAAGTAGTAAGAAGATATATAAGTAATAAGTAATATTATTATTTAATATATTACTTATTACTTATTATAAATAAGTAGTATAATAAGTAGTATAATAATTACTTAAGACTAATAATAAGTAATAAGTAGATATTATAAATAATTTAAAGAAATCCTATGAGGGGCGCCTGGGTGGCTCAGTCGGTTAAGCGGCCGACTTCAGCTCAGGTCATGATCTCACCGCCCATGAGTTCGAGCCCCGCGTCGGGTTCTGTGCTGACAGCTCAGAGCCTGGAGCCTGTTTCAGATTCTGTGTTTCCCTCTCTCTGACCCTCCCCTGTTCATGCTCTGTCTCTCCCTGTCTCAAAAATAAATAAAATGTTAAAAAAAAAAAAAAAGAAGTCCTATGAATTACCTGTAACAATGCCTGGAAGACTCCTAAATTGAATAACATTCCATCTCTCTCTCTTCCTTTGGGTGTGGATCTCAGCTAATTGAGGAAGATGCTGATAGTTCAACTATGTCCCATTTATTCATAAATTCAGAAAAGAACCCAGAACTCCGGTAACAAGATGGCCATCAGTGACCTATGCATGGAGTTGCTGTGAAAATGAAGAATCAAGTAAATACTGCTGGCTTTAGCCAGAAGACAGCTTTGGAAAAGGTGGTTCAGGGCAGATTATGAGTGACTTTAGAGAGGATTATTTATGTACACTGAAGATCCAACCTTGAAATTGCTCCAATTTTTGACTTCTTGTGAGGTGATACAATAATAAATTCCTTATTGTCTAGGCCAATTTAGTTAAGATTTGCTGCTATTTTCAGGTAAAAATAATCTAAGAGAAGTATTTAATGATATGTCTTCTTCCATATTTTTGAAAGCTTTGCTTTATTGTTTGACTTTTGATACTAATTTCAAATGAATGGATCCTTTAGGTAACCCGCCTTCTTTTGAAATTTGGTGCTGATGTAAATGTAAGTGGTGAAGTTGGAGATAGGCCCCTCCACCTTGCATCTGCAAAAGGATTCTTTAATATTGCAAAACTCTTGATGGAAGAAGGCAGCAAAGCAGATGGTAAGATTATATGTTTAGAACACTTTTGCTATCTTCTACTTTATGTATAGTTTTTACTTGCATTTTCCTTATTTAGTTGTGAATAACCCTGAAGCTGATTAATTGCATATGCTAATTTGTTTCACAAATCATAATTTATTATTTTAATATAATAATGAATCTATATGTTAATCCTTTTTATACATTTTAGTTCAATTCTTAATATATTAGATACTTCAAGAAAACTAAGGTTTTTTTTCTAGACATATCATTCTTATTTTGTTATTTTTCACTAATATGTTTCTTAATTGAGGCAAAACTTGCATATAGCAATTAAGTGAATATTGACTTAAGGGAATATTTGTCATCGATAAATTCATGCAAAACCACCCAGATCGAGATATAGAACATTTTAATATAGAAAATTAAACTCTGGTGGGGGGGGGGGCACGCCTGGGTGGCTCAGTCAGTTAAGCCTCCAACTTCGGCTCAGGTCATGATTTTACTGTCCATGAACTTGAGCCCTGCATTGGGCTCTGTGCTGTCAGCCTGCATCAGATTTTGTGTCTCCCTCTCTCTCTGGCCCCTCCCCCCCCAACTCACACTGTCTCTCTCTCTCTCAAAAATAAATAAAGATTAAAAAAAAAGAAAAGAAAAGAAAAGAAAAGAAAAGAAAAGAAAAGAAAAGACAATTGAACTCTGGAAAGTTCCCTTGTGCTCTCTTCTTAGTAAATAGCTTTAACAACAAAAGGTAATCAATATTGTGGCTTCTATTGCCATAGGTTAGTTTTTTCTGTTCTTGAAGTTCATATAATTTGGGACTGCCTTCTTTTGACTGACAACATGATTTTAATTTTTATCCATGTTGTTGCATGAATCATAGTTTGTTCTTTTCTATTGCTAAAGATTATATGAATATTCTAAAATTTGTTTATCCATCATCCTTCTAATGGATGTTTGAATGTTTCTAGTGTTTGGCTTTTATGAATGTAGATGCCAGAAACATTCTCATTCAATTTTGTGTGTATGTGTGTGAATATATATATTTATGTCTTTTGGGTATGTATATGGGAGTGTGTGTGCAGGTATGTAGCATTTCTGTATGCACATGTTTAACTTTTTAGGAAATTTCAAAGAGTTTTCCAAAGTGTTTGTACTATTTTTTACTCCTACAGCAATATATGAGAGTTCCAGTTGCTCCCCATTTCCTCCCCAATATTTGATATTACTATTATTTATGGTGGAAACAACATTACAGCATGATCAGGATGGGAGGAAAAAAAGCTTTAGCATACACAGAAAGATTTTAGGATGTGGTTTAACAGAATAGAATTTCCCACAACTTTTAATTTTCTTAATAATAAAATTAATTTTAGAAAATTGATTAAAAGTAGAGTGTTAAAGAAAGTTCTTCCTTTCTCTTACTTTTTCTCTTCCTTACAAACTTTATTTTTTGACACAAATTCACTTAGAGTTACATCTTGTCATTAAATTCTCTCAGGCACATCCAACATTCTTCCATTGACCCCCAAGAGACCTAATTAAAAGCCCAGCTGTAAGAGCTGCTGGCCTTTGCAGCAGAAACGATGCACATTTACAAAAGGACGAGGTTGTCAGAGCTCTAGAACTGCCAGTTCCTTGGTCCAAAATTGAGATCAATATTCAGTTCATAAAGCTAATCAATGTTTTCACCTACATGTAAGGAAAACACAAAGGCTTCCAGAGACAAGTGTAGCAAGAGGCAAGGGTAGTTTCCAGTTTCCATGTTGCAAAGAGGGCTATTTTATTTTATAAAGTTTGAGAAACATAGTTGGTGTCATTTTCTATGAGCCCGTATGTAATAACGGAGGTATTTCTTCTATAGCATTATCATAAATAACCTGTGTTGTCAGGATACAAGGAATGCCGTTCCTTAGACCTTGTTTAAGCAGTCTCTTTGATTCTGTTGGTTTAGAATAGGCAGAGGTACACCTGTATGAACCACTGAACACATAATTGTGTTTTTGAAACTGCCTCGCTCTTCCAAAGGGTCAGGAACAGCTCACTTTTTTCCTTTTATTATCAATGCCAACCTCAGCTTTTTATTCCTCTGTGCAACTCCAAAGCTCGGTGGTGTCAAAATGAGTATCATTGATCAGCATGTCTCCAGGATCAAAGTTCCTTTCTTACAAAAGACATTGAAATGAATATTGCACCCGTATTCCCCCTACATACCAGCATCATATGATAGAATTTTCAACACTTTCTTTCTGATTCACACAAGCACTACATGCTTTCTACTCAATCATTTAAAATATCAAGAGACAGCATGACTCAGATTTTTATGTATTTTTATTTCCTTCTAATACACACTTGATATTTAAGTCCCTTTTGTACTTCAACCAATTGCAAAGAATAAGCCAGAAGATCTGTTGTGCTACTGCACACTGCACAGGATTTATTATCAGCTAGTTCATTTATTCCAAAGTGTAGCTAAGCCTCCAGATGATTTATTTTAAATCTGGCCCTTGCCTGTGGTAAATGGACATAAGAGGAAGAGTAAATTAATGACCCCAATAGGGGCACAATTTGAAATCTGGTATGTACAGTATGTTTCCATGGTAACAGAATGTCACAAATGAAAATAAATTCAGATTACAAAATTAGCCAACATGTAATTCTGAAAGCAACCTCTTCAGTTTAGCATGTTTGGAGGCTGACCTATTCAGTCATATATATGTTTCAAGTCTCTAGTTTTCTTTGTACCCCTTAGGAAAATGAAAAATAAAAAGGAGAAATGTAATGCTTATTGAATGAGATTGAAAAGGTCAAAATGTTTCTGGACTCCATAAGAAGAAAGTAGTGATCGAGTCCTCACAACTTATCATTTGAATAAAGTTAAATATGGGGGGTGCCTGGGTGGCTCAGTCAGTTAAGCCTCTGACTTCTGCTCAGGTCATGAGCTCGCTGTTCGTGAGTTAGAGCCCCGTGTCAGGCTATGTGCTGACAGCTCAGAGCCTGGAGCCTGCTGCAGATTCTGTGTCTCCCTCTCTCTCTGCCCATCCCCTGCTTGCTCTCTCTCTCTCTCTCTCTCTCTCTCTCAAAAATAAATAAACATTAAAAAAAAATTTAATGATGGGCGCCTGGGTGGCTCAGTCAGTTTAGCCTCCTAACTTCGGCTCAGGTCATGATCTCCCGGTTTGTGAGTTCGAGCCCCGCTTCGGGCTCTGTGCTGACAGCTCAGAGCCTGGAGCCTGCTTCGGATTCTGTGTCTCCCTCTCTCTCTGCCCCTCCCCTGGTCATGCTCTGTCACTTTCTGTCTCAACAATAAATAAAACATTAAAAAATTTTTTTTTAATTTAATGAAAATTTTAAATTCAGTTTATTAATTTTTTGTCATCTGACTATTAAATGCTACAGTTCCTCTCACATGGAACTGGATATTATATAAAATCACAAGAATTTCTAGGGCATGGCAGGTAAGAGGAAGTATTTTATTTCTAAAAGTATATCTTGTCAGAGCTATTACACAGATTTGTTATTTAAAATGTGTTTAAGATACATTAGGGAGTTGTTTTACAGAGCTAATGGGAAGTACTTACATTGCTGGGTTACTATGGAAATTTTTATTTTATCTTTAAGATCAAGAAGGAGAGAGAAGCAAGAAGTAGCACCCATCCACCCACCCATTTACCTAATCTTTCTTTCAAAAGACTTTACTGAACACATGCTCTCTTCAGAAGTAGAGCACTAGGCGATAAATATTTTCCTAATAATTATTTACATCTACTTCTTTGGTTGAAATTCTTCTTTATTTAAATCTCCCAATAAAATGCTATATTAGAGCAAATAGAATATCATTCATACATTCACTTACCCTTGGACAAGATATAATGATATATAGGGTTTTTTTGGTCACTGAAAATTGGCTCAAGACAAAACTAAGTAGATCACAATGACTGACACAGAAATATAGATGTGTATATATAAACTCTGTGTCTGATCTGGATATCTCCTGACTTGTTCCTTCCTTTGGTTGGTATTTATCTCTTCTTTGATGAGAAGACCATCTAGGCCACTGCTGGTAATTCACCAAGTAGATAATCTACTTTGAAGTTTATTGATTCAACTAGAGAAGAATAATGTTGGGTGGGGCTAGGGATGGCCACAGGCAAACTATGAATTAATGGAAAATTGTGCTGCACTCTGCTTTACAATGTCCCCTCTGGACCTCAGGAACTCTTATGTGACCTCCACTTGCCCTGGACTCCCTACTGTTGTAAAGCATTGACTCATGGTATTGACTTTTCCTGGCTTCCAACAGAATGTGAACAAAGGAGAAGTAGCATAAAAAGAAAGATAATCAAAATAACCGGGAACATTCTTCTGAAGCAAGGGTGTCCTTCTGAGCCACTCATTAATAAAAAAGATTCAAAGATTTATTTTTCAATAACGGCCATGGGAGGAGAAGTTCAGCGACTTTGTTAAAGATTTCCCTTTGGCTTAAGATCCTGCAGGACAATAAAATAAGAATCATTGTCTACAAATAAAGCAGCTACAAGGACTGTGTTCATTAAATGTTAAATGTTAGTTATAACAACAAGTAGTAATAAACTATTTGCACATTTTTTAAATTAACCATTACCTTCCCTTTCTTTTCTTTCCTATCCTTTCATTTTTTTCTTTAATTCTTTTGATTCTACGGATACTTTTTATTATAGATACATAAGAATGATAACATATGGGTTTTTTAAGGATTGTTATTTTGTATTTTGAATAAAATACCTTCTACAGATGAACAAAGTAATCAAATTCAATAAATGGCTATAAAGCAGATGATTCAGTTATTTTAGTTTTAAAAATTGTGCTACAGCAGATCCAGAATTTAGCAGCTTGGGTCAGTTGTTATTACTTCAGGCCTGTAATTATTGAATGTTCAACTAGATTGCAGGTTATTTGAGGGTATAGATGCTATACATTTATAGCATATTGACCTTAACACTTAGCAAACATCTAGGAGGCAAATTAGTGAAAAATAAGAATACACATTTTTATTAAGTGACTAATATGTTACAGGAATCATGTTAGACATTTTCTCATCATGATCTCTTTTAATCTTTTTCGCATCCCTGCAACAATAGTGTTATATCCATTGTTTTTGATAATAAAATATCAGTGTCTTCAACACTTAGCACCCTGCTTGGCACACAGTGATCATTTTATACTTGTTGAGGAATGAGTATGTATCAATCAGGTGTTCTTATTTGCAAGCATTGGAAACTAACTCTTGCTAATTTAGGCGTAAAATGAATATTTTAAAGGATACAAATTAGTGCAAAGTGTCTCCCCTGAACAGGATGGAAACCCAGGTTTGGAATTCTTACAGTGAGGAACAATATCCAAAATCACACCCCAAAAGTAGTCATTTAAAGACACATTGCCACCCCTGCTAGGCACACATGCCAGCACTCTGTGCTCCTGGCACCAACCTTGCAAGGCACCGAATCTGTGACTGGAATCATTGCCTCTGGAAATCGGATGGAGCTACTCTACCATTACTACATTGCCAAGATAGGTTAGGTCTGCTTTTCTGTGTGGTCAGCTGTGATGTCAGTCTTATATAATGTGTCAACTGGAGGAGCCTATGGAAAGTGTCGAAAGCAGGACACTGTTGAAAGTAAAAGGATCACCATTAAAAATAATGCCAGGATAAGAAGTCTAATCCAGGACATACGGTCACTATCTGCTGATCCTGTGCCCTAGCTGCAAAGGAGGCTTGGAAAGCATATGCTAGAACATGGGCTTGGCTTCTAGTCAGTTCTCTCAGTGTAGAAAATTCCCTAAATGTCCAAAGTGGTTATGAGGCTGGCTGGGCCAAAGAGAAGGACAGATGCCCATTACTGAGTGAACACCTAAATATCAAAAAACTGTGGTAATATAATTAACACGGGCTGCCTCACTCTAAAGCTTATTGTCTTTTCTTTATGCCAGGCTTTGTATTCTGTCATATGATAATTCTCAGTTACTGGCACAACAGAATTTCCTAAACAGCGTTGTAAACATACACAGTGCTAGACCCCAACCTAACCTACTGAACCAAAATCTCTGGGAATGGTGCTTTAGCCAGGACCTGTAAGTTTTAACATCTTACAGAGGAGAAAAAAATCACTTTGGAAGGAGATACTTGTGGAAATAAGACCACAAAGATCTTTTGGATACTTATTAGTTTCCTGAACTATTCCATTTGTGCAAGGTAGATTTGATTAGATGCATTCCATAGAATTTATGGAAGCTAGAAGAAAGCCTGTTTAATGTGGCAATGGGCAATGGAATAGAATTACAACTTTTTAAATTGGCTGCACTTAATTTCCTTTATTATTATCATTAATTGGTAATTTCCAGGAGTCTCTCGGGCACTTAGAAAAGTCCCTGACACTACACCTAAGAAGGCTGAGAAACAGAGGATTCCAGATAACATACTTTTCCTTTCTTGTTGATGACAGTGAATGCTCAGGACAATGAAGACCATGTCCCACTGCACTTCTGTTCTCGTTTTGGACACAATGACATAGTGAAGTACCTGCTCCAGAGCGATATCGAGGTTCAGCCGCACGTTGTTAATATCTATGGCGATACCCCTTTGCACCTGTGAGTAATATGTATAGTTCCATACACCCTCCAGCTCTACTACCTGTACTTTCTTACTACTATAAAAACATTTTCTTTAATTTTAGGGCATGCTACAATGGCAAATTTGAAGTCGCCAAGGAAATCATCCAAATATCGGGGATAGAAAGTCTGACTAAAGAAAACATCTTCAGTGAAACACCTTTTCACAGGTAAAATAATGTTTAAGTGCAATAGCCACTAAGGGTGGCTGATACACTTTGGCACCTGAAGTTGTGCACATAAAGCAAGAATGGAGAGTGGCAGATGTTGCAATCAGAGAGCAAGAGCAGAGGGTGGGCAGAGGACAAGGAGCCCAAGCTAGATGCACAGAAGAAAAGGTAGAGGCAGATGCTGCAGTCAGTACAACAGATGGGGCCAGAGCCAGATGCTGCATTCCTGGCAGCAGCCACAAAGACAGGGACTGATGTTGCCAAGGCAACAGGCATATCAACATCTGTAAGCATATTGCTTCTATTCCACTTCACTCAGCGGAAAGCTGCCAAAAGGGGCAATGCCCATAATCCTCCTCCGACAAGAATCTCATTACCAGAATTCATCAGCATCAAATGTGACACTTTTTTCCTTACCACTTAAACCTTATGTGCAAATGTATCTACCTATCTAAGACATCCATCTGTCAGCCTGTAAAAGCCTAGTCGCGGTGGCCACTGAGATACCTAAGAAGGCATTAACTCCTTTCTAGGAATGCATGAGAGTCCTCTACAATGTGCTCTAGAAAAGGAGGGAAAAGATTGCTAAAAATAAGATCCATAGCTCCCTAAAATATCCAAAAGTGAGGCAGATGTTTTATAAAAATTGATATGCTCGTTTTTAACAATGCGCTACTTTTGTTATAAAAATAACACAATACTTTGAATTTAATACACCTTGAATATAAAATCATTTACATACACATTACAGATTTCTTGGCTAGTTTGCAACCTCTAAAAAATATATTTAAGACTACTATGTTATTTACATAGTGTTTGTATTGCACTGGTGACTAACAGAAATGAGGAAACTTTTTTTTCATATGGAATTAATATTAAGCTTGTGCTTCCTGATAAGGCATCACCCTATCCAATTTTGCTTGGATATTCAGATTTATCTTATCATACAAAAAGTCCAGCCAAAAGGGAGGTGAGAAAAACTATTTATGGAGTGGTGAGTATATGTCAGATGATTTGCACCCATTATCTCATTTAATCCTCATAACCTTTTATGAAGTAGGTTTTATTATCCCCTTTTGACAGACAAGAAAGTTGAGGCTCAGAGAGGGTAAGTATCTGCCAGAGAATATTATGACTAGAAAATCATGTATTAAATACCTACCCGATTCCAAATTCTGTGCTTTTTATATGTCTTCATGTTCTAATACCAAAATATTATGTCTGTGTTCTGCATGTTCTGTAACAGAACAGATGCAAGAACTCTTTGGACCATGCTTTCAGTCAAAATTGGTCAAAGGGATAATTGGCAGAACTGATATGTACAGTTACTGGTGTCCTCTTTCCCCATTAGGTCATGCTTGTTAAGGCTGACACCTTAGGCTAGTTTTCAAATCATTTTGCTACTCTGTGCACATAAATTGGAACCGACTATAATCAAAGGATGATTGTCACCTCTAGAGTCTCTATGACAAGTTCAGTGAAGTGAGTTAAAAGTATGTATCGAATCGTTTTATTTTGTATAACCCTGTGGCTACTACGAATAACATATTAATATTTTTATTCTATTCACTTTAAGCACATATTTATAAAAGAAACTTTCCCTTTACATGAGGAGTTCACTCTGGTTCTGAAGTTTTTCTATGTAAAAATCACAGTGCTTTGCACTCAGTAGAAAGCATTCAATACATTTCTGTTATTGTTTTCATATGTATATATATATATGTATATATATATATATATATACACACACACACACACACACATACACATGTAATACATATGTATACACATGTTTGTATATATTCGGAACTCATCAATTCCTGTAAATGGTCGCTTTGAAAAGAAACAATGAGACAGTTCAGACAATGGAACATTAAAAGTGTAGTGTTATGGGTCCTACTTATAATGTGAATAATTAGTGGTGCTTAGATCTTTTGCACTGAGTGGCAGCTTTTTATCCATTCAATTATTCAAGAAAGACTTATTAAGGACCTGCCTTGTATTGGCACTGGTAAAAACTTAAAGATGACACCGACCCTTCCCTCCTTAAAGGAACTCTTTTATAAGATATCAAGGTAATCAGAGGTGTGTCCATTACCATAATGCAATGTGATAAGTGCCATTAGACTGAAATGACAAGGACACAGTGGAGATAGCAATGAACTTGGCCTGTGGTTCATAAGAAGTCTTCATAGATGGACTAACAGTTCGGCTAGATGAATAATGTATTTCTTTGAAGAAAATAATGATATTTAATTAAAGAATAAGGAT
Organism: Herpailurus yagouaroundi; assembly: GCF_014898765.1. Lineage (NCBI taxonomy): Eukaryota > Metazoa > Chordata > Mammalia > Carnivora > Felidae > Herpailurus > Herpailurus yagouaroundi. Next base: position 62,540,394 of record NW_024412388.1, read on the forward strand.
TTGGGCAAGGTCATCTCAGACAGAGGAAATAGTAAGATCCAGAGAACTACCTCTTCTAGAACTGAGTCTGGAAGGAAAGAACACTCAATACTTCACTTCAAAATACAGGATCCTAGCCATGTGTGAGTTGTTCCCACACCAAGCAGTTCTCCAAATCTTCTGCCAACACCAAGTGTGAGTCCTATAATTCAATTTAATTCTGATACTATCTACCTGGAATTAGTGTCAGATCCCACAGGTTAAGGGCTCAGGCCCACAAAACTGCCCACCCCCCACTTCAGATGCCAATCACAAGTCCAAGTTGTCACCTAAATCTCTCTGGACCCTTCTAAGTTCCCCCATTCAGTTGTCCTGCAGAATGCCTAGGACCTATAGGTAAAACTGAAAGAAACTTGCAATATTTTTCCTCCTTTTATGAAAAAGAGTATCATAAGAAATATTTAATAATAGTACACTAGAAGTTTTATTCAACTTCTTATCTCGAAGGCCCAGATTTGGGAATCTCAGGATTTTATTGCCATATGTGCTTGTTTTTTATCACTTCCTTCTCTCTCCTTTCCTCGTTCTCCCTTCTTTGTCTCTTTAACACTCTTGTATACACACTAGCATCTGGAATAGCCTGGTGAATCAGGACTGTATTCATGTTCTAGGGTTGCCATAATAAAATACAACACACTGGGTGGCTTGAACACCAGAAATTTATTTTCTCACAATTCTTGAGGTTGGAAGTACAAGATCAAGATGTCAGTGGATTTGGTTTCTTCTCAGACACCTCTCCTTGGCTTGTAGATGGTCATATTCTTCTTATGCCTTTTCATGATTGTCCCTCGGTCTGTGTCATCTGTGTCCTATTCTTCCTTTCTTATCAGAACAGCAGTAATATTGGATTAGGGCCCACCCTAATGATTCCATTTTAACTTAAATACCTCTTTAAATTGTACCCCTTTAAATACAGTTACACTGTGAAGATATAATGGTTGTAAGTTATAACATATTAATTTGTGGGGCACACAATTCAACCCATAACAGAAGTCTTTTGTTTTCTTTATGTTGTATTTTTGCAGTGCTTGTACCTATGGTAAGAGCATTGACCTGGTTAAATTTCTTCTTGACCAGAATGTTATAAGCATCAACCACCAAGGAAGAGATGGGCACACAGGTAAGGCATTAGTGAAACATAACCAGTTTTTGATGTATATCAATACTTAAGAATAGTGGGATGCTCAAGAGGGAAGGGAAAAGAGGGAGTGGTCAACCCTAATGAGGAGGGATATTTTATCAATGACATCATTTGGAATTGATGGTGCATGGTGATAATAAAAAGCAGACTGACTTTTGGTCAGTTTCATTATTGTGCTAAATTATCTACAGTTGATGTATCTATTATGATCTGTACCAGGAGAGACTGACCCCACTGCCTTAGCCTGGCTTGCTGCTCAAGAAAAACACTGGTTTGGGGTCTTTGTTCTTGTAAAAGGATGCTAACACTTGTTCTTGGTAATTTCAGTGGATGTAGAAATACTAGAAATTGTGCTAAACATAAGGAAATCTGTCCAGAAGATCAACTAGAATAGGATACTTCTTTTGCTTGAAGTATGTCATGTTTGTTCAATAAGTAGAATTAATTTTTCATCAAAGAAATCTATCTTTGATTTATATCTCTGGCAAAAATGCTATGATGTGGTAATAACTATCTTTTGAAAATTGGGGTTCGGTTTGCCTCTTTTCTCCTTTCATACTTTCATTCTATTATAGGATTGCACTCTGCTTGCTACCATGGTCACATTCGCCTGGTTCAGTTCTTACTGGATAATGGAGCTGATATGAATCTGGTAGCTTGTGATCCCAGCAGGTCTAGTGGTGAAAAAGATGAGCAGACCTGTTTGATGTGGGCTTATGAAAAAGGTATATTTTTTCACCATTGCATCTCTGTAGTGATACATTGAACTGTGTGCATAGATTATGTCAATATCAACAAGTCTTTTGCTTGTATGACTTGTGCACTCTGATTTCCTCTGTAGATTATATTTGACTTTGGGTACTTGATCAAAGAGTCCAATAGACCATCAGTAAGGCAGACAACTCCTGGGCTGCAGGTGAGCTGAAGGGACTCTTGGTACTGGCACTTTAAAAAGAGAATGAGCTATAAAATTCTTAGGTATTATAGAAATAAAATTGTGATATGTAACAATAGTTACTTTCTTAGAGTAGACCTAGAACTACACTGTATCTTTTATATATGGGAATTTTTATGTGAATTCAAATTTCTTTTGATGAAATAAATACAAAGGAAAGGAATATTTATTACATCTAACCTTGCTGACAATGACTGATCTAGAAAAAGTAAGGGAGCCAACGATTAGTGAATACATATAAACTTACTTCAGCTCAAAATGATGAAACTTTGGGCTCTGATGTGAGAACACCTGGGTTTACATCAAACCATGTTCTTTGATCTTGGACAAGTCACCTATTCTTGCTGACATTCACTTTCTTCATCTGAAACAAAAAGGGGAATTATCACAACTTCTCCTTCACAAGACTGTACAGATTAAATGAGAGGATGTAGGCAAATTGATTACAACACTGGCTAGCACATAGTAAGTACTAAGAATTGGTATTTCAGTAATGGTAACAGTAGTAATAGCAGTAGTTCATAAATAAAGATGACAAAAATTAATTCTTCATTTAAAGGGAGAGGAAACTAGAAATAATCAACAATGGAGCAACCTCTTTGTCATTGCTTAATGATGTATATGTACCTCATAAGCAAGGTTTGCTTATATACATACTCTCCTATGGAGTTTAAATTTCCAGGTGAATGAATGAATGAATGAATGAATGAATAAATAAATAAATAAATAAATAAATATTCAGGTGAAATGGAATGGTATACATCATCATTGAACTCAGAGGGTTACAACTAAATACCTAAAATATATCAAACTTTGGTGCCCACCTTTGCTGTCTTATTAGGATGTTTAAAGCACATAAAGAAGTGTTCTTATCTTTTTAAATGCTAGTAGAAGTCCATACTAAAAACGAGAAATTGCTAAACTTGAAGATTTCTCAGGCTACCAATTTGACCTAAAAGGTTTTCTGCCTGAAATAGGACATTAAATTCTATTAATTAAAAGAGAGATGGGGTTTCATTGATAGAAATGGGGAGTTGTTGTAAGCACATAGAAAGAAAAGTATGAATCTGAAGACTGCTAGTGAAAAAATGATTATCGGAGTTACTTTAATAGAGAAAAGTGAACAGACATGGTATAGTAAGAAATGAGTTAGATGTAGGCCTGTTATGTTTTATACTTTTTATTTGGGTATAGTGCAAATATACATGTTGTGCATGCGTGCACACACACAAATTTTACATTATAGCTCGATGAATTTTCATAAACTGAACTCACATCCAGTACCCGGTATCCAGATGAAGAAACTGTACATAGCCAGCACTCGAAATATCCACTTACATTCTTTTCCAGTCGTTCCCCAGAGAGGGTACCACTGCCTTCTTGGGGCATAAATTAGCTTTGCCTTTTTCTGTACTTTATAAATGGAACATTATGGTATGTACATTTTTTGGTCTGACTTCTTTTGACCAACAATTTGTGAGATTCACTCATATTATTGCAGGCAGTTGTATATTGTTAATTCTTGTTATAATGTTTTGTTATATCACTATTCATTCTATTGCTTAGGGTCACCTGGATAATTTTCAGTTAGAGACTATTAGGAATACTTTTGCTATTAGCACTCACATACATGACTTTTGATGAATTTCTGAATGCATTTCTGTTAGTTATAATGACCTTGTAATTTGTATAAAATAAATTCCTGGTAGTCTGTATTTGAGTATCTCTTTGAAAATCCTACATATTCTGAAGCCTTAGGAGGCCTTACTAAGTTCTAGTTACTCAACACATTGCATTTATTCAAGTGATTCTCAGACAGTGTCTCTCAAGAAACTTGAGTTTCAGAAAAAGGACTGTTTACAAAGCATTAGTCTTCCGGAAGACAGCTCAGATATAGCTGCTGTAGGTAACTCTTCACAGGGGTTGGCTTTGTTTGTTTTTAGTTGATTGAGAGTGATAGTTGAAAACTGGTTTTAGTTTTAGTTTTTGTGGAATTCCACATTTTAAGAAACAATGAATCATTGTGTAAGTTCCCAACATTTCGTATTGAATGACAACAACAAAAATCTTTTAGCATAGAGGATTTACCCACTGGTCTCTGCAACATATGCCATACTTGTCACCCTTATTTGTTCAACTAATGTGATAGGCATCGGTGTTCCATTTCATTATTACTATGAATTTTAACAAACTGAATGTTAGTGCTCAGGAGACAGATGGGTGTTTTGCATATGTTCTAGAGCAGAACAAGTCAAAACCAACAAAATGAAAATTGTTGCTATTTTCTCTTGGTAGAAAAATGTTGGATTGTTTTTGTGTGTTCAGGAAAGATTGAAATGACCTTGTTAAAATATTGTCAACAGTGCACTGTCCCTGTTTCCTTTGGATAAAGAAATGCATTCCTTTCTCCCTTAGGTAGGGAGTCACCAAATTGACTGATATAGCAGACTAAGGATTTTCCTGAGAAACTTGGAGATGGAGTCGAGAAAACACTAAGGCTTCACTTGAAGTTCCTTCTTCATAGGATAGAGATGTTATATAAATGGTCGCATCGTGGTTTACCCCGTACCTTATTCTCTCCTGGGAGAGATAAACCCGAAGGGAGCTTTATAACCAGGGTCTCTCTTGAAAAGGAGTACTCTTTGGATGCATCCAATTTGAATAGCTCATCCTAGTCTACCCTCTTAGTAGAAAATTGGGAGTTTTTTGCAACAGCACCGATCTTTTCTAAGAAAAATTTTTTACCTGACACCAACAAAATTTTTACCTTACCCTCTGCTATTCTGACATAGCAAATTCATTTCAGGGGTGCTTTGGAGTTTTGTAAGAGTTATAAACTCTCTTTTGGAAATTCAGAAAAGAGTTCACTCACTATGGGTCCCTGTGGAATCAGATATGAAGAACTGTTTCCATTTACATAGCCCTTTTAACCTAAAGATATCAAAATCAATCTTGGAAATAATTTTCCCTGTGAACTTGATTCTACACAGAAGCCTACTGGTTAAGTTGCAATATTTCTCTGCTAGACTGCTCAGAGCTCTAATTTTACAATATTTAGAGTGTTTCCCCTCCTCTAGCCTGCCACCCTCCCTTCTTTTCTACTATTCCATCTAACAGTAGTGATAGCTGTCTCACTCACTTGGATTTGTTCTGCCCTTTCCCTGGGGTACAAAGGACTTGTATGAATCAATTTAAATTGGCCAGAAGAAATAGCCAGCAGCCTGCTTATGTTCAAATCCTCTGCCCTAATCACCAGTATGGAAAACCCATTGAAAAGACCTACACATAATCTTACATCCATTGCATTAAAGATGAAACTGCCGAATTGAAAAGATCTCAGCCAATTAGAATTGAACACATAGCTCAATAGTGTGTCTGGCAGTTAGATTTGAAAAGGCTGCCTTTGACAAAGAAAAGCACTTCTTTATGTCAGGCTGTTTAGGGTCAGAAAATAACCCAAACTAGAAACAGAACTAAAAACTTCTTATTTGCTTCAGTACTGACACCAGTTAAAGTAATTTACAGAGGCTCCTATCCCAATATCTAATTACACAGAATACAATATTTGTATACATCAGAACCACTCTAATTCACAGTGACAGGGAGCTGCAGTTGGAGAATTAGTGAGTAAGTGAGCAAAAACAATAAAAATCAAGGCTCCTGTACCATGATATATACTTTGTTCATTCCTTTTGACAAGTGTAGTATGGTGTGAATTATTTATAGTAAACGTACTATCGTGTATCCTCTAAAAGTAATAAAGTCTTACAGTTGTGAGTTTCTACAGTTTTCAGCCAGTAAAAAAAAATAACTAAAAGAAAAGAGTGAGGAGGAGTTGAAGGAAGAGTAGATTCATTAAGTTTTTTGATAAATCTTCATCAGTGGGTTATAAGTTCCCAAGTTTCTTCTATATTGAATTCTTACTTATTTGGAGTTTAGTTACTTAGTTTAGTGTGCTAGAGTAAATTATGGGTGGGGTAGAAGAAGGAAGAAACAAAAGATTTAGATGGTATTTCAAACTCTGTGTTCATTTTATGCATACTGGTTACCTTTCTACATGTTTAGTTACTTTCTCTTTTAAAAATAAATAAATAGAATAATATCAACTCTCGTTAGAATGGTCAGAACTTTCATTTTTGTAGGGGGATAGCACACTGAAATATTTTTTGAAACATAATAACTATGTAAAAAGCTGCATATACTAAAATGGATAGTAGAAGAGAACTTCCATTCATTACATGCCTATTACACAAGCATATACATGCATGCATAATTAAATTATCAAGATAACCCTTTAAATTGGGATTACCTTTCTATTATAGTTTAAAAGTTTGAGACTTAGAGCTGTTAAGTCACAATTGCCCAAACCACACAGCTCTTAAGTGGATAGCTGGTACCAAACAGAGTTCTGTCTTATGGCAGATTTCAAGCTCTTACCACCTTGCTCTAGAATCAGATAGATCTAAGTCCAAATTCCATCCTTAGTATTTAATGACTTTGGGCAAGTCATTTAACCATCTCTAAGTCTTAATCTTCAAATTTAAAATGAGTAAATTAATGACCACTTTACAGAATTCTGAAGTTTTGGGATAACATCTAAGTGTCGGGAACATAGCAGATTCTCAATAAAAATAATGATATTTGTTATTATTATATGTATAACAAAGATTCAGTCAAACTTCATATAACCCCCAAATCTCATAGTCTTTCCTAATTTACAACATGTTTTAGTGTCCAGTAAGAAATATGACATATTGACATATTAGAATCATTGAAGGGTTTATATCCCTGCCAAACACTACTAGACAAACCTGGAATATATAAACACATGTGTTGTTTTGTTGTGTTTATATTTATTTATGAATCAAGCAATACCATTTATCTTAAAACCTCAGGACTAAAGCAAGATCAAGGAGGTTTTGAAAATCACTAATCAAAATATTTAAAAAGTAACTTAAAAGCATTATTCTAATTTGTATGGTTGCATGAAGATATATTTTAAAACAATACTCTAAAACTTTAGCACAAATTTGCAAGTCCCCTTAGTATAGCTGGGTTTCCCCCTCAGTCATGGACAAGTGTCAGAGGATTTGTAGCCATGTTTTCAAACCAGCATACCAACTAACATACTGGGTCTTTTTACCTGGATATCTGAGAAGTATGCAAAACTCAGCAAGTCCAAAATTGAACTTAATATCTTTTTTGTCCTCATCAGTCAGTTTTCCTACCATATCTCTTATTCATTCTGTCATTAATGGCACCACCATCCACTCAGTCACTAAAGTCAGAAATCTGGATTGATGCTTGATGACTTTTTCTCCCTCAATCTGCCTTTCTTCATATCCATTCAATCAAAAATTCTCATCATTTTATTTCATAGGTACATTTTAATCCATCCTTTCTTCTTTACTTTTACTGTCATTGTTTTAGTTCATAACCTTATCATCTTTCTTCTGATCCATTTTAATAGCCTCATAACTCCTTCTTTCTTTCTTTCTTTCTTTCTTTCTTTCTTTCTTTCTTTCTTTCTTTCTGTCTTCAGCATCTTTGATTCCATTTTTTAACTATAGTCTTAAAGAAGTATTCAAGGTGTAAACAGGGCCATAGCATTCCCCAGCTTAAAATCTTTCAGTAACCCATTATTACCTATAGTAAAAGTTCCAGTGTATTTTCATGGCAAATCCTGTGCCCATGCCCTGTGCCCTCCTATCTCTCAAACCTCATGTCCAGTCACTCCTCTCACATGTGTGACCCCACATGCCGCAATCATCGTTACATTCACTGCATCACTAACATTGACTCAAGGTTCACTCTGTGCCAGGCATATTCAAAATATTTCATATGCATTAACTCACCATGTGTACACAATTACTCTGTAAGACAGTATATATTCACGTGATAGTAATACAAAATACTTGTTCTTCCCATATATACCATGTTGTTCCATGTTTCCAAGCCTTTTCTCATACAGTCCTATCTCTACACCCTCCCCATCCTCTCTACCCTACTCCACGCTTTCAATTTCTCATTTCTACCTAACTTTCAAAAGTCAGTTTACAGATCCTCTCTTCCTGAAAGTCTTCCCTGACATTCAAGGCTAGCATACATGTCCTTTCATTATGTTTTATTAAACCATATGTGCATCTCTATTTCTATATTTCCACTTCATATTGAAACAGTGTCCCTTACCAAATTATAAACCTTTATTTTATTGTCAGCTGGAAACTTTTTTGTTGTTTTTCCAAGATTTTATTTAAATTCAAGCTAGTTAACATATAGCATATAGTTTAGTATTGGTTTCAGGAGTAGAATGTAGAGATTCATCACTTACATATAACACCCAGGGCTCATCACAACAACTCCTTCAAACCCATTACCCATTTAGCCCATCTCCCAGCCCTCTCCCCTCCATCAACTCTCAGTTTGTTCTCTATCATTAAAAGTCTCTTGTGGTTTTCTCTCTCTCTGTTTTTACCTTATTTTACTTTTCCTTCCCTTCACCTATCTTCATCTGTTTTGTTTCTTAAATTCTACATATGACAAATTATAAACTTTTTGAGAGCAAACATTTGAGATATTATTTTTTGTCTCCCAAAAAGCTAATTCAATGACTGATTCCTAATAGGTGCTCAATACATGTTTTTTGAAGTGGATTAGAGAATAAGCAGATATTTCAGTCATAACGTTCTGTTCTATGTGTCACTAAATAGCATCTGGTTTGTCATAATATAGTTGATGTTTCCAAGAATACCACTTACCACTATTCTGTTGTCTATGTAGATATTTCTTTATTGTGGGTTTCTTATTACCTGTGCTTAAATTTTAATAGGCAGATGATTTTAAAGTGTGCTCTAAGTAAATCTCCTATTCCTATGCATTGGAATTGTGAAAATTTTCCCTCTGTCTCTAACACTGTTCTCCTCCCCTTTTGCGTAATCAACTCATGTTCATCTTTCAAGTTCAGCTTAAAAGACAGTTGCTCAAGGAACTCTTTCCTGAATCCTCTAGCCTACTGTGAAATAACACTGCTATGCACATTCACAGCATTTGCTACCTTTTCCTTCCTAGAACTTGGCCAAATAAAATTTGAGTCATCATTTATATAATTAATTTTTCTCTTTTCTACTAGAAATTGTTTATTACAAGATTAAGGACATTTATATTTCAACATTAATCTCTCATACCCAGTTCCATTCATTTATTCAAAAAAATATATTACATACTTAATATGTGATAGACACTGTGCTAGGAACTGAGGTGAAACAGTGAGTTAGACAGTATTCCCTTGCTCTTAGGAAGTTTGTATTTCTAGCAGAAGAGACAGGTCATAAGCAAGAAAACAAATAGAAACTATCAGATAATAAGTCCTATGAATAAAATTAAAAGGAAACACAACAGTGAGTAAAAAGTTTAGGACACTATTTAAGACTGAGAAGTCATGCTGGGCTTCCCTGGGAAGATGTTACTTGAGCTGGTATTTAATGGATGCCCAATAAATATCTATAGAAGGAAAAAGAAGGCGGGAAAAAGCCAAATAAGAAGAAGAGAAAAGGAGGAAAGAAGAATGCTAAGTGACTTGGTTTATATAGTGTTCTTTTGGCAAAAGCATTCGTGATTGTGGATTGTTATCTCAAAGTGAAGAAGGACTGACAGCATTCTTGTTTGAGCCTGGTGATTAAGGGACAAGAATATGGGGAGAAAGGGATGTGTGTACCCTTTCTTATGAAAGCATCTTTCAGATTTAAGTGATGAGATGGTGTAGCAAATCTTGAATTTTTCTTGCCTCTAATTTAAATGACAGTGTTTAGACCAGAACTGGCAGGAGGAAAAACAAACATCAGGAGCCATCCTCTGGTCCCACTTTTCAATGCTTTTGGAAGATGAGTTTTTAACATGCAGGCAAGGGGAGATAACAAAATTGAGCAAAGTCTCATCTATACCATTACTGTGAAAGTTTTCTTCTTTGAGGCAGTCCAAAGAAAGGCTGAGACTGCTCCTTTGATCACCTGGGCATTTTGGACATGTGAAGTCAATAAGAATTCCTTAGCTTATGTAATCAAGACCCAATCCCTATGTTCTCCACCTCAGACCCAGGGGGCAAAGTCACAACACCTGGGAGAAGATCTTAGTACCAGTGTCGTTTACTGTTACTCTTCAGACATAGTACTTAAAATAATTTTTTCATAGCAATAAACAGCATCTGTTATTCCTAAGACGAAGTGGTGGGGGTGGAGACACAACTTTATAGGGATATAATAAGATGGGTCCTTTTCCTTCTTGAATAATTAGGAACCCTCTGTTACATACCATGACAAACATAGTGAACTGTCTATGTAACAGCCCTTTGAATGGACGTGTAGCCTTACACAACAACCTGGATTTTAAGATACAGATATTCAGAAAGCTGAAAGCAAAGCAATTTGCGGTTGGGGGAAATAGCTCCCAAGTATAAGGAAAGCAACAGGAGATGAATTAAAGGGAAAACATGGAATTTGAATGGTACAGACAGACTGGAAGAGTGGGGTGCAAGATCTGAAAGACACTCCAAGCTGGCAAAAACCTTCATGGGCTCCGAATGTGCAAAGCATTATTATAACTGCGTTAGGCTAATAACATAGCAACCTCCTGTTTTGGGTAAAATACTTGGATGTAGATAGTGAATTCTTAGATATGGGAAAACATTTTATTTAATTAGTGGAAGTTTGATTATCTCTGGATGTGTTCCATTAGTGTGCCTTGGTTATCTGGATATATCCATTATCAGGATTTTGCCTTAACAAGTCCATTTAGTGAGTTCCATCAAGGCATTTTTCTACTTAACTCCTTGTGCCCAAGTATCAGGGAGCTGGGCCCTAGTGGTTTTCAGGTTTCTTTGCATACACTTTGGTAGTTTGTCAGAGCAGTGATAGCAGTGGAGAATTTCCCATACATGTGCGCCTCAGCCCATAGTTAACAGGAGGTGGGAAATCAGGCGGAGATGCCTTCCAGAGCCAAGGGGCCTCTTGGCATTTCCCTGGCAGCCTCGTGCTTATCATCAGCCAGAACCCAGGCACTCATTAGGCTCTTGATGAAAAGCATCCCAAAGAAAATGCCAGCAAATTGTGCCACTGTGCTGGCAGGAAATTAAAACTGCTCAGAGCAAGTGGAGCCAAGAGAGCTGTTGAAATGAAAGGTAACATCAAGGGTGTGATCACGGACTTACACAGACGGTCAGGATTCAAGATGCGGCTTTCTGCTTCACTAGGGAAAGCAGGAGGCCCTCTCCCTCTCTGCTGTCAGCCACAGTCCAACAGAGAGGCTGAGACAGGCAGGGATGTGGGCTTTGTGAATTAAGCTTTGTTATGCTTGGGTAAATGCTTGGGGTTTAGGTTGTTTTATTTTTCCCAAAGGAAAAACAGAAATAAGATAATTTGTTTTGTTTTGTTTTGTTTTTTTGTTTTTCTTGGTCCCAAACACTTAAAGACCAAATTAGGTAAAACAACAACTTAAAGCAACACAGGTCCTATTAAAGTGGGGGCAGAAAGCATAGACAGGAGCAGACAAACCTCAGAACCTATGAATCTGGCAGCAGGACAGATGAAGGGGAATTTTAATTCCAGATAACTTTTTGTTGGTTGTGCTACTTCTATCTTGAGATTAAAATGACCATCAGCCCTGGGAAAGAAAGGGAGGTGCACAACAGGAAGCAGTACCAACATGCAAACAGAGCACACTGAAATTTTAATCATACTGGGGGTGGTGGCAGAGTAATGCCCCCCAAAACTGTCCAGGGCCTATTTCCTGAAGTTTATGAGTATGCTGCCTTACATGGGAAAGGGGAATTAAGGCTGCTAATTAGCTGACTTTTAGAGAAAGACTATCCTGGATTATCCCAGTGAGCTCTGTGTAATAGCAGGGGTCTTTAAATGCAGAAGAGGGAGGCAGAAGCAGAGGCCAGAGTGATGTGGAGTGAGAATGATTCAGCCAGCCATTGCTAGCTTTGAAAATCTAAAAGGGGGGCCACAGCCGAGGAATGTCAGTGGTCTTTCAAGGCTGGAAAAAGCAACAAAATTGACCTTCCTCAAGAGCCTCTAGAAAGGAATGAAGCTTGCCAACACCTTGCTTTAGCCCATTGAGAGCTATGTCGGACTTCTGACTACCAGAGCTAGAAAATAATACAGTTGTGTTGTTTAAGCCACGAAGTTTGCAGTAATTAACAATAGCAGCAATAGAAATGGAATATATTGATGTTTAGAAAATTTATCTGAAGTTCCATAAAGGAGTTTCCAAGTTCATTTACAATTCTTGGGGCTAAACAGTAAGGCAAAAAGCAGTGAAAAGATCTGAGAGGCATACTTATATCTTAAAATTGTTAGGCCTGTCACATGCATTATCTCAATCTTTACAACAACCTTACGAGGGTGTATCATAGTTCTAACTTGTAAATAAGGACCTTTTTTAAAAGGTAAAACAAGTCATGTCCTCCTACTAATTAAAATCCTTCAGGGGCACATAGGTGGCTCAGTCAGTTAAGCATCAGACCCTTGATTTCGGCTCGGGTCATTATCTCACAGTCGTGAGATGGAGCCCCACATCAGACTCCTGGTGAGTGGAGCCTGCTTGGGATTCTCTCTCTCCCTCTCTCTCTCTGCTCCACCCCTGCTCACTCGCTTACATTCTCTCTCACTCAAAATAAATAAATAAACGTTAAAAAAAATCCTCAAGTGTTCCCCATTTCACCTACATTAAAATCCAAACTCTGTCGTAAAATCCAAAACTCCACATCAGTAGCATCAAAGTGTGGACTCCTAATCAGCATCACTTGGGACTTTGTCAGAAAAGCAACTCTCAGGTCCCACTGTAGACCTTTCAGTCAGAATCTCTGGGGGCAGGGCTCAGGAATCTGTGGTTTAACATGCTCTCCAAGTGATGCTTAAACACACTAAAAAGTTTGTGAAGCACTACCTGACGTGATGTGCACTCATCTGTTTCTCCAGCCTAGTCTGGAACCACTCTCATCCTTGCCTGTGATGCTATGGCCACACTGGCCTTCTTTCATTTCTGAAGGTGTCACATTTGCTCCCATCTTGGAACTTTACATTATCTGTTCCTTCTGCCTACTAGTCTCTTTAGAAATTTCCCTATTGGCTAATGCCATTCGGGTTCTGAGGTTTCCCTGATTGTGATCACGGGAGAATCCAAAGAAAAAGTGTGAATAGGACTGGCTCCTCATTATTTTGTCATAACCTATGTCTGCGATTTGAGAAAATTATAGATCTACCAGTCATAAATTGAAATCTGCGGATAAGAAAATGAACACCAGTTGTTAACTCGGTAGATTTAAGTTTTGCTACAAATTTTATTAATCGTCATCACAATGTTGTTTTTCTTGAAGAAGCTTGTGTTGGGATATTACATTTGGAAAAGCTTTTTTTTTTTAATGTTTATTTTGTTTATTTTTGAGAAAGAGAGAGAGAGAGAGAGAGAGCGAGCAGGGGAGGGACAGAAAGAGGGAGACAGAGAATTCAAAGCAGGCTGTGGGCTGCCAGCACAGTTACAACACCTGGTTTGAACTCACAAACAATGAGATCCTGACTTGAGCTGAAGTCGTTCGCTTAACCAACTGAGCCACCCAGGTGCCCCAGGAAAAGCTTTTAATGCTAGTTAGTATCTTAATTACTCCATCTCATGATCTTGCATGCTCTATTAAAATCTTTTTCTCTTTTTGAAGGGGGATTTGGTAAGCAGGCATAACTCTCAGCATATACTGTATACATTAGCTAGGTGTTTTCTGAATCAATGTTAACTATGAACCCTCTGTGATGGATAAGCACTTCTGCTTTCTCAATTCCTAAAGTGTACCATTTTTGCAATGAGTTCTGTTGCATTTCACAAGTCTTTTGGCAGGGTCTTTAAGGCTGACTTTATTTGTCTCTTGTATAAATTTGCTTCAGTAGATTATTTTTATAGTTAAAACATAATACAATATCAAAAAGTTTAGTTCTATTTAAAATCATTGGTCTACTCAGAGGAGCATTTAGCATTTTTTATCTTACACAATAAGTACCTATTACAATTAATAACACCCCCCCCCCCGCCTAATTTTGGTGGTGTTATGTAGTAGGAATTTATTTCTCGGTTGTGTAAAAGTCTAGTGTGGGCATTTCTGGTCAGTAGATGGCTTTCTTCCATCTCCCATCTCCCAACCATCTGCATCCAGCAAGCAGATAGGAAGAGTAGAGAAGGTCTTTTTCTAAAAGCCAAGAGTTGGAAGCAGCATCACTTTTGCTTATGTTCCCTTGATGAGAATTTCTCTCAAGGCCATAACTGGATGCAGGGATGACAGGGCACTGACCTCCCGGGGTGGACAGCCATTCCCAGTGACAAAATCACTACATGAATGGGGAGTACAAATATTGATAGCAAGCCAGCCAGCTGTCTCCTGTCACAAAAACCTATGTAAATTATCTTAGGGCCATGTTATATACTGCAGTTGCCAATGAAATGTAATGTTCAATCAAAGCAAACTCATCCCTCTTGCCTGGTTACCATATGTGCTTTTCACCCTTTTAATGGTGCCCTTAGCACCTCATATTTCCTCATTTAAAAATTCTCATCATTATTCAACTACACTAAGCTTCTTGGGGATAGAACCAGAGTCACTGTTCTTTGTATATCTCCCGCCCAATATAGTGCTTAACATAGAGTGTCACATGTAGTAGAGTCTCAGTGAATTATTTTGACTGACTGAATGAATGAAAGTACTACATTCCTATTGCAGTATATTATCTCTTAAGATAGAGCCTATGCTTCAGGCTGTCTCTAGTCACTTTTGAGTTATATGGTGAGCTGAATAAATCAAACAGAAGTTAAGACTCTTTGTCCTTTTTGTCTTTTTATGAAGGACATGATCCGATTGTCACACTCCTGAAGCATTATAAGAGACCGCAGGATGAATTGCCCTGTAATGAATATTCTCAGCCTGGAGGAGGTATCACTTTCTTACTCAGTTTTTGTTGTTAGTACAATATTGTGCCCAAAGGTAAACCTTTTTTTTTTTTTTTTAATGAAATTTATTGTCAAATTGGTTTCCATACAACACCCGGTGCTCATCCCAACAGGTGCCCTCCTCAATACCCATCACCCACCCCCCCTCCCTCCAACCCCCCATCAACCCTCAGTTCATTCTCAGTTTTTAAGAGTCTCTTATGGTTTCACTCCCTCCCTCTCTAACCTCTTTTTTTTTTTCCTTCCCCTCCCCCATGGTCTTCTGTTATGTTTCTCAGGACCCACATAAGAGTGAAAACATATGGTATCTGTCTTTCTCTGTATGACTTATTTCATTTGTTTCTATTACTATTATATTCCGGGGTTAGAGAGGAGGGCATGTCAGATTAGCTTTATTTTAAGAAAACTTATGTCTGGGTGAGGCTGAAAATAAAGAAGCCTTCACTTGGGGCACCTGGGTGGTTCAGTTGGTTGAGCATCCAAGTCTTGATTTTTGGTTCAGGTTATGATTTCATGGTTTGTGAGATCAAGCCCAGCATCTGGCTCTATGCCGATGGTGTAGGGCCTGCTTGAGATTCTCCCTCTCTCTCTGCCCCTGCCGCACTCACGCTCTCTCCTTCTCTCAAAATAAATATACTTAAAACCAGAAGGAAGCCTTCATTTAAGCTGTTTTTCTAATTTACCAATCTGCAGTTCCTTCAGGTTTAACTAACATTCCCTGGACTGGGTTTCTATGAGGCTTATGCATGACTAGGAAGGCCTGGGTGAGCTGAAAGCAGTCATGTTCCATTTTAGTAATCTATTAAGGCAGGCCAGAGAATATCATACCCAGACACAAATTAAATCTGTTGGAGTCTGCTAGACCTTGTTTTTTTGTTTTTTAATCTTTTTGTGTTCTCTCTAAATAAACACTCACTGTGTAGTTTCAGTATACAGAGAAAGACTTGGGTTAAAGCTATATTCTCACTTGGTTTTCTTAGCAAATTTCTTTTGTCACCTGCTTCTTTTTATAATGTTTAATGTTTGTGTAGAAAAAAATGATGGCTACCTTCAACTCTATAATCTAATTTGATTTCTAGATGGCTCCTATGTGTCTCTTCCATCTCCCTTGGGGAAGATTAAAAGCATGACAAAAGGTATTTCAATATGGGACAATTGTTACACTTTATCACTCAGGATAACAATTGGCTCACATACAATAACTTTCTATTCTGTTTCACATATTATACATGATGACTATTTTGCGTGCATAAACAATATTACCAACAAGCCATTCTTCCCACAGTTAATCTTACCTCCGTACTATTTTTCATATGGCATCTTGCTTCATGAAGGTATAACAGTGAGAATTTCATAAGTATTAAAGAAAGATCAAGTTCTTAAAGACATTTGTACTTTCAATGAAATCTAAATTACCAATGTTAATATCTTTGAGGAGAATTGGGAATAGGTTTGCCATAGGAAAATAAATTTGAACAAAGAAGTTATTTTTCAAAAGACCCCAAATAAGTAATACCTTGGAAAATTCTTGTGTGGATGCTGCACATAGAAATTAATAGCATTGAATCAGGAAAAATTTTTAAATATATAATTCAACTATAAATTTATATGTAACTATTTAGAATTTGAAGTTTTTTAAAAAATTATCTTTGGTTTGGGATGTTTCCTCTGAATGATTCACATACTTATTTTTTGACATCTAACTGGCATCCCTTTGAGATTTAGCTGATGGATATTTGGCTAAGCCTACTGTGGTATGCTTCCGGGGTTGACCAGATAAAACGCCTTATCATGATGTGATACGAACTGTACTCCAGGGTTGCCATGTCAGGCAGACAAGCTAGTTATTGATCAGATTAGGAATAAACCCTTAGCCCTGATAACAAAGGTCAGAGAACAGAGACAGAAAACTAACATGATTTTAATGCAGGGAATAGGGATCATTTGTGATAAGGTTTTAGTATCTCCAAAGAGTCAACTGTATTTGGAAAATTAGATGTTACTGGGGAATGACATTTTTCGTTAAGTAAAGCATGTATGTAAATCATGTGGACACATCCATGTGTGCTTTTTAATCTTAAAAAAGAAAATAACAATTCCTATTTGCAGAGAAGGCAGATGTCCTCCTCCTAAGGGCTGGATTACCCTCACATTTCCATCTTCAACTCTCAGAAATTGAGTTCCATGAGATTATCGGCTCAGGTAACCTAAGAAAACACTAGTCTGCTGTTAGTTTCAAGAGCTCAAGATAATATGTGTTTATTCATTTCTCTTAAACAATTTTAGGTTCTTTTGGGAAAGTGTATAAAGGACGGTGCAGAAATAAAATAGTGGCTATAAAACGGTAAGCGAGCAAATGAGAAAATTTAGTATCAGACTGGAGTTGTGAACTTTAAGAAGCATATGCATGGCAAGCCCCTTGTTTTGATTCATCTGTTGACTGAGGATTCCCCGCTCCTGCCATTTGCAGTTACCGAGCCAACACCTACTGCTCCAAATCAGACGTGGATATGTTTTGCCGAGAGGTATCCATTCTCTGCCGGCTCAATCATCCATGTGTAATTCAATTTGTGGGTGCTTGCTTGAATGATCCCAGCCAGTTCGCCATTGTCACCCAGTACATATCAGGGGGTTCTCTATTCTCCCTCCTTCACGAACAGAAGAGGTATGGTTCTCTTGTTCTGACTTATCCTTTTAAGTGTCATTGGAATTATCCTTGCAACACCTCAGAGACTTTCTGCTTGGGTGACCCTTTACCTTCTGACATCTCTGAATGCTAGGAAAGGTAGCATTTTAAAGATGGCTAATAATTTATGCCCAAGAATTATGTTTTAATGAATACAAATATTTCTGTACTTTCTTAACAGGAATTCAGTTGGAGATAACAAATCCAAGGAATTTAAATTAGCAACTGAAGCTTACACTAATTAAGTTAATATGACATACCAATAAAGCAGATATATGTAAGCTCAGAATAAAATAATTATCAGGGGTCCAAGCATTTATGCTTTAAAGTTAAAAAAGAATAGGCTTGCACAGTCAATTCTAATTCACTTCCTAGATATATGCATACAATAATCAGAGTGTGGTTTTTCTCAGTTATTAAAATAGAATCAATTTTATGTTATTATAAAAAATTAAGTATAATATTATAAATATTATAAACTCAAGTAAAATATTTTAAATATGTGGGGTTGTATTTAAACTGATTTAGAATTAAGCATTTTCTGATGTGGAAGCCTATTTTTCCAGATTTTTTTGAATTTTTAGCTTAATCTTCAATAAAGCAAAAAAGGCTGAAAGATACACAGAATAACAAATCACACACACACCATTGATTTCTTTTAGAAAGATGTGTTATTGGCTTTGACCGTTTCATTCTCACTAAATCTTTTTTTTTTTTAATTCTAGGATTCTTGATTTGCAGTCTAAATTAATTATTGCAGTAGATGTTGCCAAAGGTATGGAGTACCTTCACAACCTGACACAGCCAATTATACACCGTGACTTAAACAGGTATTCCCCCCACCTCAAATAATGAACATAGGATTGTGTAACTAACTGGGAGTCTAAGACAGATTTAAGTGTCTGTTCACTGAAGATACAGTGCAAATCAGCACTGTGAAGATACAGTGCAAATCAGTTTTCTTCTTTGTGGGTAAGGGGAAAGGCTACTTTAAGGCTAGGTGATAGAAAGTTTTGTCATTGTCTTTTACAGAAATAGAAAGCTATATAACTGCCTCTCAGGGATCTTTCAAATCTATGAGAAATGGCCACAAAGAGAATGATGTCTGTAAGATTCACCAGCTAGCTTGTTCTCAAGTCAATAAAGTCAGATCAAAAATTTAGGTCAAAGACTATTATAGCAGGTCTCATACAAAGTCAGGTATTATAAGAGGTCCTGATTTAAATTACCTACTTTTGTGCTACCATTCTGGTATTTTTCTAATAGTAAATTCAGCCAAAAACACAGCAGCTCATTTACCTAGTTTTCATGTGAAGTTATTTTCGTGTGGGTCAGAGACTTGAAACAAATATGGAATTATAGTATTCTAGGGGTAAAACCCCAAGGGATTTCAAAAAAACTCTAAAAAAAAATTTTTTTTAATGTTTATTTCTGAGACAGAGACAGACAGAGCATGAGTGGGGTGGGGCAGAGAGAGAGGGAGACACAGAATCAGAAGCACGCTCCAGGCTCTGAGCTGTCAGCACAGAGCCCAACACGAGGCTCGAACTCACAAACCATGAGATCAGGACCTGAGCCAAAGTCGGTCGCTCAACCGACTGAGCCACCCAGGCGCCCCTCAAAAAAACTTTTTAAACAGTGAAAGCTTTCTAAGCAAAGTCTTACAAGAAGGCCAATATACAAAATGTAGCAGCTTTAGTTGAAGGCAGAATGCAGAGTACAGAAATCTGTTCACTTACCATTTTCTACTGCCCAGGAGGGAGATCCCCAGGCCACGTCTGTGGAGTCCCAAAGGTGCTGTGGAGAAGAGCTGGACAACCACTGATCTAGTTTATGAAATGAGTCAGATTATTCAAAGGCAATAATTTTCATTGAATGATTATCAATAACATTCATATAGATCCCATACATAATCTTTTGTATAAAGTCCACAATTCTGAGACTACTAACAAGTAATCACTCCTTTCAGCCTTTTGTTCAACAACTATTTGGGGATCTACTATGTTTGAAGCCTTTATACTTGGCCCATTAGAGCTTATGATGTGAAGCTGCCATACACTCCATTCTCAAGGGCTTCTCACCGTTTTAGTAAAGCAGAGAAACACTTACCTAAGTATGTTTTAGGTATAAAGTAACAAGTTCCATAAGAGAGACATTTTAAAATTCCATAAAATTTCAGAAAGAAGAATATTAACTACTTCTGAGGAATTTAGAAACATCTTCATGAAAGAAGGGACATTTGAATTTGGCTCCAAAGGATGGGTAGAATTTGGGAGAGTAGCCTAGGCTTAGAGAAAACATTAAGAAAATAGAGATTAGAATGTTAAAGGCATATACAGGAACAATGAGTAGTTTAGCTTTAGTGGATGAAGTGTCTATGAATGTATGTAATATGTGTAATGTAGGAAGCATATGATTGGGAAAGAAATTCAGGAAGATAAATTGGAACAATAGCACAGAAATCAGTGAATCCTAGACTTTAGGTAGTTTAGACTTTGTTCGGTAAGAAAGTAGGCAGTGCAAATGGTTGAGCTAGGAATCAGAAGTTTGGAACTGTGTTATGTAATAATTAATCTAGCATCATTGGAAAAGATCAACTTGATGGGAAAGTCAAGAAACTGATGAAGCAGTTGTTGCAGTAATCTAACTGAGAAGTAATGAAAAGCAGAATTTTACTAGTGGCAGTGGAAATGAAAGGGAGGACATATTAAAGATAGGGGAGATAAAATAAATTAGATATGAGAGTGAATCTTAGATATTAGAAGTAAATGTTTGTGAGATTTAATCCATTTAAAATTATTAGTTTTCATACAAAGGTCATTTCTTTGTTGTTATTAGGTTTTTGGGGTTTTTTTTACCTCTCTTTTAAAAACCTTTATGTTAATAAATATTTTTTTCTTTGAGTTTCAGTAAAAATATTTAGGAAATAGATTTAAGTGATAAGTTAGCATAATATAAACTGATGATTTGTGAGTTTTAGGAGTGTTATCTTATCATCACAACCATTTTGCATGTGGTATTAAAACAAATGAGTGATCATCGAAAGTTTTGTCTAGCTGTAACTCTTCAATTATGGGGCAATTGGATGTGTATTCTGTTGCCCTGTGAGTAAATGCAAGTTGTTACCACCAGGTTGTAAAGCAGGACCAAAAATATAAATGATGATTAAAAGTAGAAATAGAACATTTACTGTGTAACAGATATGTTTATATTTACAATTTTTTCTGTTTCTAATAATTCAAATGCTTTAAATCATACCAAAAAGTCTTCAAATTTTATAAAACACTGTTTCATAGGTGCACCCAATGTAATAGAATCCCAAACTATTGCATTTATTATTTGTGAACTAGTTTTTACTAATCTTAATCTGCCAACAATAAAACATTCAGTTTTTCAGATTAATGCAGATATAACACTGTATATTGCTCAAAAGAGTATAAGTCTTTCTGCTTAGAGGGCTTACTACTCTATGGTTGGGTACATAGAACACGTGCCCAGGAAACAATTTATTTCCCATGTAAGGTATAAAATTACTAGGAACCAAAATGATTAAGTGGCAATTTTACTGGAAATCAAAGGATTTCGAGTAAGTCAAAGATCAAAGTAGAGTGGAAAGCTTCCTGGAGGATGTAGGGCTAAAGCTGGACTTTGAAGAATAGGCGTGTATCTTCCCTCAGTGTTCTCACAGCATACTAACCCTTGCATGTCTACAATGCTTCTGAAGTCCCACTGAAAGAGGTAAAAGGAAAGATGCCCATCAGAGTGAGGAACTCGGACATGTTTGAGTTTTTGTATTGAAATGACCTGTTTACATTTTTCTTTTTCCCACTAATCTGGGTGTGTCAGGGCTTCAAGAGCAAAGATCCTTTTCTCTTTATCACAGAGATGTTCAATCAATGCATTTTTAACTGAACCAAGTTCTAGGGGCGTTTTGGTGAATATCGTTTCAGGAAGCCATGGCATAGTTGGTACAAGTATGGCTACTTTTAGGTAGTCTAATTTTCCCAATACTTTTTTATGGTGCAAAGTAAAGAGGCTGTTTGAGCTTATTGATCAGCTTACAGAAAGGGGACACTTCTGTCTTTGGTTTTGTGGTTGTTGATTTATGAGTGAGAGGAAGGAACTCTGCCCTTCCTTTGGCAAGCTTCTCACCATACAGGTCTGGAAGTTAATTTTGATCTTTAAGTATGTACTAAGGAGAAGTTGTAGGAATGAGTAAGGAAGTGGTTCTTTCCAATGATGATGATTAGAATGATGATAATACCCACCATTTATTTACCACTCACAATGTGAAAGGAGTTCATGTATGCTCAGTTAATCTCACAACAATTCTATAACATAGCTATTATTATCTCCACTTTACTGATAAGGAAACTAATTCCAAGGTGACATCCATAACATACAGTATTTTTAACATTATATTATGCTGTCCCAAGAACAACAACAAAACCAAGTCAGAACAGAGAGACAGAGGTTGATGGTACTAAATAAGCATCATCAGCATTTACCAACTTTGCTTTTTGTGTTTCCTGTGACCCAAATAATTTCTCATGTCATCTCCTTGTGTTTCTGTGTTCCTGCTTTATTTCTTATTTTACAACCCATGTTCTTTTCGTGTGGAACAGAAAATCTATATAATATGTTTCCTTTGGTCTATAGTGTTAAAATATTTTTTTTAATTTTTAATATTTATTCATTTTTGAGAGAAAAAGAGAGAAAGAGCACGAGCAAGGGAGGGGAAGAGAGAGAGAGACAGACACAGAATCTGAAACAGGCTCCACACTATGAGCTATCAGTACAGAGCCTGATGTGGGGCTGGAACTCACAAACCGAGATCATGACCTGAGCCGAAGTCAGACGCTTAACCAACTGAGCCACCCAGGCACCCTTAAATATTTTTTAAATGTATATAGCTTTAGACAGGAATGAACTTAACAATTTGTTGTAGACCCCACTACCTACCAACTTACCAACTTATACTTGGCCCAATTTATACATTCATTTTGCAGCTTGGAGCTTGCAAAGCACGGTTTACAGCTAACGGCTTTGAGCCTTTTTACTGAATACAAACAGTTCTCTGTGTTTCCTTGGAAAAGTACATTTTCCAAATTGTTTAACATTGAAACCAAAATATCATTGCAAACATATATGGATCAAATGAATGGTCTTTTCCCCTGTATAAGTATATATAACAACACTGTATGCAATGAAATAGTGATACTTCATAGAGCGGCCATTGTACTCCCATGAGATATGTATATCAAAGCATTTTGTAAACTGTGAAGCACTATACAAATGACATTTGCTATTGCTATTAACCCTTCACTTGTTCCCTTATATGTAGAAGATGGAAAATACTCTACAATATTCTCATACATATCAATATTTCTTTTTATGTAACACAAGTAATTAGTTGGGGGTGTAGGTCTACATCTGAGAAAGACTACTATTGATTTTTGAGTGTCAGCTTATTTGGGTATCAATAAAGGAAAATAATTAATGACAATTTAAAAACAGCCAACTTATGAATAATGACAGATACTATAAACTGACAAAGCTGGTAAAGGCTAAAAGAAGGTTAATTTTGAAGATCACATTTAACTAAATTTGTGAAGGTTTCAAAAAGCATGAGAGAAAAAATTATTGGTAAAAAATGTTTAGTAATTGTTTTTAAGCTGATGTGTGGATATGCCTTTCAATTGAATACACATATAAAAGCCTTGCATTGAAAAAAACTCAGTCAAGTACGAATAAATGAATTGTTAACAGTTTCTTCTAACTACTGAACTGTTGGGTACAGTGGTATTCCTTAGTTCTTATAGTCTACTCTCAGCTATGCCTTTCCCTGGTGACTTTCCCAATAAGTGGTTATGTAGAGTTTAATATTCACTGGCAAATATTACCTTGCAAAGAATTCTGAAGTTCTAAATGCAAACCAATTGATTACAGTGCAATAATTATAGTAGATCATGAAAGAGAATCCACTGAAACTCATGAAATCCTTCATAACTCTACTTTGTAATTCTCTAGTATTAAACTGGTCACAGCGACATTTTAAATTTTGTCAAAATTTTCTCATCCATTTCCACTTTCAAAGTGGAATGAATTAATTAATTAATATGAATACTTGAGTGCTTAATATGAACCAGAGTCTGTGCTATGCCTAGGGATACAGCTGAGAATAATAGCCCTTAGCATTTTTTTTCTAGAAGAGCTTGGAAGCTAATGAAGTATTTTCCCAAATTTCCCTATCATAAGCATCATCTGGGACCCTCATAAAAAAAAACAAGGGGTGCCTGGGTGGCTCAGTCGGTTAAGTGTCCGACTTCGGCTGGGGTCATGATCTTGCGATTCATGAGTTTGAGCCTTACATCCGACTCTGTGCTGACAGCTCAGAGCCTGGAGCCTGCTTTGGATTCTGTGTCTCCCTCTCTCTGCCCCTCCCCACTTGTGCTCTGCCTCTCAAAGTAAATTAAAACATTTAAAAAAATTAAAAAACAAAAATTCAAAGACTCCTCCTTTAAAGGCACAGATTGAGAATGTCCTAAAATGGGCCTAAGAATCCATACTTTTAAACAAGATTATCAGCTAATTCTTATGATCAAACAAGAAGGGGAAATATTGTCCTAACAGTTTTCTCAACCCCAGCTGCACATTAGAAACTGTGGGAGAACTTTAAAAAAAAAAACAAAAACCTGATGCTTCTTTCATCAGAATTTCCAGAGGTGGGTCCCAGTTACCATATTTTTATAGAGCACCCCTGGTGATTCAACCTTTGAGAACAACCTTCAAGTCTCATGGCAATTACACTAACCATTTGCCATACAGTCTCACCCTTCTCTGCTGCCAGAGTGGAGTGGGAATATTGAGGAATTAATTCATAGTAGAATTCTAAATGTTTTGAGAATAATTGCCCTAAGTACAGTATAATCATTCATTCATTCATTCATTCATTCATTCATCTATTTAATAATGAATGCAAAAGACTGAGTCCAAAGGCCCATGATACCTACAACATAGAGTAGATCCCAAGACCCAGCAGTTTCCATAGGAGTTGTGCTATGTATACATAAGGTACTCTGGAACATCTAATTTCTAATTTATGGTTAATACTAAAAAGTTCCCAGGAGTGTAGAATCTTCAAAGGCAGCCAAAACAGAAGTATAAGTTTCGATATTGGACAATTGCAGTACACACAGGTGATATGAGTATTCAAGACTATAAACTCTGGAAGAATACAGAACTATATATAATAAATCAATATACACATAGAAGGATAAAGACTCATATAAATTGTGTCTGTGTATTATGTATCAATACACATATAAGCATACACGTTTGCATGTTTTTGTAAGGCTTCCAGCCTTTCTCAACTGGAATCCTGAAGGAATTAAGCCCTATGGAAATGATTTGAGGGACAATTTTCTTAATTCTCCCAAGGATGAGACATAGCTATACCATCCGAGATACATAGATGAGAAATGTATTCATTACCTACAATGGATGCCTTAGAACTTAGGGCCTCAGGGTTAAAGGGGTACCAGTAGTTCTGAAATGTTTTTGTCCAAAAATATAATGTGAGTTCAGATTTCCAGATTAATTTTTAAAGCGATCTCTGTGCATTTCATTACTGCTTTGAGTAATAGGGGAAAAAAGACACTAAACTATTCAG
The DNA here is from genome assembly GCF_014898765.1 of Herpailurus yagouaroundi. Lineage (NCBI taxonomy): Eukaryota > Metazoa > Chordata > Mammalia > Carnivora > Felidae > Herpailurus > Herpailurus yagouaroundi. The sequence continues at coordinate 62,565,874 of NW_024412388.1, forward strand.
TTTTCTAAGATGAAATCTGAATTTGTTAGGGTATTATCTGCTACAATAATAGACTAAAAAAAATGGAAATGGTCCCAAAACAATAGAAGTGTGTATCTTGATTATGTGAATAAATAGGTTGTTGGTGTGGCACCTTTCCATGAAGTCACTCAAGACCCATTTTTTTATTTGTTTTTTATTTTTCATTTTTTTTTATTTTTTTAATATGAAATTTATTGTCAAATTGGTTTCCATACAACCCCAGTGCTCATCCCAACAGGTGCCCTTCCCAATACCCATCACCCACCCACCCCTCTCTCACCCCCCATAAACCCTCAGTTAGTTCTCAGTTTTTAGGAGTCTCTTCTGTTTTGGCTCCCTCCCTCTCTAACCATTTTTTTTTCCTTCCCCTCCCCCATGGTCTTCTGTTAAGTTTTTCAGGATCCACATAGGAGTGAAAACATATGGAATCTGTCCTTCTCTATATGACTTATTTCACTTAGCACAACACTCTCCAGTTCCATCCACGTTGCTACAAAGGGCCATATTTCATTCTTTCTCATTGCCACATAGTATTCCATAGTGTATATAAACCACAATTTCTTTATCCATTTGTCAGTTGATGGACATTTAGGTTCTTTCCATAATTTTGCTATTGTTGAGAGTGCTGCTATAAACATTGGGGCACAACTGCCCCTATGCATCAGTCCTCCTGTATCTCTTGGGTAAATTCCTAGCAGTGCTACTGCTGGGTCACAGGGTAGGTCTATTTTTAATTTTTTGAGGAACCTCCACACTGTTTTCCAGAGCAGCTGCACCAGTTTGCATTCCCACCAACAGTGCAAGAGGGTTCCCGTTTCTCCACATCCTCTCCAGCATCTATAGTCTCCTGTTTTGTTCATTTTAGCCACTCTGACTGGCGTGAGGTGATATCTGAATGTGGTTTTGATTTGTATTTCCCTGATGAGGAGCGACGTTGATTATCTTTTGATGTGCCTGTTGGCCATCTGGATGTCTTCTTTAGAGAAGTGTCTATTCATGTTTTCTGCCCATTTATGCACTGGATTATTTGTTTTTCGGGTGTGGAGTTTGGTGAGCTCTTTATAGATTTTGGATACTAGCCCTTTGTCCGATATGTCATTTGCAAATATCTTTTCCCATTCCGTTGGTTGCCTTTCAGTTTTCTTGGTTGTTTCCTTTGCTGTGCAGAAGCTTTTTATCTGGATGAGGTCCCAATAGTTCATTTTTGCTTTTAATTCCCTTGCCTTTGGGGATGTGTCAAGTAAGAAATTGCTGCGGCTGAGTTCAGAGAGGTTTTTCCCTGCTTTCTCCTCTAGGGTTTTGATGGTTTCCTGTCTCACATTCAGGTCCTTTATCCATTTTGAGTTTGTTTTTGTGAATGGTGTAAGCAAGTAAGACCCATTTTAAACATGTGGCTTCCAGAGTCTCCTTTGAGGTCATCTCCATTCATGTGAGCAAAAATGAGACAAGGGTATGTGAGACACGCATGAAATGTTTTACAGGCCAGGCATTGCAATGTCATGCGTCACTTTGAGTTACATCTCATTGGCTAGAGTTCAGTCACATGGCCATGTCTTACTTATGTGTCCAGAAGAAGAGGGAATGAATTTTCATGGGCAGCCCATAGTCCGTGCTACCTTCGCCCTATTTGCACTAGTGATAATAATTTTTACTAGGGTTACTAGGTTTTAGGTAAAGATAATAATTGAGAAGCCTGGTCTAAATTTGCATGAATCAATTGCACTAATATAATGTTAATTGCATGCTAAATATTTTTTATGAATACAATTACACAATTTATAAACTAATACCACTAATCAGGAAATATACCAAAAGCTATTTAATAAAGCATATTACGTATGAGTTAATTTTGAAACAGTTCTTTTCACTTACTTTTGTTGGTTACATTGAAGATATGAGAATAGCTTTGGGAGTGTGGAGACATATGTCCCTGAATCAAAACATGGTTCGAGAGCAAAACATGTACTGTAATGAGATACAATAGTATGGAATAGACTATACAAATTGGAAACAGAAGTAAATTCCATGTGCTCTGTGTCAATTAAAACATGCACACACATTTTCCTTTAAGAGTGAAAATTAAAACACAGAAGGACTATCATCACTCTATCCAGAGAACCTTATTGTACCATATCCAGCAGAAAGCATTCCTTAACTATTTAATTCTACAAATTACTCTAATGGTGTTTATGAACTCCATTCAGGGGCTGATGTTCAGTCATAATTTCCATTTCTGACATTCTCAGTCTCCATTTAAAGTCAATCTGCCTGTCCTCAGCTACACAAACTTTCAGAGAGTTCCCTCGGACTCTCAAGTTCCTACCTATTATTTAAATAGAGATTTCACAATCCAACTTGTCCTCATCTCCTCTGAATGTAGATTCATCCCTGCCTCCTCACCTGATTGCCACGGTTCCCAGAGGCAGTGTCCCAAACATTCCTATCACATTTCATTTTGGTTCAGGTTCCTCATTCTGAATTAAAATAGCAGGCCCCTCCATCTCTCCTGCTCCACTTCTAGAATGTCCTTTAGTCCTGAGTTGTCCTCTCTTTGTACTCCAATGGAAATAGCTAAAGTTCCCTCCCAGGGCCAGTTAAAATGTTCTTCCTTTCTCAGCTGCCTCCATTAGAACGTCTCATTTAATTTTGGCTACATCCACTAATTCTAAAAATAGTGCTCTTACTTAACACCCCATTAAGTAAATTCCCTTAGACACACACTCCCTTTAAATTAAAACGGTATATTTAAGTCAAAGGAAAACTCATCCATTCTGTTCACACTATCATATTGTTCACACAAACCTAGTCAAACCTGTCATCTCTTGCTTGCTTTCATCAGAATCTTGGCCTCAATGGTCCCAGTCAGATAAATCACTGAATCTCACATTTACATTATAGAGATGGGTTCTAAGCCACCATATGCCATTTGAAACACTACACAAGATTGTGTGTGTACAAAACAAATGTATCTGTGTGTATAATAACACAGAAAGGGTTTGACTGAAAACAGGAATTCTGTGATGCCAGAATTCACTTTTGAATCACTCTGGAACCTGGCCTCAGGATTTCTTATTCCTGAGCATTTTGTGATGAAGTCATCCATTCTGTTGCCTCTTTCCATAATACAACACAGCTATTCCCTGAGAATTCCCAAAGTCAGGGAGACAGGAGTGCTTTTCCTGTAACAGTGTTACCTTCTCTCAGCCCAGGGCTGACCTTGGAAGAGTAGCGGTGATGCCCCCTCTTGATCCTCTAAAACCTTTCAAATGCTTCCCTGTGACTGGTGGTGAACTTACTGGCCTGCAATTTTCTAGTGTTACTGGTTCCTTATATTGCCATTTTCCATTCTTCAGGGATACGGCCTGTATAAAGTCAGCTTTTGAAAATGTCAACAAAGGCTTTGCTCTGTTCAGCCTCGTTTCTTCTCTGCTCTCATTTCTTGGGAGGCACTGTGAGTGCCCTCTTGGCACCTTGTCGATTTCCTGAGCAGCTAACCTTTCAATAATGATATTAATGCTGCCTTGTGGTTATCTGTGCATTTCTCAGTTCATCATTTTCAACCCTTGCTTGCTGAGATTCATTTACGTTGTTGTGTTTTTAAGATCCTGGAATTTAATTGAGTGCAACCCAACTAGGGACCCAGAGCCAGAATTTCTAGCTAATAAAGCAGAAACAATCTTAATAGGTGGGTATTTCTTTTCCCATTGATTGAATCTCCAATAACTATACATTGTATTTTGCCTTGAAAAAGAGATGCAGGTAATTGTAAATTTCCTTGTCTTAACAATTTTTATTTCAAAATTTTCCCTGTCACTCTTGGGAGGAAGCAACTTTTCAGAGAATGTCAGTATTCCCATTTCTGGGAATCTATGTTGGTATGGTTTCCCACCCTACTGGAAGGCTATAGGATGAACCAATTGAGAGTACAGGCTATGGAGCCAGACGGTGCAGGTTCAAATACCACCTCTGTAACACCTCATCTGTGTCCTTGGACAATTTGTGCAAAAACCAGTTTTCTAATTTATGAGGTGGTAATAATAATGTATATTGTATTGAGTTTAAATGAGAAAATACATTAGCTATTATTATCATTATTTTTCTTCTTTATTTTTCTGAAAGCGTATTTTCACTACTTAATATTCTTGATGGTGAAGTTTATTTACTGAATTAAATGTTTTTAAAGGCCTGTCTCTCCCTTTGATTGTATCACTATAAACTTTGATTATAATATCTCAGATGGCTAATTTCTTCTTGTCATTAAGATCTAGGAGATAACTGGATGGGTTTAACTGTAGATCTCTTACTATATATGAAGAAGGACCAGGGAATTCTAATCCTGTATCACTGCATGGTTCAGATTTGCAACAGGGATTCTGACACTCCCCTTAGGCAGATGCAGGTCTGGAACAGAACAGCTAAAGGTTGGAGGGCGTTATTTAATTATCCAAGACCCTTCTTGGTAAATCTTCTTCCTATACCTCATTCACAAAATTTAAGCATACAATTTAAACACCAGCCATTCGATGACTCAACAATCATTTGTTGGTGAATATAATGGCAGAGAAGGGGAAGCTTCATCCAAGGCACATCCCAGAGATCATGCCAAGCAAAAATGTCACGTAGGAGAAGTTCTAGTTTGGTAGAGGATTTGTGGAGCATCTATGTAGTGTGAGGTAGCTTTTCTTCTCTATGCCCAGTGAGTTCACCTAATGACTCTATTCAGCAATTTTCCTTTTCTTTACAAAGAGCGCTGTAAGAAAAGGACGGAATGTTTTCAAAATTAGCAGTGAAAGTGTTGTTCTGCCCTTCCTTCAATAGAGAAAAGGAAGGATTCATCCCATCATATCTTTCTTGATTCACAGGAGACAATCATTTTTCTCATTTCTATTCCTATTCTTATTGTGACACTGTTCTCATGTCACTTGACTTCTTTCTGCCTCAAGTTTCTCATTTGCAGATGATAATGATGTCTAATGTGTACCTGTCCACAGAGATATCCTTGCAATTGATAGGGGTGTCAGCACAATGTTACATGAAGAACTCTAGAGAAAGGTTCTACAAGAGAAACCCATATATCATTTTTATTAATCACATGAAACTGAGTTGCCAGAAAGTCTTAGAGTAAAACTCATTTTGTATCCAGCTACTGGATCTGTACTATTTGTAGGGTAATTGGATTATCTTCTTCCAACTGAAGTTGAAAACTGTTGTGGTTACTAACTGGTGTGGAGAACAACATACTCCTTTTCAGAAAGGCTTAGTATTACCTTGACCAGCATGGGAACAGAGCATACAAGCCTCACAGAATGATTAGAACTCTTTAATCCTGGAGGGCTGGTCTTTGTATCAATTATATTTTAAGCCTTGTATGTGATGAGCTGTATTCTCAGTCACTAAACCCTTATTTAATGGCTTTAACAACCTACAGAAAGTTAGTGAAAAGCAATGCCTGGTGCCATAGATGAAACAGTGTTAGAGCATTGATGATGTCTGGCTTCTTTTCTTTGGGGAGGGAAATCCCCTTCTAAATTCTTAAAATAGCAGTTGGCTTTCATTAAGTCTATTCAGAGTTAAGGGTCTGAGGATCTTGAGTGACCCTTTCTTTGGGAATGGGGCACATTTTAATAGGCTTTTTCTTGTCTGTGGTCCCTGAAAGACTTAGCTGCTGGCAGTCTCCTGAATTGCTGGGATTTGTAAAGGAAAGGATTGATTACATGCTTCTTCTAATTCTTTCTCTTTCTTTAATTTTTTTTTCCATTTAGTACAAAGAATGAGAAAGATACTCTGAGTATCCTTCTATTGAGATATGGTTGGCCTTAAGGACAGATATTTTAGCATTGAACTGTTATTAACCTCTTCTGGGTTTGACAAAGTTTCTTCTTTTTTGGTTCTTAAATATGAGGCTAAAGAGCTGTTATTTGCCAAGCTTGTTCTCTAGCACTGTAAGCAGTAGACAGAAAACAAAGTTTGAGGGGTTTTTTAATCTTTTTTTTTTTTTGTCTTTGTCAGTTGAATTGCATCTGTAGTCTCCATCTGAAAAGTTAATTTTTAAAAATTTTTTTAATGTTTATTTATTTTTGAGAGAGACAGAGATAGAATGTGAGTGGGTTAGGGATAGAGAGAGAGGGAGACGCAGAATCTGAAGCAGGCTCCAGGCTCCAAGCTGTCAGCACAGACCCTGACGCGGTGCTCAAACTCATGAGCTGTGAGATCATGACCTGAGCTGAAGTCAGACGCTCAACTGACTAAGCCATCCAGGCGCCCCCTAAAAAGCTAAATTTAAAAAAAAATATAGGCTTTAACACATACTGTTTGCTCTGATGGAAGCATCCACCCCTGCCCTACCTCCTTCCCTACTTCCCCTCATTGCTCTTTCTCTCTCTTCCTCCAGTATCACTTTTCTTCTAAGTAATTTCTATTCCCTCCTCCAGGAAGCCCACTCGTATATTCCCACAGCTTACCCTACTCTTGCTTATCTCAGGATAGCACTCTATGGAAATTGGTCATGTATTTGCATGTATTCCCTACTACACATGAGGCTTAATTAGGACTGGGGCTGTGGATTTTGTACCATTTGATCCTAATAAAAGTTCACTTAATATTTTTCAAATGCATGAATTAATTAATAGCATTTCAAGGAATATGAAAGTATCATTAATGGCACAATTTCTTTGTGCCAGGCATTGCTCTCAGTGTTTCATATGTATTAGTTTATTAAATACTCATAACCCTGTATCTTTTTTAAAGTTGATTTATTTATTTTTGAGAGAGAGAGAAAGAGAGAGTGTGCATGCAAGTGGGGGGAGGGCAGAGAGAGAAGGAGACAAAGGATCCAAACCCAGCTCTGTGCTGAGAGCAGACCTGAGCCGAAGTCTGATGCTTAACCGACCGAGTCACCCAGGCACTGCAGTGTAAATTGTCTTTTTTAAACAGATAAAGACTGGGGAGCCTGGATGGCCCAGTCAGTTAAGTGTCTGACTTCAGCTCAGGTGATGATCTTGTGGTTTGTGAGTTCGAGCCCCCCATTGGGCTCTGTGTTGACAGCTCAGAGCCTGGAGCCAGCTTCAGATTCTGTGTCTCCCTTTCTGTCTGTCCTTCTCCAGGTTGCACTCTGTCTCTCTCTCTCTCAAAAATAAACAAACACTTAAAAAATTAAATAAAAAAATTAACAGATAAAAAAGGGCTTAAAGAGACAAAGAAATTGTGATACAGATGGTAAGTGACAGACTAAGGTCATTACTTATACTATATAGTCACCTGTATCTATAGTTATCCAAAACATAGGGATATAAAGCCATTTAATCACAAACCAGGAGTAACTCTGATTGAATAGCAAAGCAATATTTGTTAGATTGCCTCACCAAGGAAGGCATAGATTATGAATTCATAGCTGAAATTAAAAGGTTGTTTTCACTTAATATTAAACAATTTAGTGGCATTTAATAATATGAAAGTTATTCTTTTACTCAATTAAGACTGCTATTCCACAAGTCACTTACCTAGCTGTTTTGTGCTATAATTATTTGTATGCTGGTCACTAAAGCCTGTCCAAAAACACAGTGAAGACAGTGAGAAAAAAAGATATGATCAGTTGTTTGACTGCTGTGATTTTCTAATTTACTCAGGTGAAAAGTTAGCCAAACAAACTGATTTTGCAATGTAGACATAGCCCAAGACTATCTGATGATTCTTTAGAAAAAATATAATCCTCTGAAATTCTAGTGATTTCTAGTCACTACTGACTATGTAGATTCGAACCAATACCTGCTTTTTCTGAATTGATTGATTTTCCTTCTCACAGGCAACATTTTTATTTTCTAACCTGCAGCATTTCTGTGCCTGACTAGAATATTTTTGCATTTGATTAATGTTTTCATTTGACTTTCAATGAGGTCTCAAAACTGTTTGGCTTGTCACAGTCAAATTATTTAAATATCCTCTGAAAAGAGTATGTGGGAGCTAAAATCAGATTCAGGTGAACCTGAAAAACCAGTGGCGACATTTCTTGAACTTGTTATATTTTTATGTCTAAATTAATCATTTCACAATTTTGCTTTATGTTGATGCTCAGCTTCTTAAATACAGTGATTATTGTATGCCTTAATGGAAAAGTTTTAATTTTTAGCTGACCCAGAAGTTACTCTCTGGCAAGAATTTATATTCCTTTTTTAAAATATTTTTTGTGGTTTCAACAGCACAAATATATTATGTCTCCTATTTATATATTTTTTAAAAATTTTCTTTGGTTTCTTTAACACAAATACCTAAGTCATCCTTTTCACTTCTCAGTTACTGTTCACTCCCTAATTGATTGGAATTATCCCAACCATTTATTCAAATATGGTCAGCATTCTCTGTCTATATTCAACTTATGCCATGTCAAATAAAGCACACATAAAAGTATACCATAAGATCTAATTTTGTACAATTTTAAAAAATGCAGACTAATCTCTGGCATCAACAAGCAGATCATAGGGCACCTGGGTGGTTCAGTCGGTTAAGCGCCCAGTTCTTGATTCTAGTTCATGGGTTAGAGCCCCATGGCAGGCTCTGCATTGACAGCACAGAGCCTGCTTGGGATTCTCTCTCTCCCTCACTCTCTCTCTCAAAATAAATAAATAAACATTTTAAGCAGATCAGTGGTTTCCTAGGGCTGGACTAGGAGGAATGAACTGAAAGGGTGGTTAAGAATCCTACTGGCGTGACACAAATGGTTTGTATCTTGATTGAGGTGGTAGTTTCACAGGAGTATACATCTGTTAAAACTCATTGAATTGCTGTCTTTAAATGGACGAGTTCTTTCTTCTAATGTGGATACAAGGAATTTGTCTAATACAAATGGTAAATATAAAAAATGAAATCTTTAAAAAGAAATATATAATGTAATACGAATTGGCACCTTTCTAATCATGAATGAAAGGTATTGTTCTTTTGAAAACCTTAAAAAGGAGAAATAATCATTTGCCAAATAATCTCGCTTGAGGATATCAAAACCAATTCCAGCTAAAGGAGAAGAATCAACATAGCTGAACTGGAAGAAAAAGGTTTACTCAGATGACATCACTGAATACAAATCTGTATTGTACTGAGGTTAAGTTGGCTGTCTGCAAACGTTAGTTTTTAGTCAAAGGACCGTAGACATTGACAGGGAAGAAGATGAGAAAGCGTCCTTGAGACTCTGCACCTACCCTCTATTCACTTTTGCTGGTTCAGAATGGTATTCAGTATGGGGATCTACTCCTCAGCCAAATGTGAAAGTGCATTCTTTGCACGGAATGGCAAAGAAAAGGCCCAGATTGTTTACATATCATCAAAAAACTGGTGGGTTGGAAACATTAGCTCTCAAAAATTGCAAACTGGCAAATACAACATGTGAAAAAGGAAAAGCTACCCTAATATCACTAAGTTGATTAAAAGTGATGTGCTGCTAGATAACACAGCATGGATCTGTGGATCAGGAGGCTTCGGCTAGAATGGCTTTTTCCATCTTCCAAATGTCATTTACAAGAGTAGGTCTATGGAATCTAATGAATGTTGATGCTGTAACTCAGAAAAGATACAATGAATTAATTAATTTACATTCAAGTTCAGAGAAGTGAGATAGCATAAACAACATAAGTCATGTGCAAGAAATATATACTTACACTCCCTCTTCAAAATGAGCCTTGTAGAGCATCTCTATATAAGTCTCAACAAATTAAATTAAAAAGTATATATCAAGTAACTGGTCTGTGGAAAATGTTCCCATTGCACTCCGATTTGGGGTCAGTTTAGCCCAAATTCAAAAAATTGGATTGGACAATCCAAATTTAGTTGACAGAAGGAAATGAGCAAAGAGAATGTTCAACTTTCAACAGTAAACACAGTGAAGGTATTTGTGATAAATTGCATTTTTTTCTTGATGACTATAAGTGATTCAGAAAGGTATAGTTCAGATGGTTTTCATTTGAGCAGTAGCTTATTTTCTAAATTTAACTGGATGCTAAGCATTTCTACTCATTGTCAGGACAAGGCAGCTTTAGACATTTCAGAGAGCCATTTGTTTATTGTGAATGTTAAAATTCATATAGAAAAGCTACACAGTATATGTCCTCTATATGTATTCTTTTAATTTAGCAAACACATTTAATAGTTTTTGCTACAAAAATAAACAAGCAATGAAGGAAGCTGGATTTTCTGGCTTTATAATCTTACCTCCTTTTTTCAAATGTCTCAGTAATTGGAGATTAAAACTAGTTTATATATTTTTTTCTATTTTGCTACATATTTTTTTCAGAAATTTTTTAAGGAAAACTATGTTTGTATGGTTGGTAAATAGAACCTACAGTAGTGAGAACTGAGGAGAATATACTCTAGGTGAAAGAAAAAAACAAACAAAAAGTTAATTAAATTTAACATTTTGACATTTTAACATTTTTGACGTTGTTAACTAAATTTAACAATTTAACATTTTATTTTGAGCATTTCATCGGTGGAGTACTATTAAAGTCCTAGATTGGTCAAGTGCTTGTATAACCAGCAAGTTTACAAAACTTTGTATAAAAAAAAGTTTCCACTTCGGAGGTGAACTCTTACAACTAGGATTTGTTGCAAAAAAAAAAAAAAGAAAACCTTTGAGACTTCTGGAACTGAAGCTTTTCTCCCAAAAGTTAGGTTTGGCTTTCCCATATTAGTTTCCAGTATCATTTCTTATAAAAGAAGTTTCTATAGGTTTTGGCCAACATTGCAGACTCTAAGAATTGTCATAGCAGTTTTCAGAGCCCTGGTTGTATCAGAGAGAATACATCCTAGTTATGGCAGAAAAGACTACACTTTCAAGTCAAATATTAAGACTTAATCCAAACTATGCCACTCCCTAATGCTCTAATGGTTGACAACTTATTTCTAAACATCATTTTCTTCATTTATAAAATAGGGATAGTATCTACTCTCATAGCAGTGTCTGGCACATAGTAGACATTCAATAAATATTAGTTCTTGGTGCCTTCACTGAAAATGGTTCCAGAACCATTTGAATGTATGTTATCAAAGTCCCAACTCTCACATCTTTGCTACAAATAAGGGCCACAAAGAATATGTCTAAGGAAAAAATGCTTAGTAATTATTTCTCTATCTTCCCACTCTCCCACTCAACAAAAATTCTTCCTCCTGATGGTCATAATGTGCTCTTTAGCACCCCCAATCATCATGATAAAGAGAGAGAAAGAAAAAAAAGTGAGAGAGAGAGAAGAAGAGGAAGAGAAGGAAGAAGAGGAGGAAGAAGAAAACATGCAGAGGGAATGGCACTGCAGAGAAAGTGGTAGCCAAAAGGTCAATATTCAAAATATACCTTCTTATGGTTGAAATCATATGATATCTGTCTTTCTCTGACTTCCTTCACTTAGCATCATACAGTCTAATTCCATCCACGTTGTTGCAAATGGCAAGATTTCATTCTTTTTCATCACCAAGTAGTATTTCTTTGTGTGTATATACCACACCTTCTTTATCCATTCATCAGTCATTGGACATTTGGGCTCTTTCTGTATTTTGGCTATTGTTGATAGTGCTGCTAAAACATTGGGGCACATGTGCCCCTTCACATCACTGGAGACTCTTAAATACGGAGAACAAACTGAGGGTTGATGCGGGTGCATTAAATGGGTAACGGGCATTAAGGAGGGCACTTGTTAGGATGAGCACTGGATGTCATATGTAAGTTATGAATCATGGGGGTCTACTCCTGAAGCCAAGACTATACTGTATGGTAACTAACTTGAGAATAAAAAATATATACATGTATATGTGTATACATGTATATATTTTTATTATATATACACATATTATTTTTATTATATATACATGTATATACACATTATATATACATGTATATACATAAGAAGTTAATTGAACTTAGAGATCCAAAGTTATGCCCCAGCGAGAGTGCACAAATCACTTTGTTAAGAAGCACAGTGCCGAGAAGAGAGGGAAGATGGCAGCGTAGGAGGACGCTGGGCTCACCGCGCGTCCTGCTGATCACTTAGATTCCACCTACACCTGCCTAAATAACCCAGAAAACCACCAGAGGATTAGCAGAACGGAGTCGCCCAGAGCCAAGCGCAGACGAGAGGCCCACGGAAGAGGGTAGGAAGGGCGGCGAGGCGGTGCACGCTTCACAGACTGGCGGGAGGGAGCCGGGGCAGAGGGGCGGCTCGCCGGCCAAGCAGAGCCCCCGAGTCTGGCTTGCAAAAAGCGGAGGGGCCTGACGGACTGTGTTCCGACAGCAAGCGCGACTTAGTGTCTGGGAGGTCATAAGTTAACAGCTCTGCTCAGAAAGCGGGAAGGCTGGAGGACAAAGGGAAGGAAAGCTGCTGAGCCCCCTGACAACAGAGCTCAGTTTGGTGGGGAACAAAGGCGCTCGCCAGCGCCATCTCCCCCGCCCATCCGCCAGCCAAAATCCCAAAGAGAACCAGTTCCTGCCAGGGAACTTGCTCGCTCCGCGCAAACACCCAACTCCGCGCGTCTGCGGAGCCAAACCTCCGGCAGCGGATCTGACTCCCTCCTGCTGCCACAGGGCCCCTCCTGAAGTGGATCACCTAAGGAGAAGCAAGCTAAGCCTGCCCCTCCTGCCCCTGTGCACCTTGCCTACCCACCCAAGCTAAGACGCCAGATCCCCAGCATCACAAGCCTGGCAGTGTGCAAGTAGCCCAGACGGGCCACCCCACCCCACAGTGAATCCCGCCCCTAGGAGAGGGGAAGAGAAGGCACGCACCAGTCTGACTGTGGCCCCAGCGGTGGGCTGGGGGCAGACATCATGTCTGACTGCGGCTACGCCCACCAACTCCAGTTATACACCACAGCACAGGGGAAGTGCCCTGCAGGTCCTCACCATGCCAGGGACTATCCAAAATGACCAAGCGGAAGAATTCCCCTCAGAAGAATCTCCAGGAAATAACAACAGCTAATGAGCTGATCAAAAAGGATTTAAATAATATAACAGAAAGTGAATTTAGAATAATAGTCATAAAATTAATCGCTGGGCTTGAAAACAGTAGAGCTGACAGCAGAGAATCTCTTGCTACAGAGATCAAGGGACTAAGGAACAGTCACGAGGAGCTGAAAAACGCTTTAAACGAAATGCATAACAAAATGGAAACCACCACAGCTCGGATTGAAGAGGCAGAGGAGAGAATAGGTGAACTAGAAGATAAAGTTATGGAAAAAGAGGAAGCTGAGAAAAAGAGAGATAAAAAAATCCAGGAGTATGAGGGGAAAATTAGAGAACTAAGGGATACACTAAAAAGAAATAATATACGCATCATTGGTATCCCAGAGGAGGAAGAGAGAGGGAAAGGTGCTGAAGGGGTACTTGAAGAAATCATAGCTGAGAACTTCCCTGAAGTGGGGAAGGAAAAAGGCATTGAAATCCAAGAGGCACAGAGAACTCCCTTCAGACGTAACTTGAATCGATCTTCTGCACGACATATCATAGTGAAACTGGCAAAATACAAGGATAAAGAGAAAATTCTGAAAGCAGCAAGGGGTAAACGTGCCCTCACATATAAAGGGAGACCTATAAGACTCGTGACTGATCTCTCTTTTGAAACTTGGCAGGCCAGAAAGAATTGGCACGAGATTTTCAGTGTGCTAGACAGAAAAAATATGCAGCCGAGAATCCTTTATCCAGCAAGTCTGTCATTTAGAATAGAAGGAGAGATAAAGGTCTTCCCAAACAAACAAAAACTGAAGGAATTTGTCACCACTAAACCAGCCCTACAAGAGATCCTAAGGGGGACCCTGTGAGACAAAGTACCAGAGACATCACTACAAGCATAAAACATACAGACATCACAATGACTCTAAACCCATATCTTTCTGTAATAACACTGAATGTAAATGGATTAAATGCGCCAACCAAAAGACATAGGGTATCAGAATGGATAAAAAAACAGGACCCATCTATTTGCTGTCTACAAGAGACTCATTTTAGACCTGAGGACACCTTTAGATTGAGAGTGAGGGGATGGAAACCTATTTATCATGCTACTGGAAGCCAAAAGAAAGCTGGAGTAGCCATACTTATATCAGACAAACTAGACTTTAAATTAAAGGCTGTAACAAGAGATGAAGAAGGACATTATATAATAGTGACAGGGTCTATCCATCAGGAAGAGCTAACAATTATAAATGTCTATGCGCCGAATACCGGAGCGCCCAAATATATAAAACAATTACTCATGAACATAAGCAACCTTATTGATAAGAATGTGGTAATTGCAGGGGACTTTAACACTCCACTTACAGAAATGGATAGATCATCTAGACACACGGTCAATAAAGAAACAAGGGCCCTGAATGAGACATTGGATCATATGGACTTGACAGATCTATTTAGAACTCTGCATCCCAAAGCAACAGAATATACTTTCTTCTCGAGGGCTCATGGAACATTCTCCAAGATAGATCATATACTGGGTCACAAAACAGCCCTTCATAAGTTTACAAGAATTGAAATCATACCATGCATACTTTCAGACCACAATGCTATGAAGCTTGAAATCAACCACAGAAAAAAGACTGGAAAACCTCCAAAAGCATGGAGGTTAAAGAACACCCTACTAACGAATGAGTGGGTCAACCAGGCAATTAGAGAAGAAATTAAAAAATATATGGAAACAAACGAAAATGAAAATACAACAATCCAAACGCTTTGGGAAGCAGCGAAGGCAGTCCTGAGAGGAAAATACATTGCAATCCAGGCCTATCTCAAGAAACAAGAAAAATCCCAAATACAAAATCTAACAGCACACCTAAAGGAAATAGAAGCAGAACAGCAAAGGCAGCCTAAACCCAGAAGAAGAAGAGAAATAATAAAGATCAGAACAGAAATAAACAATATAGAATCTAAAAAAAACTGTAGAGCAGATCAACGAAACCAAGAGTTGTTTTTTTGAAAAAATAAACAAAATTGACAAACCTCTAGCCAGGCTTCTCAAAAAGAAAAGGGAGATGACCCAAATAGATAAAATCATGAATGAAAATGGAATTATTACAACCAATCCCTCAGAGATACAAACAATTATCAGGGAATACTATGAAAAATTATATGGCAACAAATTGGACAACCTGGAAGAAATGGACAAATTCCTGAACACCCACACTCTTCCAAAACTCAATCAGGAGGAAATAGAAAGCTTGAACAGACCCATCACCAGCGAAGAAATTGAATTGGTTATCAAAAATCTCCCAACAAATAAGAGTCCAGGACCAGATGGCTTCCCAGGGGAGTTCTACCAGACATTTAAAGCAGAGATAATACCTATCCTTCTCAAGCTATTCCAAGAAATAGAAAGGGAAGGAAAACTTCCAGACTCATTCTATGAAGCCAGTATTACTTTGATTCCTAAACCAGACAGAGACCCAGTAAAAAAAGAGAACTACAGGCCAATATCCCTGATGAATATGGATGCAAAAATTCTCAATAAGATACTAGCAAATCGAATTCAACAGCATATAAAAAGAATTATTCACCATGATCAAGTGGGATTCATTCCTGGGATGCAGGGCTGGTTCAACATTCGCAAATCAATCAACGTGATACATCACATTAACAAAAAAAAAGAGAAGAACCATATTATCCTGTCAATCGATGCAGAAAAGGCCTTTGACAAAATCCAGCACCCTTTCTTAATAAAAACCCTTGAGAAAGTCGGGATAGAAGGAACATACTTAAAGATCATAAAAGCCATTTATGAAAAGCCCACAGCTAACATCATCCTCAACGGGGAAAAACTGAGAGCTTTTTCCCTGAGATCAGGAACACGACAGGGATGCCCACTCTCACCGCTGTTGTTTAACATAGTGCTGGAAGTTCTAGCATCAGCAATCAGACAACAAAAGGAAATCAAAGGCATCAAAATTGGCAAAGATGAAGTCAAGCTTTCGCTTTTTGCAGATGACATGATATTATACATGGAAAATCCAACAGACTCCACCAAAAGTCTGCTAGAACTGATACATGAATTCAGCAAAGTCGCAGGATACAAAATCAATGTACAGAAATCAGTTGCATTCTTATACACTAACAATGAAGCAACAGAAAGACAAATAAAGAAACTGATCCCATTCACAATTGCACCAAGAAGCATAAAATACCTAGGACTAAATCTAACCAAAGATGTAAAGGATCTGTATGCTGAAAACTATAGAAAGCTTATGAAGGTAATTGAAGAAGATTTAAAGAAATGGAAAGACATTCCCTGCTCATGGATTGGAAGAATAAATATTGTCAAAATGTCAATACTACCCAAAGCTATCTACACATTCAGTGCAATCCCAATCAAAATTGCACCAGCATTCTTCTCGAAACTAGAACAAGCAATCCTAAAATTCATATGGAACCACAAAAGGCCCCGAATAGCCAAAGTAATTTTGAAGAAGAAGACCAAAGCAGGAGGCATCACAATCCCAGACTTTAGCCTCTCCTACAAAGCTGTCATCATCAAGACAGCATGGTATTGGCACAAAAACAGACACATAGACCAATGGAATAGAATAGAAACCCCAGAACTAGACCCACAAACGTATGGCCAACTCATCTTTGACAAAGCAGGAAAGAACATCCAATGGAAAAAAGACAGTCTCTTTAACAAATGGTGCTGGGAGAACTGGACAGCAACATGCAGAAGGTTGAAACTAGACCACTTCCTCACACCATTCACAAAAATAAACTCAAAATGGATAAAGGACCTGAATGTGAGACAGGAAACCATCAAAACCTTAGAGGAGAAAGCAGGAAAAGACCTCTCTGACCTCAGCCGTAGCAATCTCTTACTCGACACATCCCCAAAGGCAAGGGAATAAAAAGGAAAAGTGAATTACTGGGACCTTATGAAGATAAAAAGCTTCTGCACAGCAAAGGAAACAACCAACAAAACTAAAAGGCAACCAACGGAATGGGAAAAGATATTTGCAAATGACATATCGGACAAAGGGCTAGTATCCAAAATCTATAAAGAGCTCACCAAACTCCACACCCGAAAAACAAATAACCCAGTGAAGAAATGGGCAGAAAACATGAATAGACACTTCTCTAAAGAAGACATCCGGATGGCCAACAGGCACATGAAAAGATGTTCAGCGTCGCTCCTTATCAGGGAAATACAAATCAAAACCACACTCAGATATCACCTCACGCCAGTCAGAGTGGCCAAAATGAACAAATCAGGAGACTCTAGATGCTGGAGAGGATGTGGAGAAACGGGAACCCTCTTGCACTGTTGGTGGGAATGCAAATTGGTGCAGCCGCTCTGGAAAGCAGTGTGGAGGTTCCTCAGAAAATTAAAAATAGACCTACCCTATGACCCAGCAATAGCACTGCTAGGAATTTATCCAAGGGACACAGGAGTACTGATGCATAGGGGCACTTGTACCCCAATGTTCATAGCAGCACTCTCAACAATAGCCAAATTATGGAAAGAGCCTAAATGTCCATCCACTGATGAATGGATAAAGAAATTGTGGTTTATATACACTATGGAATACTACGTGGCAATGAGAAAAAATGAAATATGGCCTTTTGTAGCAACGTGGATGGAACTGGAGAGTGTGATGCTAAGTGAAATAAGCCATACAGAGAAAGACAGATACCATATGGTTTCACTCTTATGTGGATCCTGAGAAACTTAACAGGAACCCATGGGGGAGGGGAAGGAAAAAAAAAAAGAGGTTAGAGTGGGAGAGAGCCAAAGCATAAGAGACTGTTGAGAACTGAGAGCAAACTGAGGGTTGATGGGGGGTGGGAGGGAGGAGAGGGTGGGTGATGGGTATTGAGGAGGGCACCTTTTGGGATGAGCACTGGGTGTTGTATGGAAACCAATTTGACAATAAATTTCATATATAAATTAAAAAAAAAAAGAAGTTAACTGAACTTAAAATTATATATGTGTGTGTGTGTGTGTATGTGTATCTTCTAACAGTCAAACCCACTCAAATAATCTCCCTCTCCTCTCCTCTTCTGCAATGTAAGGACTTGTCTTAACTCAGCCACCTGAGATCTTCTTAAGTAAAAAGGAAATATTGGATCACCAAAAAGAACTTATAGATAGATAATTTGAAAAATGACACTATTCTACTTTTGTCAATTTTTTCAATCATAGCTTAGTTCTTCTGACTTATTTGGGAAAAAAAAGAACAAAGGAAATTGTTCTCATATTTGGACAGTTCCAGGGTATTTTAGTATTTTATTTTGATTCTTTGGAAAATATACCATCAAATAATAGGTATAGAATCCCATTCTAAACCTCCACATTGCCCTGAGAAGCAACTCTCGGGGATGTTTCCCCACCTCCAGTCTTTCAAATGGGGCGACAGCTGGGAATCTAGGATAGTGAAAGAGCTACTGTTCTTGTTAGAAATTCTTGTTTACCATCCATGATATTTGCATGCTATCTGCAGCAGGCAACTAATGCAAACTTTAACCATCCTGAAAGCACCCATTCCTCTGTGAGAACATTGTTGGATGGAGAGAGTGTGCTCTACTTTATTGTTAGCTAACAGGCAAGAGAATGGACTACAGACTCACACCATCGTAAGATAAATTTTCAAAAAAAGAAGAAAAAAAAACCTCTGGCAATGTTATAGTGACTTATTACAAGAGTATTTGCCATGGGTTAGGAAAAAGTTAAAATAGCTCAGGCTAGAAGTGATAAGGGTCTGCACTGAGACAGTAGCAATGGGAAAGTGAAGGAATGTAAGCATTATAGACCTGTGGTAGAGGTGAAATTGACTGAATCTGGTAACTGGTCCAAATCGAGAAGAAGGAGGAAAAAAGATAGAAAGATACCAAAATTTCAGCCTGGGTGGCTGACTAAATGGTGATACACACAGTAAGATGCAAAGATTGAAACTGATTTCAACCATATGTGTTTTAAATGTAGTGAAATAATTACCTTTACTTTATGGGAAATTGTGGGGAATACGGTATAGGACATTTGGAAATTGCCTGAATGTTACTTTCCTTTGGACACCTTTTCTAATCCACTTCTCTTAGATCAGGATAGGTACTTCCTTGATGTGTAATGACACTTGTTTCCTTCCTTACACTTAGGTCCCTTTAATCAGAATTGGTTCTGCTCACCTTAGTACCACTACACTAAGCATAGATCCTAATAAATATTAAGTGCTCAAAATCTATTTCTTGAATGACTAGTAGTGCCTTGGAATCTTTAGAAGTTGTAAAGTGCTAGCTGTATATTTCAAAGAGGTGATAACTATGCCTATGGGATTAATTGACTTTACTCTATGTAAAGAGTACAAATAGAAACAGCAGTGGAAGTAAGAGCTGATACAGGTTGAAAAACGTTTATTTTTTTTAATGTTTATATATTTAAGATTTATACTGAGAGAAAGAGAGAGAGCATGTGCACATTCACATAGAGGAAGGGCAGAGAGAGAAGGAGAGAGAGAATCCCCAGCAGGCTCCACACTGTCAACACAGCCCAACGTAAGGCTTGATTTTACAACCATGTGAAAGCATGACCTGAGCTCCAGTCAAGAGTCAGATGGTTAACTGACTGAGCCACCCAAGGACCCCTGGATGAGAAGCTTTTAGAGAAGAGAAAAAAGAATAGTCACAGAGATAAAGCAAAAAGGCAGAAATTTTAGAAATAAGATGTCAGAAATGCCAGGTATCTCAAAAAGTCCAGGATGTCTAGGGAGAGGATAATGATACTAGTGATCTTTGAAAGGTAGTGGACAGTGGAGAGCATTAGCAGAGCAGAATAATAGGATGCTCATTATTCAGAATTAAAAAGAACAGGCTTAAGAAGAATAGGGGGGATTATAATGACCTCTATATATACTGGATTCATTAATTCAGTGTTTTCCTTAAAGGATATTTTTCAAAATTCTAGTCAACTGAGATACGCCATGGAAAAAAGCTTTCTGAAAGAAGAAGATTGGGTAAGGTCGAATATTACCTCCCACATTTAGAGATGCAGAAAATCCATTAGAGCTTCTGTAATAATTGTTCAATTTCAGCAAAGTATTTCACCAACTTCTTTGACAATTTACAACTTGCCTATTAACATTCCAGAGGAAATAATATTCCCTGGAATGCGTTTTAAGATATGCTGCTTTGATTGTGTCACTACAAACACGTTTATATTCCTAATTTTACAGGTAAAATAGTGGGTACTATTAGTGTTTGTCAGAATTCTTTCTGATTCAGCTGACTTTGTGAAAGTGATGTATTCTTTGAGTTCCACTGAAGTTCATCTTGTAGCAGTGGTAACATTGTACATCGACATTCCTTTATTCAACCAACACTTACTGTATGTCTACTATGTACCACATACTGTTCAGTGCTGAAGATGCAGGATTAAACAAGATGGCAAAAGTTCCTGTTCTCATGAAGTATACATATTAGAGGTGGATAAGGGGTGAGGGGAGGCAGACAATAAGATAAATAAACAAGATAATTTCAGATAATTAAAAATGTGCTTTAAAATGTATAGATGTGATAGAAGGTGATTGGTGATGGAGGGACTAATTTTGACTGTTGGTCTTGGAAGGCCTCTGTGAGAAGCTTATATGTAGAGCTGAGATCTGAATACTACAAAGGAGCTAGCCTGATGAAGATATGGATGTGATATGATTCTAGAGAAAAAACAAGGCAGCAAATGAAAACTTTCTTGGTTAGAATGAAAAACAAAGATATGCACAGAAAGAGAGAGGGAGAGAGAGAGAGAGAAAGAGAGGGAGAGAGAGAGAGAGAGAGAGAGAGAGAGAGAGAGGAGAGAGAGAGGACCAGGATGACTGAAGCATACTGGATAATGAAGGAATGATAGAAGATAAAATCTCAGTTTAACAAGAACCAGTTCATATATGGCACATGGGCCATTTGGAAGTTCAAATCTTATTTGAATGTGATAGTAAGCCACTGAGATAGACGTTCAAGCAGGAGAAAAACTTTATCTGATTTACTTATTCATTCAACAAATATTTATAGAGCATATAATATATGCCAACACTTTCGCATTGGGGATACTATAGTTACCAAAACAGATCCTGCCTTTTTGAAGATTACATTTAGTAGATTAATGGTTTTAACATAGAATATTCTAAATGTATTGTAGAGAATGGATTAATATGGGGCAAGAGTGGAGGCAAAGAAAGCAGTTAAGAGTCTATGGAAGTGGGGCACCTGGGTGACTCAGTCAGTTGAGCGTCCAACTTCGGCTCAGGTCATGATCTCACAGTTCATAAGTTTCAGCCCCGCATCTGGCTTGCTGCTGTCAGCACAGAGCCTGCTTCAGGTCCTGTCTCCCTCTCTCTCTCTCTTTCTCTCTCTCTCTCTCTCTCTCTGCTTATTTCCCACTCACACTGTCTCTCTCAAAAATGAATAAATATATTTAAAAACAAAAAAACAAGAGTCTATAGCAGTGTTCCAGGTGAGAAACAAAAGTGAATTGGGCTAGAATGTTAACAGTGGAGATGGAGAGATGTCAGTAGATTTTATTTTGGTTTTGTTTTGTTTTGTTTTGTTGCAGGTAGAGTCTTCTAGGTTGTGGATAGATACATATGGGAGACGAGGGAAAAAGAAAATGGACTCAATGCCATTTTTGAGATATTATTTGGGAAACAGAAATCAAGAGATCTTTTGTGGCCATTTTAAATTTGAGGAGCCTATTTAAGAAAAGACCTTAAGAAGTCAGTTGCAAATGAAAATCTAAAGCTCAGGAAGAGATCAGTACAACTATGAATTAGATGCAGTTTTTATTCCATTTTACTGTTAAGGAAGTTGAGGCACAGAGACACCCAATAACTGGCCCTCACAGTGCTGGGATTTGAGCCTAGACTGGATCTAGGCCGGCTCCAGTGTTGAGACTTTACTACTTTACTGCTTCTCTAAAACCTTAGGGGTGATATGGAAGGCAGGGAAGTGGAGACCAATTTTTCAAGAAGTTTTGAAGTAGGAAACTGAGAAATTGGATTATAACTAGAGGGGTCTGTGGGTCAGGCAGGGTTTTTAAAGATGGGAACTACTAGAGCATGTGTGCATGCTGATGGAATAATCCGGTAAGAGGAAAAGTTGATGTTGCAAGATAGAAGCATCTAATTGTGTGAACAAAGTCCTTGCACTTGGCTCGGGGGCCTGGCAGCAGTAGGGACTCTGTGTGAGTCTGCTGAATTACAATAAGTTACTTAAACCTGGCAAGTAACAGAACTGGGATTTAACCCCAATCTCTGAATGCTCTGCACTTCGCAGGCCACTAGACCGTGCTGTCTCATAGCCCTTAGTCTAGTCTACTTCTCATCTAAAAAGTCATTTCCCTCTGGTTCTGTCACTAGCCCCACTGTTTTAGATGCAGAAGTCCCTGATTCAATTTCTTGCTGGAATGGATTCTCCACAAATAAGGATAATCCTCCATTTCATGTTTACTCACTTGGTTGACTTCCTCTATTCCACACTCTCTCCACAACAGGCTTTGCAGTTTCTATTTTCTGAGACATTCAAAGAACTGTGAGTTGGTATTATGACCAAGTACTTCCTAAAATGCATAATTTTCCCCCTTTATCGTTTTTGAAACAAATGGATAAATTGCAAAGGAGCTACATTAATGAGATGTTTAATTTGAGGTTTTAATTTTGCAAATGTTGGGAAGTATAATTAAGATTCAGGCAGTACATAAGGGTCTTCAGGAATACAAAATAAACCATATTTTGCATCTAGAATTTTGGGAACATTTTCTGCTTAAATACAAACCTCAGATGGCTGTGTTCCTTTGTTCCACAAGCACCCTGGGCACTGTGAAGAAACCGAACATGGAGTCCTCGCAGAGGTGGCAAATAAATAATCAGCATGCCTGTTATTGTGACAATTAGCAGAAAACAATGTGCTGGGGAGGGTGTGAGGTGAAGGTGGAAGGGAGTGGGCACTGGTTTTATAGTTCTTTTATTCTCAGAATTGCAGAGCAAGTTTCATTTTCATTCTAGATGATATCTCAGATAATTAAAACAGTGAGGGGAGAAAGAAATAATGAATTAGAGGGGGATACAGGTAGGATGCTAAAGGCTTCTGGGTAAAAAAGGTAAGCACCAAAAGGATTTGAAAGGTTAAGAAAAAAATGTATTTACAAGCATTTCTCTAGATTGGCATATCACATAATTATTTTAAGAAAGCAACAACAACAACAACAACAACAACAACAAAAACAAAACACCTTACACAGACATGATACATCCATCAGGATGGAAGAAGAAGGGAAAGTGAGTTTAGATGGTAGAGAGCTACCGGTGTCCAAGTATCTGAAATAGCTCTTTCAAACCTAGAAATGTAAATTAATGTCCCAGGCAATTTCTTTCTCAGGCTGGCCTAGACACACAAGTCAGTTTGAATGAAAAAACAAGATGAGTCAGGTAACAAATCCTCATAAAATGGCTATTTCTACTCCTGTTGCATAGTATCGTATGAGGTAAAAACAGCAAAAATATATTGATTTATTGATTGATTTGTGAATTCATCTGTTAGGTTGAACCATATGGAATTGTCCTTTTTTGGTCAAAATTGTTGCATATCAACAGTATCATATGATTCAAGGTAATACTATCATTAAGCTAATGGAGAAAACTTCTCTTGTGATTAAAGTCAATCAATATATGTTTACTAAAAATGGATTATAGATTCAGGACTGCACCAGATGTTGCAAATCAGTGATAACAAAGATTCTGAATATGACAATAATTTTAGCATTAAAAGTTTGGCAGACCTCAAGGCATGCTATTGCTATTGTTCCTTTAGATGCTTTTGTACCATCAAGTGAGAGAATGCATAACCCAAGTTGGTGTAAGGTCAATAACACTTATTTATGCACAATTTTTTCTGTATTTTATTTATCACAGTAGTGTTGCATATATCTGAAAAATATACGTGTGTGTGTGTGTGTGTGTAGTATTTTTTAATATTATTTAATTTCTAGACAAAGCTTAGTGTAAACTTGGATTGTTAGACTGTGTTAGACAGGACTGTTCAAGTTGCAAATGGCAGAAAACCCATGTAAACTTGATTAAGCAAAACAGAAAATGATTTTCACTTCTGTAACTGAAAAGTCCAGCAGATGTGTCTTAAAACACAGCTAGACCTACAATTCCATATATCATCAAAACTTGTTCTTTCTCCACCACTAGGCTTTTTCTCTTATTAATTTCATTATTGTTAGCTTGATTTTTATTCTCCACCTGGTGACCATCGTTGCAGTGTAAGGAGGTCTTCTAGTTCTATGTTACCAACACATGTCCTAGAATTGCATATCATAATTCCGGAGCTAATCACTAGAGATCAGAGAATGTGATGTTCTGATTGGCTAGATCATTCACAGACCACTCCTGGAACCTTAAATCTACATGAAACTCATGAACTAAAAGTGAGGAAGGGGGACTCCCCATGGAAAATAAAGAAATACGAATATATGCTTAACAAGCAAAAATAACAGTTTTCCAACTGTGTAATCCCCATGAAATAACCATTGCCACACTAAGGACCACAGAACATGGGTTGGATATCACTGTTGTAAAAATTATACAATGAAAGTTGTGTAGCCTTGCCTTGTTCTTATGGCTTATTATTGACGTATGCATTTATTCAGTAAGAATTAAAAGTCTACTGTGTATGATTTTTTTGTACTAGGGGATTCAAATTTAACTAAGACATAGTTTTCATCCTCTAGGAGCTCTGAACCTAGTAGGAAAACAAAATTGCTGAATAATAAAATAAGTAGGTACCATGAAAGTACAGAGTAAAATGTAACCAACCATGTACAAAGAATGTTAAAGAGATCACAGACACAGTGAATTTTGTCCGGAACAACAAAAATAAAAAATAAAAAATAAAAAATAAAAAAAGCAATGACTAAGCCAGATTGGTTCTTAATCAAGACACCTAAACAATTAATGCTGTGTGAGCTGATAGAAGAATCCCATGAGGGTCAGGAGGGAAAACTTGGAGAACTCATACATACCACAGACATAAACACCAACAGAATGAGGAAGATCAGGACCAGTTTAAAGTATTATGGGAATTTAGAGAAAAATTTAGAGAAAAATCCTGTACAACATTTTAGATCACTGTTTGATAGTGCAACTTTTCTCAAGAGCAGTTTAGCAAGAGAGAGAGCCAATTACAAAAGGAAGGGGAAAATGGTCCATCAATGCCTTGTGGTGAGAAAGAGAGGAATGGGAAGAAATTCAGATTATTGCAGTGATGTCTTTGGAAGCAGAGAACTGAAACACTTCCATCTCTTGCCTTATAAGGAAAAAGACATCAGAAAAGTTTTGTGTGATTTTTGTAATCTAAAGGAGACCTAACTTTAGTAGCTCCCAGAAAGAGGATGTCCAGAATATTAAAATGTTTTAAAGTCTTGAGTTCAAGATTCACTTTATTACTTTTCAAAATTAACAGTATGCCTTATACTAAAAGACAGTTTCTAAGTAGCTACTATGTACTGGCAAAGGGAATGAGTGAGCATAACCTCTATGGTTTTTTTTCCTTCTATATAGATAAGAGCTTTGATAAAGACATAGATGTATTTCTTTCTATAACTCATTCAAATCCATATGTATACATATATATGTCATATTTGGATGATTTTCCAGGTCACAGCAATTTTGATACTTTGTACATTTCTTTGTGATGAGCTAAAGAAAAGCTCTTTTTAATGCATTCACAGTGGGAAGAAAGATTTTTTTAACTTTTTTATTTATCAATTTTAGTACTTAACTACATAATTCAGTCCTTTGTTACTCACAAGTGGTATTGAATCTTTAATAACACTATCAATGAAAAGGCATGTACCTGTCTGCACTTTGAACAAAAAGGAAAATATATAAATAGCTTGCCATTGTTTGGTAAATTCTACCATTCGGGTATGGGGAAGCTAAATAATCCATAGTCCATGTGAACAGGTTAGAAAAGAGCATTTAATGAGCTACAGAGGGAAGTATTTTCAGAGTACTATACTCATTTTCATAAATGTTGCTGGAGAGGCAATTGCTCAAATATAATTCTCCCATTAGGAGGTTAAGAGAGATAATAACAGCTTAACACAGAAGGAAATAACAAAAGAAATAAGATGTCAAATATGATCAGCTCTGTCTTTGCCATATAAATTCAAACAATAAAATTGCTGTGTAATTATCTAAAAACTCTGCCTATTTTATTTTTCAATATTAAATTCTTCAAGCAAGGGTTTGCCAGGACATCTGGGCTTTGGATCACCCATAGTATTTGCATCAGGAGGGGAGCTCATTATTTTGAGAAGAAAATGCAATTTCAGATCTATGCTTATTATTGCCATCCTAAATGATATTCATAGAAATGATACAATGTTTAGATGTGTATGTATGGATCATTGAATGAAAAATTCAGGTTGGAATAATCTGAGTATTTTCATTCTTATATTTTTTAAATTTCTTTCTTTCTGTTTTAATAGCTAACTTTTGTTCCATCATAGAGTTATCCAAGTGTAGATAAATGAAAATGGCACTTGGTCAAATGACATGACTGCTTATCAACTCTTGACAGTAATTATGTGACTCTTGGAAGTGATGGAATGATGCAGTAATAAGGTGATATTTCAGTAGGCAACCCAAGATGTCTAAAGCCTGCCTTGATGGTGATTATACTGCTTTCCCTTTAGAAGTCCCTGAGGGAAATTAATGTGCAGAGAACTATGACAAAATTAGGAATAGTAAGGAATCATTCACTTAGAATTTGGCCCCCAAACCCACTGAAAAATTTTTCTGTTCTGGACCATATGTAAAGCTCGTTTTTCCCCCTTGTTCTAGAGGTACAATAGAGTCTTGAACGATGGCAAGTCACATGCAAAATCAGACCTCTAATCAGTATCCCTTCCCCAATCCTGATGTAGAACACCATGGATTAGTCTTGCCTGTTTTTTTTTTTTAATTTTATATATGTAGATTCATAGACAATGCCTTATATCTGGCTTCTTATGCTCAACATCCTTTTTGTGAATTCACCCATTTAAAACATTCTATAGTATTCCATTCAGCAAATATATTTATTTTTCCATTTTACTATTGATGTATATTTGGGCCATTTCTATAGTAAGAATATCCTCCTCTGAACATTCTTTTCATGTCTTTTGGGGGTCAAATACATGTAATTCTATTGCTTCTTTATTTCGAAATGGAATAGGAAGATTCCCAAAGGGGGAAATTGACTCCTCAATTTTGGGCTCATATCTATGGGTTTTCTTCTCCTCCTGATCTTAGATCCTTAATTCTGCACTGCTTTTCAGCTGTTTTGTGCCTTCAAATAGATTTTATTTTTTTTTTAACATTTTGTATAGCTTCTCTCAATCTGCTATTACCAAAAGTGGAACTCTCAAAGCACATCCTCTTTTAAGTGATTTTAACTTGTCAATGTCAGGTTTCAGGTTCATTTCCACATAGCAAATAGGAGTATATTTTGTTCTGAATTTTCTTAGTTCAGAAGTAACATTTATATTTCTCCTCTTCTGTATTACTGAAGATACCAGTATCTAAACTTTGGATACCACATTGGTAATTTAATTTAGCATTGCTGAACATCTAGTAGGATTAAATAAACATTTTATCAATAGATTCAAAACAACAGCAAGTTACTAGAAGGAAAAAAGCACATTGTACCGGCTATAGCTACCAAAACATCTACATGAAAAATGAAAGTAAATCAGTGACTTTGTTTTTACAATGCCAAATATTTAGATTTGGGGAGATTCCCATAAAATCTATTGGGTTTTAATTATATGAATCTTTGGCATCATGTACACAACCACATGGAAACTATTTTCCTTGTTAAGAATTTTGCTACATAGTTAATGAGGAATATAGTTGAAAGAGTTGGCTGAAGTCCATGCTAATCACATTACCATGGATAATGAAGAGTAAGCTGAGTGTTCGTTTTTAAAGTTCTACTTCTTGTGCTTCATGTTGCCTACACCGTGTTCTTATTACCATCACGTGAGTAAGGGACTGCAACTTCACAGTCTTCATATGTGTTATCTGCTTAAAAATTTGTGTCTGTTAAGAATCTGCTCTCCACACCAATATCCTACTATTTGAGCTAGATTGGATACTTCCTACCTAGGCTTAAACCTCAGTTCTAGCTCCAATTCAGAATATTTGGATAAGGATTATAATAAAATAATGCATCTCAGGGGAGCCGGTTAAGCGTCTGACTTCGGCTCAGGTCATGATCTCATGGTCTGTGGGTTTTAGCCCTGCATCAGGCTGTGCACTGACAGCTCAGAGCCTGGAGCTTCCTTTGGATTCTGTGTCTCCCTCTGTCTCTGCCCCTCACCCACTCACTCTCTGTATCTCTTTCAAAAATAATTAAACATTTAAAACATAATAATAAAAAAATAAATTAAAAAATAATATCTCACTTAGGACCAAGTGGTAATACATATCAGAATCACCTGGAAAGACTTTATTAAATATGAATTCTTACTCTCATCTCTTTTATCACCTCTAAGGATGTATCAGAATCTATACCTCCCACTAGTCTATTGAGACTTACCACCTTAGGAAATATTGTTTCATACTACAGTCTTATTTGCTTTTGTTTCCTTATAACTATTGCTCTCTCTATACCTGTTCAATTCCATCAGGATTGGTAGCTTAACTTTTCATATCCAGTGTCTCTTAACTTTGTGCCTTCTTCCCAGCAACTTGATCTCTTAGATATTTGGCACTACTTGCTAAAATCCAAGTTCCCCATCTAATTCACTTGGCCTATGCCAGTGGTTCTCAGACCACAATCTGGAGGGCTTATTAAAGCATTGATTTCTGGACTCCATTCCCAGAGTTCCGATATAGTAAGTCTGGTTTAGGCTCAAAACTTTGAATTTCTAAGAAGTTTCTAGGTGAGGCTGATGCTGCTGGTTTGGGAATCATACACTGAGAACCACTGGCCTCTGCTGATCCCCCAGATTTTAGACTCATTCCACCTAAGTTCAATTCCCTTATGGTTCCTTTCCTATATGAACTTCCAATATTTTTAGTTCTAATTTTTATCTGTATTTATAGCCCACTCTTCTTCTACTAAATTCTTGGTTCTGACTCTGTTTTTTTTAAAACGCTGAAGAACAACCAGAGTTCTGTTAACTTATTTGATTGAATGATTAATTGGTTCATTTATTCATTCCATCATTAATTACATATTTAATGCCTCGTATGTGATAGTCATTGTCTCTACAAAATGAGAAAAATTTATTCCATATTATTAAGGAGCTTATAGTTTAAGGAGAGACCACTGAGTAAGCTGATAATGCCAATATAATACACTAAGTTTTATGATAGTGTTAAGCACTGGGTTCTATAAAAACACACAAAGGTGAGAGATTTAATCCTGACTACACAGGGAGCACAGAAGGCTTCTGGAAAGAGAAGATGCCTAAGTTGAGCCTTGAATTACCGGCTGGGTCATCCAGTTAGTGAATAAAGACAAGGCACTCAGAGAAGATGGAGTATACACAAATAGGTTAAGAATCTCAGTGTGATTGACCAAAAGTGAATAGACACAAGTCTAAAAAGAATATGAGGCTAAAGAATTAAGCAAGGACCAAAATATGCACGATTATTTAGGCCAAGCAAATGAGTATGGAGCTATGGGGAGTCATTGAAGGATTTTAAGCTTGTAAATGATCTGATCCTCTCTATATTTTTATAATTGGAAAATGATGAATAACACTACTCATAGGGAGATAAGCAATGATCTAAGTTAACGATAATGAGAAAATAAACTGACATAGTGAAAACCAATATGCAGAGAACTAAAGACATTTTTACAAACTGTTTATGAAATAGCATTTCTACAACTTCATGGTATAGAAAAGTGCCTAAGATTATTTAACTCTCTTATGGCAGAACCAACTGGCACACCAGGAGGAAAAATTGAAGAGGCTAGTTACACAAAAGAGAGTTAAAGAAGAAATTTTCTAGGAATAGAAAGAGAGAAACATGATTTCTTATGATC
Organism: Herpailurus yagouaroundi; assembly: GCF_014898765.1. Classification (NCBI taxonomy): domain Eukaryota; kingdom Metazoa; phylum Chordata; class Mammalia; order Carnivora; family Felidae; genus Herpailurus; species Herpailurus yagouaroundi. Next base: position 62,595,914 of record NW_024412388.1, read on the forward strand.
AACTACTGGGTTCCCCAAAAGCATCTTTGAGTAATATTAGAAGAAGCCAACTGAAGTAGTGTTCCTCATGATTTTCATAAAGTCAGCTGAGTACTAATCTGACATTTTTACATCTGAATATTGATCTTTTACTCATATGAACACCTTCATATTTCATTATATTCGTGTGTTAGTTTTTGCTAGTTTCTGCTGTATAAATTACTACAAATTTAACAACTTAAAACAATATAAATTTATTACCTGATAGTTCTATAGATGAAAATTGGGTCAGCTTGGCTGATTTTTCTGGCAAAGAAACCCCCCCAAAATGAGGCATTGGTTAGCCAGGATCTTACTGAAAGGCTCTGGGAACCCACCTCCAAAGTCATTCAGGTTGTTAGCAGATCAAGTTTTGTAGGTGGAAGACTGAAGTTCCAAATTACTTGCTGGCTATCAGTTGGGAGCTTCTCTTAGCCCCTAGAGATGCCTCTCCAGCATTGCGTGTCTGTCACTACATCTCATAGCCAGCCAGCAAGGCATACTGAATCTTTCTCATGCTTGGGATCTCTCTGGTTTATTCTGCCACATCTCTTCTGCTTCCAGACCAAGAAAGTTCTGTGCTTTTAAGGTCTCAGGTGATTCTGTACCCTTAACTACATCTCCAAAGCCCTTTTTGTCACATTTAATTAACATATTCACAGTAACAGGTGCATCTTGGGCTGCCATTCTGCCTACCACAATTCATATTAAGGTTTTCCATTTACTAAGATAAACAAAAATTATAGTCCAGTGTGAATGGACTATGCCATTTACCATTGTCATTACAGAATGTCTTAGTTTCTCCCCTAATTAGCACAGAAAACCTCCATAAACAGCCCACATCAGGCTACCTGCTGAAAGCTTTGCTCCTTGCTTCTTTCTTTCTCCTAGTCTTCCATCACTCCACTTGTCAAAATTAGTGTCTTTAGTATCAGTTAAAATGCATTTCTGTCAAAGCTATCCACAATAAACCAGTTGTTTATTTGAGTTCTTAAGCTAATGAACACACAGGATTAGCATGTATGGTTGCAGGCATAATGGTTCAGTGAAAGCCAAAGTTAATGGGAGAATCAGCAATATTGCATGAAAAATAATTCAACTATTGATGATATGGTTAACATTCACTAGAAATCTACCAGCAGTTTCCAAATTTGCATTAACTTGAGGATCCCTTGGAAGATGTCATTTCATAATATCCTTTATTGCAGTTGTGCTGCTTTGCCTTCTAGCAGAGACTTCTAATATATACGATACATGAAAATATAATTCTGATACCAAATGTGAAAAGGAAATATGGTGGCAGTAACAATAGGAAATTAAATTAGCATTTTTACTAAAATTTTATTCAGGGAATTTTTAGGTCTTATGATTAATAATTGCATTTTTGCATTTGACACAAGTCATTAACTTTTTGTTTTTCTAAGAACAATGTATTTTTGTTTTTCTAAAAGTACATATTGGAGTAGAGTTTAGGCTTGGGTCCTTATTTTTTCTCCTCATGACTTACACACATTCTACTTTTTGAAATACTTGAATTGTCATGCATTATTTTCTTTTAGTGTTACAGAAAAGATGGAAGCACAGCCATATTGGTGGTTTGGAAGAATTCGGACAGGCAAATGATTATTAGAATATTTCTCCTATTTTTTTTTGGCCTTTTCCTAGTTCTTTTTGTTTTAATTTCTTGAAAAGAAGGCTAAATTCATTCTCAATAAGCCCAAAATATGTAGTATCAGAGACAGAAATATGTAAGATGTCAGGAGAATGAAAAGTTCTACACGCAAAATAAATAAATAAATAAATAAATAAATAAATAAATAAACAAACAAACAAACAAACAAACAAAACAAAATGAAATGAAATAAAAACAATGTGTGTTAAGTATAGATAATATTACAATCCAAGTGGAGATGATGCCATCTGATACCAGACAGCCATCTAGTCTCTGACCTCCCTCCCCTTTCTATATTATGAATTGTGCAAGAGGTACAAAATAAAACCTACCTTTAGCTCCCAGCCAGTGAAGATGTTAGGGTTTTTGCTTCTCTAGATCTGCTATAAGCTAATGTAAGGAGACAACACTTACGATGCCTAAATAAGACTAAACGTAGGCTTTAGTATTATAGTAGCCACCTTCTCCTTTTTCAGTCCCTGCAGGTATACGTTCATGATTATTACCAAGTTTTTCTCTCTATCTCATCATGTCATCTGTCCTCATAGATCACACTCATGAATGTGAACTACTTTACTCTCTGTTTCAGTCACTGCTTGTACCACCATTACCAAGCCCATGGCATATGAAATAACCATTCTTCTCCAAGAAATCTCCCAAGTTCCTAGAAAACCCTCCTCTACCACTTGAAGAACAAGATGTTTTTCTCTCAAACTCACCACATATATAACAGCTAGATATGAGAACCTTATACCTCATCACAACCAGTCAACCTTGCTTCCTACCACAAAGTTTTACAGATATATGAGTGGGGTTTTCAATGCTAAGCTGATGACAATTTTCATGTATAGCTAGCCTTTCTCATGAAGTACTGACTTTAGAAAGGATGTTAGTGATCATTGAGACTCATTACCTCTGCCACTTAGTACCTCATAGACTAGACCAAGTATCCGATCTTATTCACTCACACTTTCTTATTCCATAAAAACTGAAATTAATATTGCCATCTGCATAACGATCTAGAGAAGAAAAAAAAAATGACGACATGTTTCTAAAATACCTTCCAGATGCATAGCAGATACATACCAAAAATTCGTTTCCATTCCTCAATTCTCCTTTTGTTGCTTTTGTCAGATTTGCATTCTTATTTTCTCAGTCATTTATTCTCTCCAGGCAATCTACATCTCTGTGGCACATTTTCTCCTCCCACAAATCAAGTTCAGAAAGATCAACACCCTAATTTTGAATTCCCTATTAATCAAGTTAACTCAAGTTAGTCACAAGTCATAGGCTGAGCATGTTAAATCTGTCTTTATTTAGTGTGTCTTGATAAACAAATCAAAAGCCAGTGATTCAAATCCAAATGCAACATGGTGTTGTATTTTTGAAGTCCTTCAGACTAAGGCACACTTTGACACTAAACTTGACAGTTTCATAACCCAAGTCTGTATAAGACATTTTGTAGGGTTGTACTTTTTGTAGAAAGCTTATTTCAACCCATCACACATACCCCTTAATTAAAAAGTCTCTCTCTTCATTGTATATATGTAGAAGACTTCAAGAAAGATGACACTTACCTAATGCCTCCGTATAGCCAAAAGAACAAAGGATCTTCTTAGTACCAGAATTAGCTGCTACTTCATCAAATAAAATTACATTGGCATACACTTTGCAGTTTATAAATACTTTCCATCCATTACTCATCTGATCTTCTCAACAGCCTGTAAGACAGTCAGGAAAGACACATTTATCACCAATTTGCACAAAAGGAAGCTGAGGCTAAGAGAGGTTATGTTGCTTGCTCAAGATCATGTAATTAGTCCAGCACTCAGTGTTCAAAACCAAGTCTGACTAATGACAGAACCCAGGCTCCTCACCATTATAACCAAGAGACACCCAAAATCCCTTTACTCAAAAGTCAGTGCTCTTTGCTCTAATCCATGTTGCTACATTTTTTGGTCATTATTTTTAAATATGTGGAAGAGTTCTTTATTCCTTTGGTTTTACTTGAGGTTCCATCCATAACACTTTGAACTATGTATTCTCCAGGATGTAAACTATTTTGTTTCAGACTTCTAATTGCATTTGTGTATATCTTAAATTTGAATGCACATTTTTTGTAGAGATTTTGCAAATAATTTTTATTATTATTATTTTTATTAGCACTTAGATAGGTTAGTGACTTTATTGTGAAAGCCAGTATATGAAATCGTACCAACATTCCAACTGATTCAGTGATTCCTAGATACTCTAAGAAACACAGGTTCTGTGGAAATACCTCAACCACTTAGGTTGCTAAAGATGCCTAGGCAAAAAGGTAGTTGAGTTGGAATAACATTTTTGTTTATTTTTGCTTGTTTGTTTGTTTGTTTTAAGTCTTTATTTAAATTCCAGTTAGTCAAAGAGGTGGTTGCCTGTGTTCTCCTGTAGGATTTTAATTGTTTCCTGTCTCATATTTAGGTCTCTCATCCATTTTGAGCTTATTTTTGTGTACAGTGTAAGAAAGTGGTCCAGTTTCATCCTTCTGCATGTCGTTGTCCAGTTTTCCCAACACCATTTGTTGAAGAGACTGTATTTTTTCCATTGGATATTCTTTCTAGCTCTGTCAAGGATTAGCTGACCATATAGCTGTGAGTCCATTTCTGGATTTTCTATTCTGTTCCATTGATCTATATATCTGTTTTTGTGCCAGTACCATACTGTCTTGATCACTACAGCTTTGTAATATAGCTTACCGTCTAGAATTGTGATACCTCCAGCTTTGCTTTGCTCTTTCAAGATTGTTTTGGCTACTTGGGGTCTTTTGTGGTTCTATACAAATTTTAGGATTGTTTGTTTTAGCGCCGTGAAAAGTGTTGGTGGTATTTTCATAGAGATTGCATTAAATATGTAGATTGCTTTGGGTAGTATAAACCTTTTAACAATATTTGTTTTTCTAATCCAGGACCATGGGATATTTTTCCATTTCTTTCTGTCCTCCTCAATTTCTTTCATAAGTGTTCTATAGTTTTTAGCATACAGATCTTTTACCTATTTGGTTAGATTTCTTCTTAGGTATCTAATTGTTTTGGGTGCAATTGTAAATGGGATCGATTCCTTGATTTCTCTTTCTGCTGCTTCATTATTGGTGTAGGAGTTATTCAAAGCTTTAATGAAAGAACAATTTTGTTTTAAAATAATTCTTGATTGATGAATATACTAATGGGATTCTACATGATTAATTAATTCTGATAACATGTATTAGAGGACCCAGGCTACTAATCACATCAATATAGGCTTTTTCTATTTTTTTAGTTGTATATTTTCATTTATAGATACTTAATAAAAATATAAAATTAAAGTAACTACTAACTCCCAACTTCCTATTTTAAAAATGTAGAATTTAAGACTTCCCAGAGATTATATTAATTTCCCTCCAAATATACTGCTAGTTAATGTCAAAAGGGTATTATAATTCTATTTAACTCTGACTCTTAATCTACTGTTCTGTTCACTACCCCAGATTCCCTCAATGTTTGAATCTCCAAAATTTCATGAGAAAATAAAAGTTATATCTCTTAAGAAATAGAAAAGTATATTTAGTTTCTAACAGAATGAAAAATTTGTATTTTTATCTGCATTTTACCATTTACCTCAAGTTATGCTACAGTTCTTTCATCAACCTGGTTTCAGACCTTGTCCTGTATTTCTCTTAAGAGCATACCAGTTATAAAATTAAGCCAGGAAAAACCAGAAATAAACTTGACATCTAAGGCGAGAATGGGGGGGAAAAAAAGAAAGAAAGAAAGCCTGGCATTCCTTTTAAGATACAGTAGTATAATAGCCAAGATGATGAGATAACTGTCAGAACCCAATAGAGATCTTAAATTGAGATTTATTCTTTGAAGGCCTTACTATACTCTTATGGTGCTCTCAAAATCAGTAGTGTCTTACGAGTTATCACAGCCTGAGACTTGCTTTGAATGATCTCACCAAGACTTTCAAACAGACTGATTTCTTTCAGTGCTCACTCATGTCCTGTGGCGATTAAGAGATTGTTGAAAAGAAAAGGTTTCTCTCCTTGACAAATGGTGGGTTATTGTGGAAGGAATTTTTTTGTCTTTATGTAGTTATACCTTAGAGCATACATTGCATGCTAAGTTTCAGGGCTAGAAAAGTACTAATGGTCTTCCACATTTCAATTTTATACCATAAAATTGAAGTTGCTAGCAAAATGCATAGCATCACTAACTCTATCAGCTTCTAGGCTTTTATGATATCTATATTCTGTAGGTTTTTATATTTGAAGATTTCTCAATGAAGGATAATAGTGTGACCGTTCCATTAAATAATAAGCGTGGCTGTAAGGCCCCTGAATAGGTAAGCTTCTATTTAAATGCTAATTATCATCATTACAAACCATTTGGGATGCAACTAAGTGTGGATACCCTGAGATAAAATCTTTTTATCTAAAAGAGAGAATAATAACCGTGGTTAAAACTTATTGGCTCTTGTAGGTATCAACCCGAGACAACCCTCAATTAGAAATTCTCTTCGTACCAATGCAGCAAAAAGGGGTATAATGTGTGGGTCAAATAGGTAACAAACTATGTAGTATGCATTGAGTAAGGATCTCCCTCACCCCATGTACACACATGCACACCTCTTGTCCAGAAATAATGGCTTTAAAGGACTGTGACTGTTGTCTGAAACTCTTTCAATGCATGTGTTCACTAAAACTTTCTAAATTGCCTATTTTGTATCTTGCAGTGAAGGGACAGAAAGATAAATAAAAAACAAGGTAGGTAAAAAAAAAAAAAGATATTCAAAAGAAAGAAGAGAAGAGATACAGATAAAGTAGGGAGATACTAATATCCAACTGTTGGAGGAGTGAGCATGGAGGAAGAAGAATTAGAGAAGGTATATTTGAATTTGCCCTTGAAGAATGGACAGGATTTGGGCACACAGAAACGTGGAGAACAGGCATTCCAGGCTGAAGAAATCAGGTAAATTAGAAAATTATTCCCTATTAATGTCCAAATACCTTTTTTTTTTTTTAATTTTTTTTTTTAACATTTATTTATTTCTGAGACAGAGAGAGAGACAGAGCATGAACGGGGGAGGGGCAGAGAGAGAGGGAGACACAGAATCGGAAGCAGGCTCCAGGCTCTGAGCCATCAGCCCAGAGCCTGATGCGGGGCTCGAACTCACAGACCGCGAGATTGTGACCTGGCTGAAGTCGGACGCTTAACCGACTGCGCCACCCAGGCGCCCCTCCAAATACCTTTTGAATGTATACCTATCAATTGATGGCAGGTGATTAAGATTAATTTACTAGATTCAACAATAAGATAAGTAGGTGAGTCAAGGAGGACTGATGCCTTTAACATCTTTCTTGAAGTTTCTGCCTGTGAGAATTTTTTAAATGTTCAAATTTTTCCTATCTCTAACAAATTAAAAAATAAAAGAGAAATAAGTTCATTGATTCCAATTTTCCTTCCAGGTATCTGGAAGATTTCTCCCCATCACAGGTAAACTTCTGGTAAAAGTTGGAGACACTAAGCTTCTCTATTTCTTCTTCAATTCCCTATGCTATACTCATCAGTTCGATTTCTACCTTGATTATCCCATTGCAATGGCTTTTTCAAGGTGATCTCATGACTTTAATTATTATCTGAAATTTTATCTTTGGCACAGACCTCTCTCTCCTGTATTCTAGACCTAAATAGCCAACTATTTGGTATGTCACCTGGATAACTAAAGGACTGTCCAACTCAAAATATCTAGCACCAAATTTGTGATCATAGTATTGTTCTCATCTGACATCTCTCTTCTCAGAAGTGGTGCCACCATATGTCCAGGTTCACATACCAGAAATTTTAGAGTCATCCTATGTAACACCTAATCTCTCACTCCTATGGCCAATCATACCAAATTTTTCTATTGTAACACATAGATAGCTTTCAAATTTACCCACTATCCTCATCCCATTGCTATTCTTTTAGTTCAAGCTACCAATACATCTCCTTTAATGTTGAATAGGCTGTGAACAGGCCTCCCCAAATTTTGTTTTCTCCACATCTAATCAGTTCTCTATTTTGCTTATAGGGTGACTGTCCCAGAATATACAACCAATTATGTTACTCTTTGGTGTTATTGTATTTATCTCACCCCACCCAATGAATCATACCTCTTGGGTATCCATGAAGCTATGTAGTCTGCTCCTACCCCAATTTGGGATTCAGACAGGTGACTAAATTTGGCCAAAGGGAAATCAGCTAACATGATACAAGCAGAGGTTTGGAAACTACTTGTTCATTGAGACTTGTCCTCTGGAGCACTCCCATTACCATGTGAGGAAGCCCACAATAGGAGTATGGAGGAAAACATAGATGCATTTAGTGTATATTGAATTTAGTGTGTTATGTTGAACGCTTGGGTTATTTAAGATCCCTGCTAAATAACGTCTCACCTTGACTCAATTAACAGCAGGCCACAAATTTTGTACTGTTTCTTGATTACACTCAATCTCAATTCTCTGTTCCTCTAATATAGGCCATGAGTTTTGAGTGGGCCAAGTAAGAAAATGTCAGTAATTCAAAAAAAGACAACCATTATAGCTAGAAAAACAATTCAATACAAGTATTATAACAGTGATGTCAGATTAACAATTAACAATTGATTGATTGATTGATTGATTGGCTAATTCATTCATTCATTTATCTGTTTATTCTTTCATTCATATAGTAACCATATATTTAACCATTTATTAAGTAACACAGAGGAAAATCCTAGATCTTAATATAAAACAATCACTAGAAGATGTGATTTATTTAACTTTCTAGCCTTTTCCCAATATAGTAACACAATACATTTCACTATATAAAGTATGTATTGTACGTCTTCCTAAGCAATTCCAAGCTGTATTAAGAAAATCATAGTTTCTTGGGGCGCCTGGGTGGCACAGTCGGTTAAGCGTCCGACTTCAGCCAGGTCACGATCTTGCACTCCGTGAGTTCGAGCCCCGCGTCGGGCTCTGGGCTGATGGCTCAGAGCCTGGAGCCTGTTTCAGATTCTGTGTCTCCCTCTCTCTCTGCCCCTCCCCCGTTCATGCTCTGTCTCTCTCTGTCCCAAAAATAAATAAACGTTGAAAAAAAAAATTAAAAAAAAAAAAAAAAAAGAAAAGAAAATCATAGTTTCTTAAATAGTGGTAATCAATTATAAAATAGTGGTCACAGAAAAGCCACATATTCTTCCTAAATTTCATAAGTATTGTAAAGTCTGATGTATTAATTTTCAAGAAATTAACTGATCTCCTCTGATGAAATGTCTTTAATGCAAACTATATGTGTCATTACTTTTAATATAACTAAAAAGAAATTCAATTTTCGTGGAAGTTAATTGCAGGCTCTTTAAGTTCTATATGAAGAACATCGAGAGTTCTGTTTAATTTGAATGCAAGGAAGTGTCAAAAATTTTATGTGTATTGTAGGGTACCACATTACACATGGTGTTTTAGTGTGTATCCAAATTATTTTACTTTTGAATGTTATTTCCTAAAAATTCCCAAGATGCCTTTCTTTCAAAGAGAATAAAAAAAGAAATGTGAAGTTAGAACAATATATAGATCTTACTGAATTCAGTTGCAATCAGTTCTTTCAGCCACATGATGGTAGGGGACTTACAGTTGGTATATTTATTTTGCATTTAGAATGCTGTAAGATACATATTATGTATTGGATTTCATAACAATGAGCACATCCTTTTCAATGGCTATTTGCTGTGTGGTAGTAGAGTAGGAGCATTCTGCAAGTTTTAGCTTCATCAAAACCTACTGTAAAAATTTTGAATCAATGGATCACTGAGTGCATTGAGAGTAACCGTTTTGTAATTGAGCTGTCATATTTATTATTATCATAGTTATAGCATCTGAATTGACCACATATTAAAAGTCCCTTGAAGTCTTTGCTTGAAAATGTTCTAACCATACATAACAATATATGCTGGTTATTTTACAACTTTGATTACATAGTACCACATGTCTTATGACTTTTTTCTAAAATTTATATTTTTGACATTATGATGTAAGAGTCTAATAGCAGCTCATTTTAAAAAATTAAATATGCATGAAAAAATTATAACAGTGATGGAAACATATGCCCACTTGGTCTAGCATATTAATCTTAACCTTTCTTCCAGTTGTACTTTAGATTGTTATTCTGCTTGTGAACTTATGTCAAGTAATGGGCAGATAAATTCTGAGTGATACTGAGTGCATTTTGCATTGTTCAATGTCTATTACCATTCCACAATGCCCATTTTTAAATATCTGTATACAGAAATTAAATGTAGTTTTAAAATATCAATTGCTCATTATAGGGCAAATGCTATATTAGTGCAAAGGATCTAAGCTGAATAATACAGGTGTTTTGTTATTATGGAACTCTTAGCCTTATAAGGAAAATAAACAAGCAAATCAACAGCTACAAAAGGCATCTAACCAGTTAGGAAATTCTGTCAACTCTCTCCTGAATATATGTTTAGAATTGGACTATTCCTCACTATGTGTACCACTACCATCCTGATCCTAATTACTATTGTCTCTCACCTGGACCATCACACTATATCTCTAATTCATCTTTTCCTTTCCATTCGTGCTCCCCTAACCCTTCATTCTATTTTCAACAGCAACAAATGTTATTTTTTTTTTTAAAGCCTATGACATTACTACTATTCTCAAAATGTTCCAGTCGTTCCTCAGATCATTTGCAATAAAAGTCAAAATACAATCACTTAAAAGGCTGATCCTGCTAACACTCTGACATGAACCCCTGTTACTCTCCTGGTTTATTCCCTTTCAGTCACAATGGCCTCTTTATTGTTCTTTAATGCTCCAAGTATGCCCAGTTTCAGCCCTTTGCACTTGCTGTTCCATCTGCCTGGAACATTCTTCTCCCACCGATCCACATGGCTGTCATCTTTGCCTTCCATTCTCAGATAGCACCTCCTCAGTGAGGCCTCTCCTGACCATCCTAGATCAGATAGCAACTCTTGCCCCTTCAGCTCTTCCTGCTTTCCTTACTATGCTGTATTTTCTGCACATCCCTTCTCACTCACTCACAAACTGTGTATTCAAATGGTTTGTCTTGTCCTACTGTATGTATATTTGTGAGTGTAGATTGCTTAATACAGTGTATTTTTTTCAATTTTTAATGTCCCTTCTTTCATTGTTTTTGCTTATTATATTTGTTTGGTAAATATTTCCTTAAGAAATATTTCTGTGAAAATCTTTGTCTTTTAATACTTAACTACAATGACATTTATTATCATACTTAGATTTTACTGCTTTCTGGCTTCTATGCTCTTTCTACTTTACTATTTTTTTTTATTTCCTTGCTGTTTCCTTGTGTTTTTTGTATATAGATTAAACATTCTTTATTTTATTTTCTTCCCCAGTAATTTGAGCAGTACAGATTCTGTTCTTGGTTCTGGATTATGGTCATCTTTATATTTTATAAACCATATTGAACCTTTTTTTTTTTTTCTGTTTATCATGAAGGAGACAAGATTCCTAGCTCTAACCAAGTTTTGACTACTGATGTGCAACCATTTCCAGTTTTCCCTTCAAGAGAAACTGTGCTGGGGCACCTAGGTGGCTCAGTCCATTGAGCATCTGACTTCCGTTCGGGTCATGATCTCACCATTCATGAGTTCGAACCCCACATGGAGCTTGCTGCTGTCAGCTGCAGAGCCTGCTTCAGATCCTCTGTCCCTCTGCCCCTCCCCTACTTGTGCTTTCTCTCTCTCTCTCAAAAATAAACATTAAAAAAAGAGAGAAACTGTGCTTTAGTTGGTTGCCATAAGGAGTTCCACGGACAGCAGGAGCACAAAAATTCACCCCTGTAGAAAGGGGAGAACTTTTCGCATAGCCCAGGCTCAGCCTGGTCCCAGACCCTTCTAGGACTCTCAGTTCCAGAATTTTTGGCAGAAGCAGCTGTACCTTAGAGTCACAGCTCCTCTTTTCACAGCAGCATTGTTTGGTTCTCAAATGTTCAAATATGGCACATAATTGAGGAGAGGGAATTTCTGCTTTGACAGGAAGCAAAGCATAGCACTGGAATTTAAAGACCAGAGGAATTCAGAGCAGTCAGTATTTCAGTATTTCATGGACATACAGCGACCTCTGGTGATAATCACCTTGGAAGTCATGATGCGTACTATCAAGAGACCTTGGGATGGTGTCCTCTAAGGTCTGTGCTAATAATAGAGACTAATGAACAGAACTGAAATAGACTGGTGAACTGGCATAGAGCAATTGAAAAGAAGTATTTGTTAGCATGTGTAATATAGTAGTTCTGAGCATCCTAGAAATTATTAAATTAGTTTTTTTTTTCCAGGAGATAGAGGCCTTAAATTAGTAGATGCAGTTGTAGTAAGATAACTTATAGAGTTAAGTCCAAGAACCATATCAAAACTTTGGACTCCCCTGATTGAAAGCAAGAACTTTAATATGCTTTTATTTCCCATCTTTAATATTTTCTAATATGATCTGAAATTAGATACATAGATTTTTATTAATACATTTTTCTTATTCTTATTAAAGATCTTGTCTTTCAAGAATAATTTTCACTCTTGCAATTTAATTTTGCTATATCACCACTCTCATTTGATAGAAACCTATACATTTTGCTGGTACTAATGTTCTCTGGAGTTCTATGATGCTACAATTTCTTCATTTCTGTCTTTTTATTTTCCATTCATTTCTTCTAGAGAATATCTTTGTGTAAGACCTCATGATGTGTGTATAATTTGAGCCTTTGACTATCTTGATAATTTTCTCTCATTACTTTTAGATATTAATAAAACCTTGGCTTGGTTGTCTATAACTTTTTTTACTCTCCACTGAACTTCAGAAGCTTATCATCAACGGCCTACTGGTTATCTCCACTTGAATGTTTAAAAGATATCTCAGGTTATACCAGATAATGTAACTGTGTCAGTGTGAAATTTCAGAGGCATAATAATGGCATTGTAGTTATGCAGGAGAATAATTTAGTTCCTGGAAGACACATAATTCTAGTTCTTAGGAGATACATAAAAGATGGAGGGCCATCTTTCCTTTTATATCAGATACAATATTAGATGTTGTGGCAGTTATGAAAATGTGCCACCCCGATGTGTTGTGAGGAGCATAACTGACTGCTTCTTGATCCAACCCCACATATGTTTCCTGTAGGCTTCTCCAAGCCATGACTCTGCACAGTCAGGGTATTAATGTAAGCCCGTTCCTACAGGGAGTGGACTTCTTTAACAGGTAGTTTTTGCTCAAGGACTTCCCACTGTGCTGCCTTCTGAGATTCTCTGTCCCCAATCCTCCCTCCTCTTCTCCTCCACAGGAATTTCAGTCTCACCCCACCCTTCTCTTGATTCTTGCTCCCTCTACTTTTATTGCTCAAAGTTTTCCCCTCCGGCTGGCTCACAGGCAGTTGCTTTTGAAGCCCCCAAACGCATTCCTGCCTCAGAGCCCTGAAACTTTCAACTCCTCTCTGGGACACTGCATCAGATATCATTCTGGCTCACTCTGACTTTCTTCAAGCCACTGCTCAAAGATTGTCTTTTCAGAGAGGGCTTTTTGAGCCACTTTTGAAAACTAGAACCCCCATCTCCATATTCCCTTTCCACCTTACTCTGTTTTGTGTCTTTCCCTAACATTCATCATTATATGTTATTAGGTGCTTGTTTGTTTGTTGAATATCTTCTCCTTGGATGTAAGTCTCATGAGAGAAATAAGTTTTTCTGCTTTGCTTACTGCTATATCCTCAGTGACTCTAACAGAGCTTAGCATATAGTACCCTTTCAATAAATAATTGTTCAGTAAATGAGTAGGAGTACAAAGGCTTAGTTAAAATCCTATTCCCCCAAAATGCTGTTTTTGTTACTCTATTGCCTTCTGTCATGCAAAGTTGCCAAGGAAAAACCTACAGTAAACATGATTTTTATCCCTTTTGTTTTACTTAGTTTCTTTCTTGGATGCTTGTAAGATATCTTTAATCATTAAAAATTTTTAGACTTTAACAAGATATGTTTAGATGCGGCTAAATGGTCCACATAATAGGTAGGCGATAATCATGAAGGGGAATTTGAGTGCCTTCTCTTCATTCCTCCTTGGTGTCTGGTGTTGCTCTGTTTCAAAACTCTGTGTATGAGTTAGCAGGGAATTTTTTTTTTTTTTATCTAGTCCATCTATATTAGTTCCCTATGGCTGCCATGACAAATTATCACAAACATGGTGGCTTCACACAACAGAAATTGATTCCCTCACAGTTCTGGAGGCTAGAAGTCCAAAATTAAGGTGTCAGCAGTTTCATTCTCTCTAGAGGCTCTAGGGGAAATTCTATGCCTGGCTTCTTCTACTTCTGGTGGTTCTCGGCCACATCATTCCAATTTCTGCCTCTGTCTTCAGATCACCTTCTCCTCTGTATGTCTGTTTTCTCTTCTGTCTTTATTTATAAAGACACTTGTCATTGGATTTAGAGCCCACCCAGAACATCCAGGATGATCTCATCTTGATAATCTTAATCACATCTGGAAAGACCCTTATTTTCCAAATAAGGTAATATTCACAGGGTCTGGAGACTAGAAGATTGCAGTCTTTTTGCCACCATTCAAACCACTGTGTTAGCCATGCTGCAATTAAGGTTGTTTCCTTCAAATGATTAACAAATCACTGATTTATGCTACTGTATACTGTGTGTGTATTATAGTGCTTGTGTAAATTTATGAATATATGTATTTGTGATGTGTGTCTGAACATATGTATGTATGTTTTGGGTTTTTTTGTGTGTGATATTTTAAAAGGAAGCTCAAGAGTACCAAATAACCTGTGTCTACAATTTAGATATTCAGGATGTGTATCAATTGTTTTTCAGGCAGAATTTCTCCCTAGTTTTCTACCATCAGCTAGAATATTTTGATGTAATAATTTTATATATTTTAATATGCTGTATAGGATATTATTGAAGTACCATAACAAATATAAATAGATGACAAAAGCTAAGTATTATTTCATTTATTCATTAAGTACACACTTCTGGAATGACTGCTATATGCCAGGCACCATGCTAAGTATAAAGGTAATTAAGACATATATTGTACTGAAAGATTTTACAATATTTTAAAAGGGTATATAACATAACATAAATGGCTATACATCAAAAGAGAAAATAATAATGTCCAAAAAGAGAATGAAATCAAGTGACATGAATCAGGAAGAAAGACAAAAGACCAAAATCATAGATGTGTGCATTTAAAAAAATGAAGACTATTTTTAAGAACAATTTGAGGGTCACATCAAAACTGAGAGGAAGGTAGAGATTTCCCATATACCCTCTCTTTCCCAACACATGAATAGCCACCCCCCTAACACACACACACACATTGTCAACATTCTCTATGAGAGGGGTACATTTGTAAAGTTGATGAACTTACACATCATATGATATGTTACACATCATATCACCCAGAGTCCATATTTTACATTATGGTTTATTCTTGGTGTTAAACATTCTATAGGTTTGAACAAATTCATAATGACACGTATCTATCATTAAAGTATCATACAGAGTAGTTTTACTGCCCTAAAAATCCTCTATGCTCTGTCTATTCCTCCTTCACTTCTCCCCACTAATCCTGGCAACCAGTGATCTTTTTACTGTCTCCATAGTTTCGCCTTTTCCAGAATGTCATATAGTTGGAATTATACAGTGTGCAGCCTTTTCAGAATGGCTTCTTTCACTTAGTAATATGCAGTTAGGTTTCCTTCATGTCTTTTTATGGCTTGATAGCTCATTTCCTTTTGGCACTGAAATTATTATGTTGTCTGGATGCACCAAACTTTATTTATCCATGCAACTACTGAAGGGTAGCTTGGTTGCTTCCAAGTTTAAGAAATTGTGACTGAAGCTTCTATAAACATCCACGTGTATACTTTTGTGTGGACATAATTTTCAACTCCTTTGTCTAAATACTTAGCACAATTGCTGGATCTTTTGGTAAGAGTCATGTTTCCCTTTGTAAGAAACTGCCAAACTGTTTTCCAAAGTGTCTCTGTCCCGTTTTGCATTCCCACGAGCAATGAAGGGGAGTTCCCGTTGCTCCACACTCTCACCAGCATTTGGTGTTGAGATGCACATTTTGATCATTTACCACACATGTATGAAAAGATTGAATACATAGATTTGCGTGTGTAACTACCAGAGAGGTAGAAATCTGTGTAAGCCAGAAATTGCATGGAAGAAACCCCAATATATTTGGAGGAGTAAAACTGCAAATAAACATTTGCTAGATGTTTTCTATGTTTAAATTTACACATTTAAAAACTGCTGTTTGAAAAAAAAACATTTTGGAATGCACACGATCCATTCTATGCATCCAATTGCTCAAACAAAAGGAGAAAAGAACAAGAAAGAATTCTAGCAAGACCGCCAGCGGCAGGTGCTGGGATTTGCTTCCATGAAGTGTCTTTCTTGACTTTCATTTTGCCTTTGAGGACAGTCACAGGGCTTGAGAAATACTTCAAAGAAGTTTTCTGGCCAGCTATGTTTTGCCGAGCTGTCGTAGCTTTCTCAAAGCTTTCAAAATTATCAAATACCAACATACATCTCCCACACTATTACTTTATCAGGAAAGGACACTGCAAATAGCATCGCAACTTTCAGAATTTTTTATCATGTCATAAAGCAGCTGCAGTCAAACTGCAATGCCTCCACTCAAGCTGTAACAAGGCAACGTCGGCATTAAGATGTAACGTTCCACAGATGCCAGTTTTAGCAATAGCTGTAATAAGTGTCAGAGGAAACATTATCACATAGTACCTCTTTCAAGTTGGGAATGTGACTTGCATCAATCCTGGAAAGTAATTTTTTGACTTCACATTTCATGCCACCCTAAAAGGGAAAAAATGGTTTGTTCTTACTTGTACTGTCCAGACTTTTCATTTGTTTTACTCTTTTTCTTATCTTTTGCATATTATACTTCCATCCTGGTTGGACCATCAGTTACCCATTAGCTTCTAGATGGGAGGGAAAGATTTTTTTAAAGAGTTCCTATGACGTTTAAATGTTCGTTCTGATATTTGACAACCCCCACAACACTGCCAGCATGAATAATATCTATTGAATATCCACTGTGTAAAAAAATTAAAGCTTCACCAACTTCTAATCCCTGAAGATTCAAAGACATGAAAACAATGATTCATGCTTCTAAGGTGTTTATAGCTGAGTGGCAGATACAAAAGTACACATAAATAATGAAGAGTTACGTTTTTTAAATTTTTTTATGTTTATTTATTTTTGAGAGAGAGAGAACATGCATGTAAGCAGGGGAGGGGCAAAGAAAGCAGGAGAGAGAGAGAATCCCAAACAGGCTGTGCACTGCCAGTGCAGAGCTCTACAGCGGGATTCAATCTCACTAATCATGAGATCATGACCTGAGCCGAAATCAAGAGTTGGATGCTTAACCAACTAAATCACCCAGGCCCCTGAAGAATTACATTTAATAGTGTTTTGCAAATTGCTAAGGTCTTACAGACTTACTGTTTAATCCTTACAATAACCTGACAAGACATTTATAAAGATAAGAGAATTTAAGGTAACATATTAAGAAATAAATAATTTGAGTAATTTTTTTAAAAGACTATTGGCAGAACTGGACTAGAGTCAAAGTTTTGTTTCTCTAAACCCACTGTTCTTTCTACTACACTATATAACTGTAAGAGTTTAAACTGAGAAGAAAGATGGTTATAAAATGAGGAAATTGGTAGAGACTTCAAAAGGAGAGGTGACTTAATCTGATTGCTAAGGATAAGAGGACTGACATAACCTGAAAAGCTGGCAGGAATAAAGACATAAGTCATGTCATAGCAGTAGGCATTTTCTGGATCTTGTCATGCCCACTGTGTAGATTACCACTATAAGTACTCTTACATGGAATGTCCTGATCCAAAAACTACCTAGCAACCTTCTGAAAGCTTTCCCAGAAATCTAAAAAACCAAGACTAACATACAAGTCAGTGAAGAAACAAGAGCCGTGGATTGTTTTGCTTTTAATTTTTTCAGTGTAATGACTTCTTCTTAGGAACGTACTCTTCCTAAGAAAGAGCTTTTAAATTGGGGGCTAACCTAACCACTTTGAGATATGTAGTCATTCATAATCCTTGGAAACATAAAGGGTTAGCACGTCTTCTAGAAGACTTAATGCCTTAAGGTGATTTCTACCTAAGGATATTTGGTTTTTTGTCCAATATTTAAAATTGTTCACACATCCCCATTTATGTGTCATAAAGTGAAGATACATATATGTATTTATTACTACTTATTATTGTGAGGAATATCATTTGTTTGCATTGTAATTCTCCATCTTTCTTTTGAGGAACCAACTAAGTAGTTCTCTGATTCTGGCATTTCATTTCTTTTACTTATTTCTTTTATTGAGAAAACACTATGTGTCAGGCTTATGCCACATGAATTTTTTTCCACAAGTATTATTTCATTTAATCTTTATTTAGTGAACTCACAATCCTGAATAAGAGAAATTTGAAGTTCAACAAATTAATTACTTTCCCCAGAGTCACTCAGTAGCCTAAATGGCAGAAGTGATTCTTGAACCAAGTCCGTTTTCATTTCCACATTCTACTCACATTCTTTAACCAACTTTCATCATCTTCTAGAGACCAGACACCCAAATTGCTGTTTGCAATTGTTTCTTTGACTATACAGGGTGTGTGGGTAACATTTGTGACTGCTGTTTCCATCATTATGGAGTTAAATAGAAGACTACACACAAATCAAAACCAAAATGAAAAAAAAAAATCAAAAACATAAAAACAAACCCCACTAAATTCTTTAGGAACAAAATGTTCTGCCGTACTGGGTAAGCCCAGAATACAAAGTATCCACAACTTGCTGGATAGCTTATAGACTTCTTTCGAATACTAATCATTTGTCATTTCCATGCTGCGTACAAAGTCTGGGTAGCTGTTGGTAAGCTCGAATAAAATCACTGGGTGTCTTTTGGCTTTGTTTCAGCTGGTGGATTCCTGAGTAACCCAGTCACATAAAGCCAACATCATGAAATATGCATGTTGTTGAACTATTTAGTCACATACCACAGTTTCTAACACATTCTCATTAGATTTAAATACCATCAAGGCAATTCATGCTTCAGCTTAGCCCCTCCTTCAGGTCCCATTGGATCCACCACATCCCCTACTCCCCCACCTTTCTGTTTCCTTCCTTTGGTCCTGTTTCTCTTCCCTCTCTGTGTTCAGCCTTTTCTCCATAGTCATTATTGTTTGTTCTTTGTTGCACGTACTTTCTTTGAACTTATGGATTTCATTATTTTCACACTCATCCTCTTTGCTTCCATTAAAAACAGTATGAAACACAAATTAATATGACAGATGAGAAAATCAGTCTGTACTTTCCAATTTAGCTTTCTTTAAACCACTCTGTGTGGTGCTTTCAAAGCATGTGTGGAGGACAGTAAATGAATTTTGAAGCCAACTAGTGGATTCTAATCATGATTCTGACACTTTTACCAAATGGGTGGCCTTAGGAAAATTATTTTAAGCTTCTCAGCCTCAATTCCTCAGGTGTAAGGTGAAATATTAATATCACCAAATAAAGCTACAGTAGGGTCTAAATGAGATGAGGAATTCAAAGTACCTAGCTATGTTACCTTAGGGAAGTTACTTAACCTTTCTGCGATTCCATTTATATTTAAAGTGAGGTAATAATTATATCCACCTCGTGGGGTTATGTGACATTGTTAACCATAAATTGGTTAACATATATTGCTTAGAACCATGCCTAGCACATAGTAATACATAAGCATTACTTATTATTACCTAATACCTAGCACCATGCTTAGCTTGAAAGATCTCCTATCGGTAGTACTTTTCTACAAATGGGGTACTAACAAACCTGTTTTTAGATTACTGACTTGTCAAAATGGGATAAGGGCCCAGTGCAAAGAAAGCATAAATGGACAGATATAGAACATATTAGAAAAGCAAAATCAGTAGGACATAGTGACTGGTTTTATGAGGGGGTTAAAGGACAGGGAAGAATCAAGGATGGTTCCCTAGTTTTTATTTGGGTAATTTGATTCATGGTGATATCCTGCACTAGGAGAAGAGAAGCAAGCTTTACTCAGGAAGCAGAGCTCAGGATTAGATGGCTCAAGGCTAAAGAGTCCATGGCATTTAGCAACACAGATGTTCATGTTGGAGAAAAGATTTATTGGAAAGGAAGGAAAAAAGGTGAGACTAGTGGATTGAAGAGGAGGAGCTGGCCAGTAAAGAAGCAGAAATAAGTGTAAGAAAACCCTTCAAGAAAATTGACTATAAAGGGGAAGAGAATAGTAGAATGTTGTCCAGAGGATTACTTTGAAAAAAGCAGGATGTTGTATCAGTAGCTATATTGATTATTCACAATGGTAATGTTTCTTGAGCAGCTATAATTTGCCAAGCCCTAGAGATCAAAGGATATAAACTGGTTTAGGAATAGTTTTACCCTCTCTTTGGGAAATAGGAGATATGTAGAAAAAAAAAAAAAAACTAGAGCATATCCTAAGTACCAAATGTATTGAACTGAAAACTGTGTTATTGGCATTCAGTCTCAGATTTATTGGTGTGGGCTAGAATACTTGGGTAAGATTTCAAAAAGAAGGCAAGATTTAAACTTGTTCTTGAAGCAGGGCTAGGATTTAGGTGGTCAGGAAAGGCATGGCAGGGAGGGGTAAATGAGATGAATAGAACTTCAGGCTCATGCATGGCAGTCAGTGATTAGAGGGATAGAGTGAGAAGTGTTTATTCAGCTCATTTCCTTATCTTTACTGGAAAGGTGGGTTTGTTCTAAAGCTTTTTCTGTGTCCTGCATAATATCCAGCAGTGTGGTAGATGCCAAATAAATATTAACCAAATATTTGTTGGGTAAATGCTGATTATATAGGAAACTGACAGATAAGAATTTGCCTGGAGTAAGACTAAAATGGGAAAATTAAGGTATTGAGTCTCAGAGAATTTATTCTGAGTCACAAATTTTGATCTTCATAGAAAATATGAAACATCAATTTGGCCTGAGTGACTACAGAATTCATTCTATGGAACTTAGAAAAAGTTACAGCTGAATATAATCTCCCCATAAAATTCCCCCATCATTCTCAGTTGTTCTTTTCCTTTATTCTGCCAGTATTAAAAAGATATTTTAATTAAATAAGATTTTATTGATCGCCAATAATTTCCCAGGTTCATGGGTCTTCCTCCTGTAGAGCTTATAATCTTATTGGAGACAAGCACTGTGAAAGCCCAGATAAGAAATCACTGGACAGGGTGTTGAAAAATTAGGATATTTGTTTATAGGATAATTGGAAGTGAATTCAAACTTGGAGAAGACAGCATGAACAAAAGGAAGGAGAGAAGGAGAAAGGAGCTGGGGGTACTGTGGGGACAGTCACACAGCATTGACAAAGGGTTAGAACTAAAATAGCCCTAAACCGTCATGGTTGATAACTTGTGTTTCTGTGACTAATACTTCTATCCCACGGGGATAGACTATCTAGTGTCTTGAAAAAAACCTACAGCCCTCTTCTCGGCAACTGAAGAGATGCTGAATGGTTCAGTGAGTTTTTAAAAAATAGACCCGTTAGTTTCTTTTGAATTTTCAAAGTGTCCTTGATGGAAGGCATGTGGGACTAAGCACATTTTTAACCTGGCCTTTCGCACAGATACAGGCATTTAGTCTCCCTGTGCTAAGACGAGATAGAGATACCACGGTAAAAGCCATAGCTTCAGATTAGTCCAGTAGGTAAACGGTTTCTTTCCTGAGTTACCTACAAATCCCTGCCTCCAAAGGGGCTGGAAACAAATTCCCCTGAAGCCATACTTTTTTAAACACTTATTCATTGCTCAGGTTAGAAGGAGACACCCCTTTAGAGGTCAGGCTCCGCAGGAGTACAGCCTCTGTTTGTCAGAGATAGAGCCACCTCGCCTGCTCTCGTAGAGTTGCTCAAGTCCAAGACTGCTTTACTTAATTCAGGAAACCTTATTTGTTGATAAAGCCCAGCTCTCCTCTCAGCTGTTATTTTTAAGCTCAGTCCTCCTCTGCTTAACACACGTACACCTACTTCAGGGTCTTTCTTTACACAGGAAACTTGGCACACAAAATATCAATGGTGTCTGCCATGCCAAACTCCAGAGATTTTCTTCTCTTACTTACATATTTGTGTTCTTATTCTCTTCTCTCTCTGTCCTTGTTTCTTTGTCCCCATTAGTGTCCATTATTTTATTTTATCGTGAAGAGATAGAACACACCTTTTGTGTTTTACTGTTTATGCTCAGAAGGCACATTCCCAAAGAATCAGTATTAGACCTGGTTTCTTAAACGTGGGTGGGCAGAGTCCTAGCACACTTTTCAGTGCAAGTTGTGGGCACCCTTAGCATCTATATGTCTGCACTTAACAGAGGCTAGAGACATGCTTAGATTCTCAAGATCAGGGGAAAGGAAGTAGATGAAGCAGGAAAAAGAACAGTTACTAGGGGCTGAATAAGGTAACCTAGGCAAAACATAAAACAAACAAACAAAAAAAAGCTCAAATTATTCCTTTATAGAGTTGAAATTCTGCAGTTTGCATACCTGACAGTCCTCATCCTCCTAAGATTCTATCCTGTTAAAAGTAATAAGCAAAAGCTGTAGCCATCCCTAGAAGCAGAAATTATACTTGCTTGTTGATTCTAGGATACTAACTCGTAGAAACCTTACAATCAATAGCATTTGTGCATGTGGTTCGATTTATCCAGTCATTATCACTCTTCCACTTGCATTTCATGGTGTTGAGCAAATAGTAAGAGTATGGAGTTTTTTTCACATTATTCTCAATAAATGGGTTTAACCACAATACAAATCTTATAATCCACCTCGTCAATCCCACTGGCAATGGGACAAATCCAGTAGCTTTAGAGGTAAGCCTTCAAATATACTTCTACTGACTGACTGAAGTTTGTTTTAGGAAAAGTCAAGGTTCTGCAATCCTTTGCATTTATTGGAGTGTTCTGTTTCCATGGTTTCCAAGGGTTCACTGAAATTAGGCTTTCAGTGTTTAGAAGTTAATGATATGGGGCTTTGGTAAATTCCTCCTCTCTTACCTATGTTATGTTCAAGATCTGTATTTTACTATTCCTGAATGAGTTTGGAGGTCTATTTTACTGTTAACATGGGTTTTCCCCAGCATGCCATCTCTAAAGAACCAATGGTGGATACAAGCTATCTTGTCAGCGTGTATGAAGCCTAACTAGGGTTATTTTCTGGCAGCATAAAAAATAAAATTAAAGTTCTTAGTTTTAGTGAAGAACTAGCTTCAAAGGGATTAATAGGAAAACTTAGGCTTGGGATTCCCTTGGCCTTTGTCAAGGAGGGGCACCTGATGAAATAAAACCCAAACAAAACAGAGTTCCAGAGATCTCACTTTTCAGAGAGAAACAACAACAAGAAAATCTTCTGGTTATGGTGGGAGTTCTGGAGCACTTTATGTTGGGCCCAAAGGTACACAGATGACAAGAATAGAGGTGGAGGCCTTATTAAACTATGAATCAAAGTACATGATATCCAGTGGTACTGTACCATTGTTATCAGGTTTGTGTGTGCAGCCCAAATTGTGAGGGACTCTCAGGTGGTCGCCGAGGGCCCCACATAACATGCATAATAAAGAGATATCAACCAGGTCTCTGAAACCAAATGTGCTATCTCATTATCTGGGGCTCACACCCAGGATCCCCAGCAGTTATCCCTCATGATGACACTGAATTTTTGAACTTTTTTTGTTCCCTAAGGATGTAAGAAGCAGAGATAGAAAAATAAATCAGAGGAAGACAGATATCAAAAGGGAGAGCATGTGAGACTACATCTGTGACTGAAAGGAGCTGATCTAGATGACTTGGAAGTGTTTCTTTTTTAGAAAAGAGTGCAAAGCTCCAAAGCGAGTAGATGTGAGCTTTACTGCATTTCAAGGATCTAGAAAGCACCTTACATTATACTTGAAACAAATTGGAAGTAACTCAGGGTATGGGGGTTACATACTCAGAGGTAAAGAGCCACATTTGGTTTGGTAGTGGCAATGGCTTAGGAAGGGTTTTCAAGGGGAACTTGATAAGTGAGAACAGTGTATAGTTGCCCATGCTGAAAGTCAAGAAGGTGGTACTCCCTCCCGGGATGTCTGTAGCAAGACGAGTCCTGGGCCATCAAGTAGTACCACCAGCAAAATGTGGCAGCAGGCAGATCCGGGACTCCTCAGCATCAGGTCTGAATGATTGCTTGTCAGGCAGATGTGTTTGTAAACTAATGACTTTCACAGTGTGATGAGATTGAAAATGAAGCCTAATTGCTTCCACTGATTTAACCCTTGGAATGCTTCCAGGCATGCCGATAGCCATGTGTCTTTAATCATGTAAGTTAATCACCTTCAGGCATTTATCAGAATACAGTGGCTTATAGGAAATCTGGAGAGCATTGCTGTTGCATTATTAGGTTTACACTTCTGAGGCTGTCATCTCTTCAAATAAGGACACTGAGAGGTTGGCCATGGTGCCCTTAAACTAGTGTTTGTTAGTAGCAACTGACACAGGCAATTACATGGCTCTATAATTCAGGAAAAAAGTGAATTAATATTTATGTGGGTTTTTTTAAGTGACTTAAAAAAAGTGCTTAATGGTAGGAGAGTAGCAACTCACCTTGATCCTTCTAAGGCCATCATGAACTTCAGTCTGGCTCTGGAAGAAAGTCAGAATTGGAAAATGGTCTAATAATCAGGCCAGTCTGATTAATAGTGACAATTAGTATTGGACTATAGTGCATAACCAACTGATTATGAATCATTTGAGCACTTTAGGTAAATTTTCAATATAGGCAATTAAAATGAAAAGACTCATGATGCTTACATAATGACTTCATTAAATTAACTCAGTTCTGAGGTTGGAGTAAAAAAAAAAAGTCACAAAGAACCAGCAGAATTTAACTTCCATTCACTTTTGTTTTAAAAAAATGGAGAAAATACTTAAAAGATATAAATACACCCACCACATTGAAAACAGCTTATTCTTTTCTGAAAGTGAACTGTGTTCCTATGGAAGAAAGAACTGAAGGTCAGAGCTTGGATTATATTCACATTGGATGAAGTAAATCTTGCCCTCTGTTATATTTTGTATTCTACTAAGTGCATGCATTGTTAAGGTTAAAAGAACTTTATTGTGGAGTCATCTGTAAGGGACAGACATTTCAAAGAGATAAATACTCAGTTCTGTTACATAAACAATTGACCCAAATCATTTGCTTCATGATAAAAGACAAAGCTGGAGCCAACTCCCAATTCTGCAGCATCAGTGCAGCCAGGGGAACAAAGATTCCTTTAGGTGAAATGCAGTCATTCAATCAAAGCAACAATAGTTTTATAGAATTAGACAATGGGAATAGAAGGAGAAGAGACTCTCTAGGGCTAAGAATGAGTTGAAGTATTCCATAGTGAAGTCAGTTTCTACTGTGGGTTTTGATTCAGAAAGTCATATTGCTTCCAAGACTCATCGCTTAATACCTAACAAGTACATGGCTGTATAGTTTACAAAGGGCATTGTTTGTAAGTTATACAAACACTCTGTAAGCTAGGTCTTTCGTGTATTAAATAATAACCAATACCTATTTAGCAGTTTAGAATTTACAAAAGTCTATGTATTACCTCTTAATGTTCTTCATTCTTCTCAAAATTTTTAAAGATAAAAAAATACTATATGTCCAAATTCATAGGACTTGTAACAAAAAAACAACAAAAAACAAAAAAACAGGCATTCTGACTTCAGGTCCCTTTCCCACATACTACCTTCTGTTCATCCTATTGCTTAAGACCTTCCCTTCTACTTCAGTGATCTTCTCCAGAATTAATTCTCATATCCAACATATTCTTTGCTAGGTCTCTGACAGTAAAACCTGCTTTACATTCTAGCTTATGTGTGATAATATTTCTCCCTTTCAGTTGACATGCCATCCCCAATCAGATTGTCATCTCATCTTTTTAAAAGCAGGTGCTGCGGTTTCTACCACAGAACAAAGCCTTCACAGCAGGAAGGGTAAACCTATGCACATATCCACATTGGTGAACACCATTCCAGCATACCATTTCTCCTGTATTGCATGATCACCAAAGACAGCAATAAAGCCCTATGAGCTACTGACGCTGCAAGGTTGACTTGGCATGCTCAATAGCTAAGCTACTTGCTTCTGAGCCTGAGCTTCATTTGCCACAACAAAATTATTGTTTTGCAAACAACGTGGACTTTTGGAATCACATCATATTAATAAAAGAAAGGATAAGAACCACATGATCCCCACAATAGTGCACAAAAAGCATTTGACAAATTACATCCTTTCTTGATTTAAAAACAAAAAAAACCTCAAGGAAGTGGAAATAGAATGAACATACCTCAGTCATAAAGGCCATATACGGAAGACCCATCACTAATATCATCCTCAATGAAGAAAAACGGAGAGCTTTCTCCTTAAAGTCAGGAAC
Source organism: Herpailurus yagouaroundi (assembly GCF_014898765.1). Lineage (NCBI taxonomy): Eukaryota > Metazoa > Chordata > Mammalia > Carnivora > Felidae > Herpailurus > Herpailurus yagouaroundi. Next base: position 62,622,195 of record NW_024412388.1, read on the forward strand.
ATGACAGGGATGTCCACTCTCACCACTGCTGCTTGACATGGTGTTAGAAGTCTTAACCTCAGAAATCAGGCTTCAAAAAGAAATAAAAGACATTCAAATTGGCAGATGACATGATACTCTAGGTGGAAAACACAAAATACTCCACCAAAAAATGCCTAGAACTGATAGATGAATTCAGCAAAGTCACAGGCTATAAAATCAATGTATCTGTGGCATCTGTTTCTATACACCAATAATGAAACAGCAGAAAGAGAAATCAAGGAATTAATCGCACTTACAACTGCACCAAAAACCATAAAATACCTAGGAACAAACCTAACCAAAGAGATAAAAGATCTATACACTGAAAACTATAGTAAACTTATGAAAGAAATTGAAGAAGACACAAAGAAATGGAAAAAGATTCCATGCTCATGAACTGAAAAAACAAATATTGTTAAAATGTCAATGCTAGCCAAAGCAATCTACATATTCAATGTAATCCCTATCAAAATAACACCAGCATTCTTCACAGAGCTAGAACAAACAATTCTAAAATTTGTATGGACCCAGAAAAGACCCCGAATAGCCAAAGCAATCTTGAAAAAGAAAACCAAAGCTGGAGGTATCATAGTTCCAGACTTCAAGCCATAATAAAAGCTATAATCATCAAGACAGTATTGGCACAAAAACAGACACATAGATCAATGGAACAGAATAGAGAACCCAAAAATGGTCCCACAAATGTTTGGCCAACTAATCTTTTTTTTTTTTAATTTTTTTAATGTTTATTTATTTTTGAGAGAGACAGAGACAGGATGCAAGTGGGTTGGGGCAGAGAGAGAGGGAGACACAGAATCTGAAGCAGGCTCCAGGCTCTGAGCTGTCAGTAGAGAGCCTGATGTGAGGCTCAAACTCACAAGCTGTGAGATCATGACCAGAGCTGAAGTTGGATGTTCAATCAACTGAGCCACCTAGGTGCCCCAACTAATCTTTGACAAAGCTGGAAAGAGTATCCAATGGAAAAAAGACGATCTCTGTAGCACATGGTGTTAGGAAAACTGGACAGAGACATGCAGAAGAATGAACCTGGACCACTTTCTTACACCATATACAAAAATAAACTCAAAATGGAAGAAAGACCTAAATGTGAGACAGGAAACCATCAAAATCCTAGAGGGGAAAACAGACTACAATCTCTTTGACCTCAGCTGCAGCAACTTCTTAAAAGACATGTCTCTGAGGCAAAGGAAACAAAAACAAACATGAACTATTGGGACCTCATCAAAATAAAAAGCTTCTGCACAGCAAAGGAAACAATCAGCAAAACTAAAAGGCAACCGACAGAATGGGAGAAGATATTTGCAAATGACATATCAGATAAAGGGTTAGTACCCAAAATCTATAAAGAACTTTCAAACTCAACACCCAAAAAACAAATAATCCAGTGAAGAAATAGGCAGATGACACAAATAGACACTTTTCCAAAGAAGACATCCAGATGACTAACAGACACATGAAAAGACGCTCAACTTCACTCATTATCAGGGAAATTACAAATCAAAACCACAATGAGATACCATCTCACACCTGTCAGAATAACAGGAACAGAATAACAACTCAGGAAACAATGGATGTGGTGAGGATGCAGAGAAAGGGAAACCTTTTTGCACTACTGGTAGAAATGCAAACTGGTACAGCCACTCTGGAAAACAGTATGGAGGTTCCTCAGAAAATTAAAAATAGAGCTATCCTATGACCCAGCAACTGTACTACTAGGTATTTGTCCAAAGGATACAAAAATGCTGATTTGAAGGGGGCACTTGCATTGCAATTTTATAACATCACTATGGACAATGGCCAATGTATGCAAAGGGCCCAAATGTTCATTGACTGATGAATGGATAAAGAAGATGCGGTATATATACATATATATGCAATGGAATATTACTCAGCAATCAAGAAGAATGGAATCTTGCCATTTGCAACAACTTGGATGGAACTAGAATGTATTATGCTAAGCAAAATAATTCAATCAGATGAAGATAAATATATGATTTCACTCATATGTGGAATTTAAGAAACAGAACAGATGAATATAGGGGAAGGGAAGGAAAAATAAACAGAGACAGAGAGGCAAACCATAAGAGACTCTTAAATACAGAGAACAAACTAAGGGTTGTTGGAGGGGTTTTGGGTAGGGGAATGGGCTAAATGGATGATGGGCATTAAGGAGGGCACTTGTTGGGATGAGCACTCGGTGTTATATAAAAGTGATGAACCACTAAATTCTACTCCTGAAATCATTATTGCACTGTACGCTAACTAACTTGGATTTAAGTAAAATTTAAAAATTAAAAAAAAAATCTCATTACTCCAATGAGATTTTCATTGATTACATGTCACTCAGAGTGTTTTGGACTGAGTCTGTGGCTGGTTTTCAGAAGAGAGGGGCTGGCATTAATTGCTTGCAGAATTGAACAGTTCTGGTTCTGGTGACTACTTCTTTCTTTGGCCACACAGACCAATGAATCTTTTCAGTGTGTTTGAACTCTAATTGAATCCCAATTTCACTGATGTAGTTAATTTTCATTGAAAATAGTTTCATTTGTGGGGAAACATGTTAAATCAGAAATGCCAAAAATTACTGTAAGAATTAAGGATTGTTGATCTTTACCTCTTGAACTTCCTTGTGTGGTTTTACCAAACCTACTGCCTTCTAGAGAGCATTCCTCAGCATCATGTGACCCTTAAAGATGTTTCCAGAGAGCTTACATGGCAAGTGTGCATGTATATGTATGTGTGTGCACTGCTTATGTGTACATATGTGTATATTACAGCATCTGTTCATCATTGTCCTCCTTCCTTTCAGTGTAACCCATCTCTTCTCCTCTCCTGCCCCTTCTTTTCTCATCTCCTTATGCCTCTCTCCCAGATGGTAGGACTTGGGCTGAAGTGCTAGTTCAATCAATTACTGACAGGTTTGCATATCTACCAAATTCACATCAGAAGGGTCTGACTCAAAGGGATGTTTCCACCCAATGTTATGTACATGAAGATGCTCCATAAAGCCTTATCTGTAACAGAAGACTGTCTCTCCCCAGAATTTTATACAAAAGCAAGCAGATAAAAAAGAACCTCCCAGGTGGTGTTCTGGTGGAGAAAAAGCCTTAGAATTCCCATCACCTTGTTTTCTTTCACTTTTCTGATCCTGATGACATTCTCTGTGTACCTAGCTTAATTCCCAGGTCAGATTGCAAGTTTCCTGTTCACAGGGATTGTGTTTCATTCACCTACATATGACACATTAGCCACACACTGGAAGGGAAGAAGGTTAGTATTTGTCTACTGGTTCTTGGTGGATCAAAGGTGTATTAGATTTATTTCCATGTAGCTTGTTGACTTCATTCTTTTTACCTTACAGTCATACATTGAACACAGGAATTTTTAGCACTAGCTGGAATTTTGATCACTTTCTTCACTCAAACTTTCTGGACTTTTGCCCTAGACATCAAGCTGGAAGAGTTCTGGCTCCTCAGGGCCTATCTGGATGATGTGGGAGTCAACTTCTCCTAAAAAAGGCACACTTTGGAGACTGAGGTTTGAATGCTTCCTCCACCTCTTACTAGCTATGATACTGGACATCTTAGGTGACCACTCTGATCCTCAGTTATCCATCTGTAGGGTAGATATGCTAATATCAACCACACAGTGGCTCCATGAGGGATGGAAAAATCTCAAAAACACCAGTGCTTGCCCACAGGAGGCTCTCATGCAATATTTACTCACTTTTTTCTTTACTGCCACCCTCTCTGTTACCTCCCCTCAATTTTTATTGTTCTTCTTCCTCTCAAAACTTGCCATTCATGACAAATCTCAGGTAACCTCTTCAAATTATCACTAATAATAATTGCATCACTTCTATTGTCCTCACTGGCTTCTTCTACAAACTCATCCTCTTCCCTAGATATCCTCAACCCCAATGCCAGTGACTCTCTGACACAGCACAAAGCCTACTTCAAAGCCTTGCTGCTGTCACTGATAAAATAGATTCTCTCAGCTTCACCGCCTGCCTGTCTCTCTCCATTTATTTCACTCCAGATAGGAAGTATGACTCAGCACCAACTAATAAAATGAATGGATGAATTTTAGGGGTAGTTTAAAAAGCTAGTTTCCATTATTACTGAGTGGTTAGAGAAGGAGTGGACAAATCCAGAAGACTATCTTGAAGTAAGTAGAAAATTCCCTTTTATTCCAGAACTTCCCAAAGTTCTGCAATATTATTTGCATAGATTCCCTTTTGGAATTTGGCCCCATTTGCTGCTATGAACTCAAATTGTCCAGTGTCCTAAATTGTCGCTGCATCCTTTGTTTTGTTTAATTTGCTATTGCTTGTTAAGAACACAAGAGTTCAGGGGTGCCTGGGTGGCTCAGTCAGTTGGGCGTCCAACTTCTACTCAGGTCACAATCTCACAGTTTGTAAGTTCGAGCCCCGCATCAGGCTCTGTGCTGACAGCTCAGAACTTGGATCCTGCTTCAGATTCTGTGTCTCCCTCTCTCTCTCTGCCCCTCCCTTGCTCGAACTCTGTCTCTCCCTCTCTCTCTGTCTCTCAAAAATAAATTAACACTAAAAAATTTTTTTTAAAAACAAAAAGAACACAAGAGTTCATGTTGCATGTTATTTCAATTTGATAAAAACAGTAGTTATTTGTCTGGTGAGTCCAGTCTTGCCAAGCACAACATTGACTTTAGTCAAGTTTCTCAGCCTCCCAAGTCAGCCACTATCCTTTTCATAAAAATTCATAGAATTTTTAGTAAGACAACCCTTTCTAATTGGATATTTTATTGCTTTGTACTTAAGAACTCTAAACTAGAAAACTCCTAGTGTGATGAAGGATGATCCTTGGTTTTCTGTTCTTTTTTGTCCTCTCTATCTAAGCTATCCCAAGATCTAGACACTTTATTTTAGATGTTTTGATGGATTTACCCTATCTTATTTGTTTTCCACTCTTTTTACTTTTGTCCTTAATACCCAGGGCCTAAAATTATTCTTGAAGTCTAATCTCTCTGTTTTCAGAGCATTGCACCCTATGCATAAAAATGTGCTATTTCCTTGTATCAAGCCTAGAATTCCCTTCCCAGCTTTCATATTTCCTTGTAATAATCCAATACTACTTCCACCTGATTTTCCTCCATTATTCTCCAGCATGCACTGTCTAATTTAGTAAGTATATTCTTCTTATAATTCCTGATACCAACTCCAGGCATCCGCAACTTTTGGCCTTTACTAAGATTATCCCCCAACTTGGATTTTTTTTCTCCCTTCATCTGCCTCATTTCCTCCTCACTACAACATAAGCTCACAAACGCTTTGCCTATATCCACTATATCCCAGTATATAGGAAAGTTCCTGGTATATAACCCATGTTTAGCCAATTTATATTTATAGAGTTACTGACTGTCTCTCAAGGCCCACTTCAAAGATAATTTCCTTTTTTAACCTACACTATTTTTTCTGAATTTTTACATAACCCACATTCATCTTTACTTTTTATCAACTGATTATAAGTTCTTTGAAGATGAAATCTATAACTTGCCTCACTTTGCATCTCTCAGAGTGTCTTGATAATGTGAGGAAAGTAAATATTGTCCTTGGGGGGAAAGGTCCATAACACAACACAAAGATGATTCATAAAATCATTTTTCACCTACTGTTTGCCAGTCCCTGTTCTAAGATCTGGGATGATGGCCTACATGAACTGGATTCTGTGTCTTCACTGTTACTACTTACCTGTGTAATCTCTGTTGATACACTTAAGTTTTCTGAACTTGAGACTTCTGCAGGAACTAAGAGGGTTATACTAAGTTAGTTCTAATGTCTCGTCCAATTGTAGGATTCTGTGAATTCTAAATATTTATCAGCAGACAGATGAGCGGTATTCAAACAGTACTCATGACTGTCTATTTTCAGTTACTTTTAGTTAATTTATTTGCTAACAAATGTTTATTGAATACTCCTGTGCAATGCATGTGCTAAAAATGCTGGAGATACAGCAAGGAGCATAATCCCTGCATGATTCCTGACATACCCTGCTTCTCATACTGTGATGCACTGGGTGGCCCAGTGACTAAATTCATTGAAATTTCTTTGATAAAAGAGTAAAATTTTGCTAAACTCTCCACCCCAACTCCAGCTAGGTGGTATAACCAGTCTTAATAACATAAAATACTTACTTTGGAAGAAATTTAAGCAAACAAATGAATAAATATTCCAAACAAATGTAACTTATCTGGTGGCTTCTCAAGATCCATGGTTTTAAGCTATTACCTTGATGACTACTATTGTGGAAAAAGTGAATGTTTAATTGGTGGTTCAGGGAGCTTTTCCCTCTGTTTAACTTGAACAGCTCCATTTTAAAAATCTATATTATATGTTGAGATTATGCTCCTCAAAATGTTTTTTAATAACCACTGTTCTAGATAACTAATCAAAATTAAAATAAAATAACGGACAAGATGCTATACATATAGGTGTATTGTGTTTAGGGAATCCATGCTCAATGTGTGTTTTAATGATATCTCTAAAATGTAACACCCCATATCCTTTGATAGACCAAGATATTGTGGTATTGAAACTCCCATAAATCCCTCAGAGAATCTGGCAGTACAACATCAGATGCATTTTCTTGTCATACTTGAACTTCCAGAGAGTTCTTGATGCTATCAAGTTCTTATGACAGTTGTCTCATCATATGTTGCAACTGATAAATTTGAAGTTAAAGAGAGCATCCTGGGGGTTTTGTTTTGACATCCTTGATTACTTCTACACTGGGTTTTTCCAAGCAAATTGGCTTTAAACATATTCTAGATTTTAAGTAGTTGAAAGAGGATTAAGTCTATATTACTGAAATAAAATTCATTAATGATACTAGGGAAATTCAAAAGTAACTTTCTTATAACGCCGCAGTCAGCCCCAGAAAGTATTTATGTAAAGAATTCAATATCTTATTTGGGTCTTATTCAGGACTAGAAAATAATAGTGTTTTCTGTATATTGATCACAAAGCAAAACAATTAAGGATAGAGCAAATACAATAAATATAGTATAACCTATAGACACTAAAAGAAATCCAGTGGATGATCTCCTAATACTGAAATGCCTCATTTACAAGGCAAATGTGAAATAAGCATTCAGTAAGAAGCACTCCGTGACAATCTTGGATCACGATGTGTTTGTCCATCCATAAGATATCCCACAGCTCATTTTACCAATATGTGGGAGGAAGAATGACCTCTTTGGGGGCTGTCTCAGCCTTGATTTACTTTTTGAAAAGGCAGGACATTCTTAATCTCGCTTGAATTCTGGGTTGGAAAGACTTTGGTGATCTTTATAACTTTTTCTCCCTACAACCTTAAAAAGGGGTTTAGCTAGTATCAGGCTTAAAAACACTCCTTCTTCCTGGGAGTGTAGCTAGAACATGTTGGCCAAGACTTATTCCACAAAGGGTCCTTTTATTATGTTCATGTCAGGCTCTGACTTGAACTGCCCTTATGCTTAGGGTTCCAGCAAGCTGGTTCCCTTGCTCGGGCTCTCATATGCTCATGGATGCCTTTGACCCTGCCTGTTAACAATTGTGTTAGCAAATGAACCACAGAGAGCTGAAATACTGATCTTCAGCGAATGGGTCTTTTTGACAAGTTTAGAGGGCTTATCCAAAGTGAGACACTGCGTATACTTTCCAAGTTAGATGTAAAATGATTTTGTAAATATTCCTTTTGAATTAACAAAATTAAAAAAAAAAATAAGAGTCACTAACGTAAGATCTCTGCCAGTCTTTTGCAGCTTGTTCAGCCTCTGGGTAAACAAATGATGACTATCAACCTCTTCCTTAAGACACCAGATTCAGAAATAATGAAGTTTACTCAAAGTCAGTGTTTTGTTTTTTGTCTCACCGTTTTTGTTTTGTTCTGTTTTTTACAGTCACAATATTCTTCTCTGTGAGGACGGGCATGCAGTGGTGGCAGATTTTGGAGGTGAGAGATTTCCATGAAAAGTCCCCAAATGACATCAGTTTCTTTCTTCATTCTTAGTTGGTGTCTCATATTGTATGATGAAGCTGAAAAAGCAGTTCACACTGACAGCTATACTTTTCTAAATCATTCAAATTTCAGTGACCCTGAATTTTAAAAGTATATCATTTATTTTCAGTTTTTTCTCTTTGATATACCCAGCTACAAGAAAGGAAGTAAGCCTTTAAATAAGAGGTTTCTAGGGGGTTCAAAATTTTAGTTGTGATTTTGACCTTGTTTTTAAAGATGTTTTCTTTAACACGAATTCATTTTTTCTTTCCATCAGAATCAAGATTTCTACAGTCTCTGGATGAAGACAACATGACAAAACAACCTGGGGTTCGCTGCTGCTTATGTTCCTTATAATTATGAAACAATTAAAATGTGTAAACTCAGCATGACAGGAAGTGAGATGAGAGCAGCTTTAACTGGAAGCATTGTCATTGTCCCAGGGGCAGGATAAAGTTTTATGTTTTTATTTTCAGGAAGCCCTCAAAAGAACTCTTTCAAGGCTGTACCAGAAAAATAGATTAGATATATGTCTGGAAAATGAGATGGATAAAATAATACAGAATTTATTTCAGATGTAACTGAAAAAAGTACCAAGCAGGCATGGTTAATTGGCTTTCATTTTTAGATCTTCTTATTAAGTAGTGGAGAGAGTTAACATTTAATCAGTAACTAACTATAGCATTTGTAGTTAACCAGCATCTAGTAACAACTTTTTTCTGCTTCAGCATTATAAGGTAATATGGCATATAACCAAGTATTAATGTTTAACTAAAATATAAGTTTTAACATCTGGAGCAAACATAATTGTATTCAAAAATGTCTGCTATTAAAATCATTACCTGCTCTCTTCTTTACTCTCCTCCCCTCCCCCAAAAAAGTAACTTCTCTTCCTAGACCACATGTGTTATTTAACTACCTAAGTTTAGGGTAATTTCCCATTCCTTCCTTTTTCTGCTTCCACAGATGCATTACTCAGTCATGTTTTCTGTTTGTTTGCATGCTTGTTTTAAGATCATCCCAAACTCTCATTTTCCACTTCAGTTCATGTCTTCATCATCCCTTTTCTGGACTAGAAGTAGGATTCTAACTCCAGTACTGTCTTCCAGTTCCTTCTTTGCAACATCAGCCAAGTGTTAGGTTCTGACAATTCATCTCCTCCTATAACCATCACAGATACCCAGTACCCACAGGCCAAAATCCAAATTCATTGCCTGGAAGCCTCCTGCCCTCCCAAATCTGGCCCAGGGCCCCTCTGTGACCTCTTCTCCCACAGTAAGTTCTCTCAAGTCCCCCACACCCTAATACACAAGCCTCCTGCTCATTCCCCAAAAAGGCCATTCACATTCATATCCCTGTGTCTCTGCTAGTGTGGCTTTCTCTGCCTGGACAGTCCTTCACTCCACCTCACCTAGAAAAGTCTTGCAAGGCCTAGGAAATTTTATCCATTGGAAGAGCCTTCCCTTCCATAACATCCCCCCCCCCCCACACACACACACACCTGCTGCCTCCTCCCCGTGCATTTTTCTGTCTGTGCTTTTGTAGCATTTTGTACTGCTAATTCGTACCCTTACTCATTCAGTCAATAAACATTTATTGAGGGCCTACCATGTGTCAGACATTGTGCAAGGGACCAGGAATGCAAAATGTGAAGAAAATCTTGATGTCAAGAGCTCATTTTCTATGGGGAAAACACAGTAATAAGCAGATAGATTTAAAGCAGTATGGAAGTCCTGTGATAAGTAAGGTGTGACAGAGCATCTTGGGATGAATGGGAGTAAATTAGGCGCAGGGAGAACAGAAAAGAGTGCCAGGTAGAATGAACAACAGCATGAGCAAAGATGTAGGGAAGGATGAGAAATATCAGACTTCCTGGGGGAACTTCAAAGAGCTTGTCATTGTTGGCATGCTCTGGGTGAGGAAGAGAAAGTGAAAGATGAGTTAGAGAGGAAGGCAGGAAATACATCATGGACCATGTTGTAAGTGAGATTAGGCATGTCTGGTTTCCCCAGTTAGATTTCATTCATTCATCCAGCAAATATTTATGGACTACTTACTAAATACCAGACATCCTTCTAGGAACTGGGAATATTGCAGTGAACAAATTAATTTTCTTATTCCCATGGATCTAATATTCTACTAGAAGGAGATAGACACTGAACAAATCAACAAAATATGTATCAGGTTGTGATAAGTGTTACAGAGTAAAAACAAAGCAAGTATGTGAATGGAGAATGGGGGTATCACTTAGATAGGGTAAGAGGGAAAGATAATATTTGATGAGAGGCCTGACCAGGAGTCATCCATGTAAGGGGAAGAGCAATGTAGGCAGAGGGAACAGTCAGTGCAAAGGCCCTGACACAGGAAAATTCTTTGTGTGTTCAAAGGCAGAATGACTAGAGTGGAGTGAGCAAGAGGAGAATGGCAAGATATGAGGTAAGAGAGGAAGAATGAGTCCTCTTTTGATAGGACACACAGTACCTGAGACACAGAGATAGCTAGATCAGTGATTCTCAACCCTGGCACCACATTGGAATCACTTCAGAAACTTTTTAAAAAGTATTTTGCTTGAACCCATCCCCCAGAAATTCTGATTTCATTGGCCTGGGGTTGATCTTGGGTACCTGTATCTTTTCAAATTTCCCCCAGGTGATTCTCAAATACATCCAGACTCTGGCTAAATAAACTTTTGTTGAATGAAATTGAATTGAATTTCACCAACAGCAAGTAATTTTTTTTTTAATCCTAGCAGCACAGTCTTTAAGCACAGCACTACTCTAGATTTATTTTGAAGGCTATTTTGTTTCTTACTAGTTATGTGGCCTCATGTAAGTTGGCTAATTACTCTATTACTCCCCTGTGGGAAAATGGGCATACGGTATGCCTACTTCCACTTATGCAATGTTGTGACACAAGGCATAATCTGCTACATAAGTGGAGGCTATTTGGAAGGTGAAAGCCCATGTGGAAGAATTGCATATAAGCATCATAATCGGAATACATATATTCTTAGAATGCTATAATTATGCATGATTTCAAAATAAGGTAGACACTTGAAAAGAATTATCAGCAGCCAGCTCTACATAGAATTTCAGTAAGAGCAATAAAAGAATGCTGGTTTCTTCCAGTGGAAATACAAAGAAACAAGGTGTTTGGTGAAGTTCACTGATAAGGTTATGGAGCCATGGGATTTTAGAGCTGGAAGGGTTTGCCTCTTCTGTTCTGCCCTTAAGGAATCCGAGGTCCAGGAGCATACAAGACTTGCCCAGGGCTGCTCAAACAGTGAATGGTAGAGCTGGAGCTGGAATTTTCTTCTCCTAACTCAAAACCTAGTGCTCTTTCCCCTAAACTACAAATCAACCAAATGTATGCCATTTGCATCTCAGAATGCAAACTTATATTTCAAACCAAAAAATACATAACTGCAAGTGAAAAGAATGTAAATAATGCCATCAAAACATGAATATAAAACTTCATACAGAGAAAACTATAACATTTTATAGGTTTTCTTCCTGGAATACTGCACAAACCATATTCAGAAATAACACAACTGGGCAAACACAGGAGATATGACAGACCTGATCCTGCCAGTGAGCTATCTGCTTCATAAGAATGTCCTGGGCACTCCTCTAAGGCTCTATCTCTCCTCAGTCATGAGAGCATTATTTATGGGTCTAATTTAGTGGCTTCCTAAACTACAACCTGAAGATCTAAAGGAGGAAAGGTGTGATTCACCCCCAGGGAGGCATAGAGCTCTTGGATGAATCGTGGTTGGCTATTCATAAGTTTATAAGGCTTCTAGGGGAAAGATGCTCAGAAGTAAACAAAAAATGCTGCTGCTGTGATCATTTTACAAGATGCAGGGTTACTTGATGATTAATATTGTTGCAATATTTTTGGAATGATTATGAATTTCATGATCTTCCAATGATTAAGAAAAATGCCTTTGTAAAACTGAACAGTGATAGTAAACATGTTATTAATGTATAAACACATCAGCTTATTGCATGGTACAGGGTAATCAGTGTTATTTTATCTTTATATCTTCTGAGAACAATGGGAGAACACTTACCAAATCTTCACAGAGAAGAACACTGTTTCTACAATGGGATGACTAAACACTTGGCAAATGACTTGTGGATGTTTCTGAACACACAGAACCTCCGCTGGATGGCCCCTGAGGTGTTCACGCAGTGCACACGTTATACCATCAAAGCTGACGTCTTCAGCTATGCTCTGTGTCTCTGGGAACTTCTCACTGGTGAAATCCCATTTGCTCATCTCAAGCCAGGTAAGACATCCTGAAAGGTTTCCAGAGTTCTATGCCTTGTCACGACTTCAAGAAATATTTTTTTTCCCCAAAATGATTACTCTTGGTGGGTCCACAAGTAAGAATTAAGTAAACAACTTAAAATTGTTTCAAGGTATGTGCCCAATCCAGAAAACTTACTGACCTAACTGTGTGACTTTAGGCACAGGCACACACAAGTGTAGGTATATTTTATTAAAGTTTAGGGCTTTGATTTATCTGTTGTTAATAAAACAAGCAAATGACTATGGTCACATGGCAGGTGGGTGCAAATAATGTGGACAATGTAATACTTATTTTTTGAGATTAGATTCTAGAAACTCCTTTTTAGTGTGTATACAGGGTTGAGCTGAAAGTAGCAACACATAAAAATAACCTACCAGGACCGTTTTCTGCTTGTCTCATGTTATATAAAAGAGAATTGCTTTTCATAATAATTTTGTATTACATAAATAGATGCACTCCAAAAATGGGGCTTTGTGAGAGAGCCTAATTTTTGGTGATAATATACATTACACTCTATGTACATGTAGACAGTAGAGGCAGGAAATCTAATCACATGAAAAATATACACATATTTGAGCCTTAAGGTAAATTTTATTTGCATCTGTCTCTTCATTTTATTTGAGTTTCAGCTTTTATGTTTTGTCAATCTATTTACTTACTTGTATTCACCGTTAGACTGGGAACTCCTTAAGGGCTTTGCATCCCCAGAACCTAGTATGCTTAAAAAGTAGTTTTCAAATGAAATCACAATAAATCTTAAGTGAATTACTTTGCAAGCTCCTGGTGGCCACCCTATCACAATATATCAGACAAAGTCAAAAGGGATGTTAGGGAAAGACAAATCCCATAAATGTGGATACTCACAAATTAAAAGTCTTAACCAAGATCCCAATAATTGTTAGTACTCATTTGCAGAGCAAAGCTACATCTCACACTCTCTTTTCAAGATATTTCCCCATAATATCATATGGTCTTCAATTATCCTCTGCATAGTTTCTAACTAATTGTCCTAATATTTTTCTATATACTTTTCATAGAAAATCATGAGAGTTAGTCCTTATTATAGTGTGAATGTAAAGACTCTATTTTGAACTGAAACAACATTGCCATTTTAGGTTAATAATTCCACTAGTTTCAACAAATACATAACCATGATCATCACCATATAGACTATTTCCATCACTGTAAAAAGTTCCTTAGTGCCTCTTTTGAGTTAATTCACTGTTCCCACATCCAGCCCCTAGCAATCACTTATCTGATTTAGGTCTTTATAGTTTTGTCTTTTCCAGAATGTCCTATAAATGGAATCATGTTGTTGACTTTCAGTCATTTATTCCTTTTTGTTCCTGAGTAATACTCCATTGTGTGGATGTATCTCAATTTAATAATGCATTCATACATGGATGATTATTTGAATTATTCTCACTTTGGGGCTGCTGTGCATAAGATACTAAAACCATCCAGGTATTTGTGTGGGTGGTTTTACTACTCTTGAATAAATATATAAGAAATGATTACAGTACTAGATCTTATGATAAGAGGTTTTCTAAGGTATCTGTACCATGATGGATTTCTACCAGCAATGTATTATAATTTCAGTTGCTACACATCCTTGCCAGGATATTTTTGTTGTCTGTTTAAAATAAGACATTGGCCATTTGAGTAGGTATATAATGGTGTATCATTGTAGTAGTATTTTCTATTTTTCTAATAGCTAATGATATGGAAAATCTCACGTTTGTGTTCCTCTTTCTTTGGTGAAGTGTTTGTTCAGGTTGCCTTATTATTTACTTGTAAGAGTTCATAGATACTAGGTAGAAGTCTTTCATCTACTATGCGTTTTGAAAGTATTTTTCTTTAGTCTGTGGCTTGCCTTTTCATATTCTTAGCAATGTGTTGAAATAAGTTTTTAATTTCAATGAAGTCTACCTTATCAAACTTTTAAATCACGTTTTTATATTCTTTCTAAAATATGGTTGCATCACTAAAGCCACAAAGATTTCCTCCCATGTTTTCTTATAGAACTCTTATAGGTTTAGGTTTTATATTTATAGAATCTACTCATTTTCTTTTTTTTAATGGTTACAGGTATGAGCTTTTGTTATTCTTTTGTTAGTTTGTGTTTTTTTAGTTTATAGTTTTAGTTTATAGTTTAGTTTATAGTTTTTAATATGCATGCTTAAGTTTTTCAGCATGATTTTTTGAAAAAACTTTCCTTTCTCGATTAAACTAGTTTGGTACTATTGTCAAAAATCAATTGACCATATATGTGTATTTATTTTTGGGCTCTGTTTAACTGATATATGTCTACCCTTACACCAATACCATACTATATTCAGAGTTTATAGTTAAGTCTTGAACTCAGGTTATATAAATCTTCCAACTATGCCCTTCTTTAATAAAATTGCTTTGGCTCTTCTAGGCTTTTGGTTTTCCATATAAATTTTAGAATCGGTTTGTTTATTTCTACCAAAAAAAAAAAAAAAGCCCACTGGAATTTTGGGTAGATTACATTGAGTTTATAGATCAATTTGGAAAGAATTTACAACTTAAAAATATCAAATCTTCCATTCAATCCACATGGTATAGCTCTCCTTCAGTTAGGTCTTCTTTTATTTCTGTTATCAGCCTATTTGTAGTTTTTAGCATACAAACCTGGCACATTTTTTTAGACTTATCTCTGATACTATTATAAATGTTATTTTTTTTTTAATTTCAATATCCAATGGTTCTTTGCTAGAAGAGAGACTTAATTAATTTTTAAATAACAACCCCATACTCTGCAAATTTGCTAAATTTACTTATCAATTCAAGTAGCTTTTTTTCTACATTCTTTGGGATTTTCCACATAAATTTTTTTGGCCATCTGTAAATAAAGGAAACTTTCTTTTTATTCAGTATGTCTGTTTACACCTTTTTCTTGCCTTCTTGCACAAGTGAATGTTGTGATGAACAACAACGAACAAAAAGCGGAAGTGATTAAATATATACCTCAAATCTATCTACTTAATTCCACCCACCACCATGCTAGTCAGAGCTGCCATCTTTTTCACTATAACTACCTCAATAGCCATTTGACTTCTTTCCTTTATTCTACCCCCTTCCTCTCCACTCCTTAGATATCCACTGAAATGGTATTTTAAAAACATAAAATTGATTATGTCACTATTCCTTAAAATCATTCTATGTCTTCCTGTGTTCTTAGGATTAAAGCTCAAAACTATTAATATGCCCTGTACAATTCTACATGATTCTGTAGCTCTGACTGGCTCATATTAGTTCACGTCCTATGTTCCAGCCACTGTGTTGCTTCCTTCACTGTGTCCCATTTCTCCTGGCCTGTAAGCCCTTTCACAAACTCTGTTTCCTCAGTAAATGCAGTTAACGATGACTCCACGAAGATTACTGTGAGGATCACATGAAATGGTATTTGTGACTGAACTCTGTAAACTGAAAACTCTCTGCAGCTGTAAGATTAAAGATGAGGGCAAAGTGTAACACAAGGTTGAGACTTCCTATGATTCTGTACCTGCATGGCACTCAGTCTCCAGAATGCTCATAGGAAACCTGCAGTCACCTTTCACTCTTCTCTTTCCTTCTTTTCCTCATTATTCCTTTCCTTCCTTCCTTGCTTTTCTCACTCATTTCCTTATTTTTGACCCCACTTTCTGAACATCTTTTGAATCTTTCCACTTATCTCCTCTCCCCTGCTACTTCCTTATTTTGCATGTAGAATTCTGCACAGTATCTTAAATGGTGTTCTCGTCTCCAGTTTTTCTGACTATCTTCACCAGTTGCCATACTATCTAGGTTTAGCTTTCTAAAAAACTCAAGTTAGGTCATCTGGCCTCCTTTAGTTAAAATCTCCAATGTTTTTTCTTTGCTCTTAAGATAAGGACAAAATTTCTTAAAATAATCTACAAAGCCTCACACTACATTCCTACTTTCCTCCCCAGATCTACCTTTGCCATCTGCAGTCTCTCATGTTCTCTATGTTCCAGCCACAGAGCACTATTTCTCTTCCCAAATGTGACTTGTTTCCTATGACTTCCTGTCTTTGCACACATTAGTCTCTGTCAAGATACTCTTGCCCACTTTTCATCATACTAACCCTAATTAACTTTTAGATCTTAGCTTAAATACCACTTCTTCCCAAACCATCTTCCTTAATCCTCTAATGTTGACTTAAAGCAGTCTCCTCCATGCCCCAAGTCATCATTTTTTTACAGTATTTATCATATTTTACTCATATAGTTTAGGAATTTTCCCTACTCCATTATCCTTTGCTAATTATAAAGTGAATATTTCAAAGAGATAAAGACCCCTTCTGTCATGGACCCCCAGAAATATTTACCCTTTTTGGAGGGAGAATATTGTATAATAAAACAGTTAAAAGGCTTGCCTAAGAATAACTTGATTCCAATATCCTAGATATTAGAATTTATAGTACTTTATTGGAAAGAGAGTTTGTTTATGATAGATGTTGATTTTTTTAAAGTTGGACAGTGACCATGCATCAAGAAATGAGGCTGTTTATATCATTGCAGTGGTTAGGCAATCTAGCATATGTTCAGCAATAAATTATGTGAAGCATCAGATTCAATATAAGCTACATATTAGCCATTTACAAAGAGGAACAAATCCATGACTACAATGTATGACAGCATTATCAATTATGGTAGTAGCAATATTACACATGGCTCATCCTCCTGGATTTAGCCCTGGAAGCACTGGAAGAAATACAAAAGTAGAACACAAATATTAGCATTGACTCCTAAATAAGTGATGGGTATTCATTGAGAAGAACTTGAAGTTAGAGTCTCTTTTGCATAGTACATGTTCAAATTAACCTTATAATCTCAGGTCTAGAAAGAACCAAAAATCCATCACATTCAGCATCCTAAGGGTCATCCAAGATCAAATGGCCAAAGGGCTGGGGGAAACAGGCAAACACTCAACAGAGGACAGTGTGATGGACAGGAAATCACATGCTCTGACTCAAGGGAACAGCTGCTACCCAGCTCCAGCCAAACAATCCATGTAGGAATGCAAGGATTCCTTTACCATATCAGCCAATTTCTGTGTGTTTGTTTAGATACCTAAAGGTTTTTAAATGTTGGCAATTAATTCAATTTTTAAGAAAGCATTTTTCAGGCCAACACAATAGAACTAAAGAGAATTGGCATAAAGTGTAAGAGCATGAGCCTTGTAACTATGCAAGCTACTTAACTGAGCCATACTTCACCTTATTTTTAAAAGTGGGGATATGGGGCGCCTGGGTGGCACAGTCGGTTAAGCGTCCGACTTTAGCCAGGTCACGATCTCGCGGTCCATGAGTTCGAGCCCCGCGTCGGGCTCTGGGCTGATGGCTCAGAGCCTGGAGCCTGTTTCCGATTCTGTGTCTCCCCCTCTCTCTGCCCCTCCCCTGTTCATGCTCTGTCTCTCTCTGTCCCAAAAATAAATAAACGTTGAAAAAAAAAATTTTAACAGTGGGGATAATACTAGGACCTACCTCAAGAGATTGGAAGGATGACCGGGAATAGGAAGCACTCAATAAATATTAGCTATTTTTATTATGTTTAGGCTATCATTGAGTGCTCCTCTGGCTGGGAACTATGCTAGAGTTAAGAGGAAAACAGAGAAGAATAGAGTGTTGCTCAGGGCTTCATAGCACAGAGCAGAGGTAAGTCCCAACTAGAGAGAAGCTGAGAGAGAGTGCTAAGGATGCTCCCTGGAGGAGTCTCCTTCTGAAATTGTGAAAAATGGGAAAATGGTATCAGAGAAGGACTCTGAGAACAGACGATACCTGACCTGCAAAAAGATGAAAGCTTATTAAATAGGTAAATTAGTGGGGAAGAAGAGAAGGAGTCCCAACAAAAAGCAGTATGGGCAAGGTGCAGAGGCATGAGAGATCCACAAATAATTCAATAGGGATGAATCAGAGAACACAAGGGAATCCATCACATCTAGAGCTAGATGGTGAAGGGCCTTGTGTGTCAACAATGAAAGTCACTGCAGGAGTTCAAGCAGGGCAATCATATAATGCTATTATTATTTTAGAATGATCCCTCTTGCTACAAAGCAAAGGCTGGACTGAAGAGGTTTGAAACCAGAGGTAAAGAAACCAGGTAGTCTAGGTAAGAATGTATAAAACCTTAACTAG
This sequence comes from Herpailurus yagouaroundi, assembly GCF_014898765.1. Lineage (NCBI taxonomy): Eukaryota > Metazoa > Chordata > Mammalia > Carnivora > Felidae > Herpailurus > Herpailurus yagouaroundi. The sequence goes on from NW_024412388.1 coordinate 62,640,730, forward strand.
GGTAGTGACTTTAGAAGAAAAAGGAGAGGCTGGTTGTGGGAAATTTGAATGGACTTGTGGATGGGTTCAGGTGGGAGAACAAGGGAGAGGGAGGAATCAGGGATAACTTCTAGGTTTCTGGCTCAGCCAGCAGGAGGATGATGGATCCAGGGAGAAAGCAGATTTGTGAAAGAAGTGACAAGATTAGGAAGAGAAGGAGCCAAGGTGTGAAGCCAAGCAGAGAGAAAAGAACCAGGCAAGATGAAAAAGGAGCTGGTATGACCTGGCAAACAAGAGCTGTCTTGGATACATTTCAGAGAAAGAAACCAACACCTGCTTCCCAGATTTTATATCTCTCCCGGGGTGTCTCCTCTGATGTATCATGAAAAACTAAAGAAGAAATCTAGGATAAATCAATCCATCGATATGTATTCTATCCAATCCCATTCCCTTACAACTAGGTACCAAGTTTTATGGATCACTTTCAGATTATAGTTTGAGACCAAAGAAGAACGCCTCTTGTTTTCCTTTTGTTTTCCTGTGTGATGCCAGCTGGTTCACAAGGAGACTCAACTCTGTGTCCTGGGATTCCTTAATGCCAAGCTGTAACTAAGTCTCGGATGTGGCAGCAAATTAAGAACATCTGCCAATTTATTCTAGCCAGATTTGGGTGAGACTTCATATTGAGATTTTAACTCAGAGTTGCAAACGGTAGTACAGGGGCCAAATATGGCTTTTTTTTTTTTTTTTGTCTCACATATGGTTGTAAAAAATATGAATTTAAGTACGTTTAGAAACATAGTTATATCACAGGATCTCATATTTGTAGTCATTTGTGTTTGCTACCGCTGCTTAGATATTCCATATATGATTAGGATCCTAAAGCGTCCTAAATATTGTAACCTCAAAAAGCATAAGCACATCGATGATGTGGACTGTGCCTTGACAAGTGATAGGAAAATAGGAGTGATCTAACGTTCTGAAATCCTGTGTTTGCTGTGTTCTTTATCAGTTTATCACTGATAGAGCCAGCCAATCACTACACAGATCACTAGAAAGATCAAATCGTTCCAATGGATGGTGATATTTCTATGAACATAGCTGATATTAACATTCCAATACTTCATTACACTGACAAAGATTGCAATGAGAATAGACACTGGTGCAAATTAATCTATTCTTCTGACAGTCTGTAATGAGAATGGGATGTGGTTTAAAAAATTAAGCCATTCTTACTGCAATCTCAAGATTGCAATCTCATGGTCTCTCTCAGATGCTATATGCTCTGGTGATACATCATTGAAAAGTGTCAGTTTAACAAAGAGTGTGTCTTAGCTCTTGCTGGGATAGCCGTACGCGTTTGCTTTGTTTCTCTACAGCCCTACCCATAAAAACAATGAAGTAGAATCAATTGTGTTTTTAGAACACACATACACACAATCAAAATTGAAAAAAAAAAACAAATAAAAAACATTCTAGCAGTTTTATCTTAGTCAAGGCTTACAAGTAAAATATTGTACTTTATTGCTCTCTGTTTTTATATGAGTGCCTAGATTTATTTTTATAAAACATAAGAGTGATAGTTTAATTTAGGAATTCAGAATCTAGTACCAACTTATCCATAAGCAATATAGCTAATTAAATTCATCATGAAGAGGTGCATAGTCATCCTCTCCACAGTAGCCATATTACATTATGAGCTGGAGCCAATGACAGATGAGAGGGTTTGTAGCCTTGTAATTTGCAGTAATTCAATGCAATATTTTACTTGGTATTCATACTCCCAAAAAACCTCAAAAGGATAGATGATTTCTGGTCTAAACAGAACAGAAAATATTCAACAATGTTTCTGATACCTAGTTCTCTAGATTCAGACTAAAAGGAAAAGGCAAAACCCTTAGATCTGTAGATGATAATTATGGCAACAGCAACAGCTAACACTTCTTGAAAACTAACAATGTGCCAGATGCTCTCTGTACGATGTCTCCTTTAATTCTAACAGTAACCTATGGTTTAGGTTCTATTAGGATAAGATATATGCTCAACATAACATGCTAGTAAGAGGGATAGTCAAGACTTAACTAGCATGGCTCCTTGTCCCCAAAGCCCATGCTTATTACCATTACACTGTGTCCTCACTGTTTCATCTTACATGAACAGAAATTAATACTCACACAGGCAAATTAGCTTAATTAGGATCTCTCAGGGAGTTAAAAGCAAAGCCAGACTGGAAATTAGGCCCCCAGATTTCCTTGTTAAGGGCATTTCTTAATAGTCGTACTGTTTTGGTTTATTAAAGCCACCTCCCCAAATGTTCTGAACAAAATATAAGATTATTATCTAAATATGCCACCAAATATGAATAATTTACCCAATTGTATCATAATTTAATATTAAAAAAACATTATATTCGTTCTACAGTGTTTCTTTGTGACCAGGCATTGTGCTCTGTCCTAAAGACATATAATAAAGAGCAAGATACTAATAGGCTTTAATCCATCATCTTCATTCATTTATACAATACATTTTTACTGAGTCCTCTATGCCATGATCTGTATTATTTCCAATGAAATGATATTTTGAACTGTCTCATTTATTGATTCATTTAGTGCACATCAATTGGATGCCTACTAATTTCCTGTCACCGTGCTAAGCACATGAGATATGATGGTGAAAAGATACAGATCCTGACTTCAAGGAGCTTGTGATCTATCTGCAGAGGCAAGCAAATAAATAGGCAATTAAGTATAATATGACATATATGCTATTGTAGTACCTGGTGCTATGGGAGTACATAGGGAGCGCACCCAGAGACACTTCATTAAGCCAAGACCTAAGTGACATTAGATGTAATGTAGGAAAAGAGGGTATGAAAGAACATTTCAGAAAAAAAAAGGATCACAATTCTGAATTTGTGTTTGAACCATAAAAAGCAAGAAAAATCCAGTAATTCATTTCTTTAATAATTATCCATTTATTTGCCAAATTTTATTGACACCCTAACACTTTATTTTTTCTTAGCTTATTATCACTCATATGGAATGTTCAATAGATTTTGTCACATGAATAAATGAAGGTTATCATGTGTTGTATTGAATGCCTTTTGACAATCTCTAGTCATATCCATTTTTTCTTGATAAATTATTAACGAACAATAAAGAACTTGAATCCACAAATAAACACCATGGTTATATAAACCCTTGAGGCTGACTCACAAAATCATGTTTAATTTGAATCTTATTCAGGAAAATAGGAGTGGGAAAAGGCTATGCTCTAGAATTGTGCAGTACAATATGGAAGCTTCTAGACACACATGGCTGTTTAAATTTAAATTTATTTTAATTGAAATGAAAATAAAAATTCGGGGGGCGCCTGGGTGGCACAGTCGGTTAAGCGTCCGACTTCAGCCAGGTCACGATCTCGCGGTCCGTGAGTTCGAGCCCCGCGTCGGGCTCTGGGCTGATGGCTCAGAGCCTGGAGCCTGTTTCCGATTCTGTGTCTCCCTCTCTCTCTGCCCCTCCCCCGTTCATGCTCTGTCTCTCTCTGTCCCAAAAATAAATAAACGTTGAAAAAAAAAAAAAAAAGTGCTTCATAGCCGTATGCTACCATAGTGAACACTGCATAACATTTCCATCATTGTAAAAAGTTCTATTAGACAGTCCTACTCTAGAATCTAGATTATAAGCTTCACTAAATCATTGGTAATTATCACAGTGCTGAAGAAATGGTATGTACTCAATAGTTACTGATATTTTTATATTTAGCCTTATTCTCTCTTAATAGCAAAGTTTCCATTGTGAATGTAGAAACCAACATGTACATAAATCACTTAACATATTTTATGTAGCAATCAAGGTAAAAATTTGATAAATGGGCTGACAATCCCTGTCCTGAATCTGGAATACTAGAAAATTTCCCAGATGTTAGCGTAGCATGGCCACTCAGGCAAGACTGACAAAGCAATTTTAAAGGTGACAAATTTCAACTCCATGACACCTCATGTTGCATTGTCCACTTTCTGCTGCTAATGAGTAGCATCACTGCCAAGGGTGTATAAAGCAAAAGAGAGAAGGAGATGCCAAGGCCTTGCAGAATCTACTTTGAATAATGAAGAATTAAATAGCGTTCATCTTAAACTGATTTTCCAGACACAGTGCCAAGAAGCAAAACAAGTAACTTTATAGACTTGGTATCAGAGTCTGAAAGGGTTTCAAAGGAGACATTTGGCACCTGCATCTGAGTTTAACTCACTTTATGAATAGTCCCTCCCCACCCATTAGGATAGGTATAATTAGTTTAAATGCATTCACTACACTGGTTTATATGCTTATAGCTGCACCAGCTCAACAATATCCAAATGGTCATAAGGTGAAAAAGTAGAGTTAGAAGATCAATGATTATTAAGCATTAGTTAATGTGTTTGCTTATTTATTTACCTCATTCCAAAAAGGAATTAAAAATACTCAAGAGTAGCCAATGGAAGGAATCTAACATGCCTAGTTTTTTTTGTGTGTGTGTGACACAAAAGACATATTTTGTAAGTCATGTTAAGTTTGCTAAATATGTTTTGGCCAGTCTTTTGTTTCTGTGTTTTCTTAGTGTCAGCAACTACGAATCTAGCTGATAATGGCTAGAAATGGTGGACAAATGTGACAATGCAAATATTCTATAAATGGCCTTGAAAATAAAAGCAGAAATGGAATTCTTGACTCTGCCCTCAAACTGGAGCCATTGTACAATTAGAACGGCTGTTGCAAAGAAACATTAAAATGCCAGGCAGCAAAGGAAATGAACTTAAAATTTCAAATACAAATAACTAGTAAATATTTGGGAAAATATTAAGCCTCACTACTCATCAAAGAACACAATTTAAACAAGAAATGAGCTGATATAATTTACCTCTCATGTTAGCAACATCTCTCACAAAATGAGAAAACCTGATTCCGATGTAATGAAAGATTGCCGATGTAATGAAAATTCTCTCACACATTGGTGACTAAGGGAATAAATTAGTACAACTGTTTAGGAAAAAAGCTTATCAGTATGTGTCAAAAGTCTTATGCCATTTGACATTAATCTCACCCCTCAAAATATAAACAACGTGTGAAATTGGTAAATTCATATTGAAAAGATATACTTTTTGAAGTGTTTATGGCCAAATTTGAACAACCTAAACTTGAAGAATGATTAAGTAAATCATAATGAATATAGAACCATTAAAAATATGTTAACCTGGAGTTTTAATAACTTGTAGAAATGCTGATATTTAGGGGAAAAAAGCATTACATAATTGTATATTGGATTGGACATGAGCTCAATGATACAAACAATATATGAGAAATACTCAAAATATTTTAACAATTGTCCTCTATTATAATTGTGTTTCTAAAATTCTACAGAAAACAAGTATAAAGGTCACATTTGTCAAAATTAGATAGTAATTCTGACTGATCCATAAAGCAAAATGTTGATTAAGTTACACTACATATAATTTTACTAGATGAGTAGATCTTAAAACAGAACTGAATTGGACCAAAGTTTAGTGGAGAGTAGTGGTTGTAGGTAATATCTCAAAAAAAGTTATTAAGATATAGACAAATGTTTATGACATCACAATCTAGAAGATAGGAAACAGCATTGTCCTGGAACTTTAACCTCCTAATCGTACAGAGAAGTTTTTCTTTTTTTTTTTTTTTTTTTTAATTTTTTTTTTTTAACGTTTATTTATTTTTGGGACAGAGAGAGACAGAGCATGAACGGGCGAGGGGCAGAGAGAGAGGGAGACACAGAATCGGAAACAGGCTCCAGGCTCTGAGCCATCAGCCCAGAGCCCGACGCGGGGCTGGAACTCACAGACCGCGAGATCGTGACCTGGCTGAAGTCAGACGCTTAACCGACTGCGCCACCCAGGCGCCCCCAGAGTTTTTCTGAAGAATAAAAAGAGCTTCATGTGTTGTGTACAAAGTATTTTCAATGTGAAGTGGCTGAAGAGAGCATAGAATCTGGAACAAGAGGCTACACCAACTACTAATTATATTTAATTTTTTCACAAATTAAAAACTAATTGCATACACACACAGAGTAATACCTACTTTGCATGAGTGTTAGGAGGTTTAAAAGAGCTTTGTATGTATCTTCCATGATGCCTAATACAAAACATGTTCAATAAAAGTAGCTGTGAACTTGCTTTCCAAGGGAGTATAGAAATCACTGGTTGCAGAATCGAAAAATAGGCAACAGCCAGGCATCAAGAGTGAAGTCCCAAGAATTACGACACCATAACGGGGAGTTTAAGATGAGCAATATTTAGAAATCCAAGCAGGCAGGTAACACTAGGGAATTCAGTCAATGAGTGGTATTAGCTAAAATGATGGATTAGCTAAAAGTTTAAAAACTAGTAACTACTTTATAAATATTAAATATTAAAATCCCAACATTCTTATAAGCACTAATTGTATTTAAACAAAAACTCATCTGTTTTGCCCAAGTGATACAAGTGCTTTCAGAACTGCAAAGTTCAGTGGCACCCCATGACTTGCTGTGTATAGTATAAGCCCTTTATTCTAGGACTTATGACATTGTACTGTCTAATCTGCCTTTCAGTCTTTACTTCCCATAACATCACATACATACACACCCTATACTTCAGACACACACACAAAACTACTTGATGTTTGTGTGTTCTTTTGTATGTGTCTTTGATCTTTTGTAAATTCCCTCTGCTCACAATTTGTTGAATGAACAACTGAATGAATGGAAAATTATAAAGATAATCTTATAGTATCAAATTATCCAACATTTTCTTTAAGCATTAAAAAAAAACAGCATGGAGCTCTCTTTGATTCTCAGCTAATGTTGCACAGATTGATTTTTGATGACGTTTTGTTGTCTGTTCATGTTTCTTAAAATAAATACGTGAATTTCAAAATTGACATGATCATTTGGTTTGCAGCGGCTGCCGCAGCAGACATGGCTTACCACCATATCAGACCTCCCATTGGCTATTCCATTCCCAAGCCCATATCATCTCTGCTGATGCGAGGGTGGAATGCATGTCCTGAAGTGAGTGATTTTTATTTCCTCTTAGAAAATGTGTTATGGTCAAAATCTGTCACAAATAGTGTAACTCCAAAGTCTACTTTCAGTGTGTATTTTAAGACTGTCAAGGCAGGAAGACTGATTTGCCTTCTGCTCTTTAGTCTCTAATTGCCTCAAGAAGTCTGAGTATCTCATATTTCTTTGCTGCTGCTCTCTGATTTTGAAATGTTTCTCACAACTGATTAGCAAAAGAGAGACCGGGGTATGACAGATGACTCACAGTCTCATCTCAGCTGCAATTTTATTAACTATGCTTGAGCCACAGTTAGTCATTTTCTGAAGAAAGAAGTTTGGCACAAGATGGATTTGTGTTGGCTTTTCACCATGAGGCAGGCCTTCAGGCAAAGGCCCCATGACAAGTGGTCTTTAGTAGCACTGGCTCAAGCAGGAGACAGGAGACCTAGCCCTAGTCCTTCTCTAACTCTCTGAGTGGTTGTGATAAAGTGGTTAAGAGCACAGATGGAGGGATCAATGTTATGGAAGGAATAAGTAAAGTAGAATATGTAAACAGTGAAAAAAAATGAAATGTGATCATAGATCTAAGATCGTTGAGGGAAACACACATATAATCCCAGAATGAAATCGCAGACCACTTGTCTACAGGAAAGGATTCTTCTTATCTATGCCAGACATTTCAATGCCTACTTTGTCCTCAGAGAATGACAAAGGAGGAGATTCCACAACTTTCTCCTGATAACACAGTGTCTAAAATTTCCCTGCCCGCATATATTGTTGTCTATTGATATCCTTGTGTTTTGACGTCTGCCACATTGATTCTCCTGCTCTGAGTAGAGAGAACCAGTTCACATTCTTCATGCTGGAGGTTCTTATACATAAAAGCCCAATGGCCCTTATTTGTCCAGTCCAAACCACTCTAGTTATTGTGCTTTTCTTATATGACCTTGTTTCTCATCCTTTGTCTCTCTTCAACAAGGGAGCAGATAAAGTGTAACTATTGTTTTCTCAGAAAGCACCTCACCAAAGGAGAAATAGAGTAAGCCCCAGTCCAGATATTGGAAGGAGAAAGCATAGTTCCCCACTTCTATTTTCTATAGGCAAAACCCACACGAAATCATTACCCAATCCCACAAGTGTACACAGAGACTCTTAAGGAGGAAAATAAAGATTATTATGGCATGTGATTTGAATTATCTCAAAAGAAAAAAAAAAAAAAAAGAACTCTTCTCCTAAGCATTCAATCTGGCAGATTATGTATTTATTTGTGTAGAACCTTCTTTCACTACCAGAAAGCAGGGACTAGCAGGGACTAGTTTGTTTGCTTGTTCTGTTTGCTGCTGTAACCCCAGCACCTAGAACCATACCTAGGAGATGGTCAAAAATATTTGTTGAGTAAATGAATATCACTATTGCTTGTCAATGACTCCAATCCACTCATCTGAATTTCAGTGTCCAAAAATTGTCTTGAAAATTACATGACTTAAAATGTTTGAGAAAAGGCTTTGTTTTTTTGTTTTGTTTTGTTTTGTTTTGTTTTGTTTTCACTATGAACCTTAGGCATATTTTCTAGGAATAAGTATGTCAAAGAGATAATGCAGAATTTCTTTCTCTCTTTGGTGTGTGAGTTGTTCCAAAGTATAACATAAAAAAAAAAAAAAAATCACAAGAGTCCCTTTGGCTTCTATTAACTGACTCTTCATGATTATGATTATAAATAAGAAACCTATAGAAGTTTTCATTTGGAGATAAAAGCAAGTTATTAGCAACTTCTAAAAGCATTTGGGCGGGGGGTAGATGGATATCACAAGTAACAGGTTAGGAAATGAGAAAGAGGGGCGCCTGGGTGGCGCAGTCGGTTAAGCGTCCGACTTCAGCCAGGTCACGATCTCGCGGTCCGTGAGTTCGAGCCCCGCGTCGGGCTCTGGGCTGATGGCTCGGAGCCTGGAGCCTGTTTCTGATTCTGTGTCTCCCTCTCTCTGCCCTTCCCCCGTTCATGCTCTGTCTCTCTCTGTCCCAAAAATAAATAAACGTTGAAAAAAAAAAAAAAGGAAATGAGAAAGAGAACCTGAATAAAGCCAAAGGAGGGTACATATAAGGTTTAAAAAAAAAATACTAAGAGGCCAAAATCAAGTGCTTACTGGAAAAGTTTTATTGCTAAGCAGCAAAGCCTACCAGCCCAGGGCCTGGACTCCAGGAATGAATTTCAGGGTGAAGGATGGGGAGAAAGCACAGTAGGAAGCAAAGTATCTGACTAGCTGGCTATCTCTGGGCTGGACAGTCAGGTTGGGCCCTGGCTTAACCATGGTACCCATCTCATTAAGAAGTTAACTGCCTCTGGATGTGACACACCTGAATCATCTTGGCATTATGCAATAAGGTCTTCATGTGAGTAGCCGGAGTAGTGAGGAAAAGGGAAACAATGAGCTGGTTTTCTTTCTTTCCCTGAACAATTATTTATTAAGTCTCTACTATATACTGCCCCAGGAACAAGTTCTGGGGATTCAGTGAAGATGCACTCTCCATGGAGCCTAAGGGCCAGTACCCAAATGGAGATTAATTGAATAAACACATTAATGATTTTATAGTTACAAGGCAGAGCAAGGAAAATAAGATTAGATGAGAATGCATACTACAGAAATTGGCAAGTGAGGGACAAGGAGTTAGTGTAGGTCAGGAAAGGCTTCCTGGAAGAAGTGTCACTAGAGCTGAGATCACAAGCATAAATAGGAGTTTGCTGAATGAAGGGGGTTGGTGAGAGAGAAAAACAGTCCAAGCAAAGAGACCACGTACAAACTCATTGAGAGAAAGGACACAAGGGAGAGACTTATTAGTTATGGAAACATGTAGCCACTGAGGGATTTAATCTCTATACCATCATTTGAAACAAGTTCACCTTTAGATCTGAGAACTAACGCCATGCTCTCCTGGCCATTGCTTTCTAGGTTATCTAGTTTACCACTCATTCTTTCCTTCTTGTTTGTCTTTGCCTCACTCCTTAAATTGAAAGCACATTATTATTTCCTATGTGTGGGAAATGGAAAATGCTGTTTGGAAAATAGTGAAAGGTGGAGGAAAAGTCCTGTTAGGTCAGATTTTGGAAAGCTTTGGAAACCAGAATAGGGAATTTGGATATGAAATTCCAGGCAATTATGTTTTTTTGTCTCTAAAGCAGTGCAGAGATATGATAAAAGCAATTTTTTTTAGAAAATCCATCTGAATTTGGTATAAAAGTTTAAGTTAAAAGAATTATATGTAGTCTAGTGAGACAGGCACTAAATTATCTTCTAGTGTGCATTGGGATAGCTGAGCATTGTTTCTTAATATGTAAGCTACCTATTACCTGCTCCAGTTTACCTGGGAATATTTCTTAAAATGAAGGTTCTGGGGCCCTATTCTAAATCTACTGAATCAAAATGTCTGGGATGGAGTCTAGGACTTGTCATTTTAGCAGGCACCTCAGGCTGTTTGTGCCCAGTAAAGGCAGAGAATTAGAGGGCTGAAACGGGAGCAAAAGACAGGGATGTCAGAGCTTCCAGCTGGGCTGCTAGCTGCATTAATCCAGTTGATTACAACACAAAGACTATAATGGTTACCATGGGGATTCAGGAACAAGGGTAAATTTGAGAACTACTTCAAAGGAAACAAAACATCCTAAGGAAGTGAAAGACTGGATTTAGGAAATGAAGAAGAGGAAAGAGCCCTGGAGAACTGTCAATGGCTGCCTTCTGAGAATCAGCTAGTGACCAGAGTACTGGTTCTTTAGGCCCTTAGGTGTCAGGGATATTGTTGACAATGAGAGAAGAACAAAGCCAACAGCTCTGCAGCAAGGTGAAGTTGCTTTTAAAAAAAAGCATAGAAAAAGGAAAAAAAGAAAGATAGCTACCAAGAGATAAAACAAAAACAAAAACAAAAACAAAAACAACTAACCTGGTCTACAAAACTTAGGGCACTGTCAATTAGAAAAAAGTTATTGCGCAAGAAGTTGGCATAGCTGCTCTTCTCACCTTAAAGGCGCTTAACCAAATGAAGTAGGATCAGGGTAGGCAGACAGATGGCATAGGAGCTAAGCTCAAGCAGAGAGGCTGAACAAAAATAGAGGGGAGAGGAGTTGGAGTTAAAAGCAAGGAAATTTTAAACCCAGAGAGAAAACAGAAGAGAAGGAATAAGGTTAGGGACTTTCAAAATAAGAAAGTTACATCATTTGCTGGCAATTCTGAATAGGAGAAAAAATAGGAGATAGGTGGGTCATCTAAGAGTATTTACATTATTCTAGTAGTCCTTTAAGCTTAACCATTTGCCAAATATAGACATAAAGATAGTGATATATAAAGATATATCAAGAAATATGTAAATATATAAAATATATAAAGATATAAAAATATAAAAATATATTATATATAGATAGGAGCAGAGAAAGTACAACCTTTTTCCCCCCACTAGGAAATATAAAATAGGGTAATATTGTATACCATGAAGGTATGCTTTGAATGTTTTACTGGGATATCAAAAATAAAATGGTTTCAGTATACCTCTATCTTTCCAATAACTCTGGCTTTGAATGAGAGAGGCTTATTCTACTATTACTTTTAAATCTAATATTTATAAGAACATTTAATTTCTGTGCACAAGGAGTACTCACACCAAAAAATTGTGACATGCTAAACTCAAGAGATCAAACCTTGAAAGCTTATATACTAATGGGTTATTTAGTTTTCAAAATCTTAATAATAATTGGCAATAAGGCTTGTTAAAATTCCTTTTGTTCAGGATCCATTGTGTTGATCTTGAAGCCCCATTTGTTCTTCTAAAATGATTGAAGCTGAGATCCCCACCTAGTGGATTTAGAGGATTTTACAGGTTTTACAGAACAAGCCTACTACCCCTGGAAATCCTTAATTTTTTTCTCTTATTGAAATAACAGGTTTTAAAAACTCTAAAGATCTAGGATAATTGTCAACAGAACAGTTGCAAATGGTTGAAATATACCAATATGCATATCAGCTAGACTACAGTTAACAAACAAAGCTCAATTTTTATTTTCATACCATAATTAGGAAAACAGATCAGGCACAAATATGAATATATAATCATCTGTGTAGAAAGCAATATTGTAATACCACTAATTGAGATGTGTACAGTAATTTCCATAAAATAAACATCAAGTGTAAACTGTTCAAGTACTTTTTTCTTATTTAATCTTTCATTTGCTTAAGGCTTTTTTTTTTTTATGTTTGTTTTCTTTTCCAGGACTAGACAAAACTTTTCTTTCCCATTTTTCTGTTCCTTAGAGAAGCAAACTCAATTAATTGTGTCAAACATATCTTGTGGCTCCATCTTTGATTTTTGCATTATATTCAGTAGTACTTTTATTTCATTGATAACAATGAGGTACTGAGGATTTTTTCCTCCAAAATAATGCATTGGAAATGTATGCAAAGGCTAGGGGGTGTTTGTGTGTCCTTTTGAAGAAAGCTAACGTAGAAAATGATTATTAGTTGAGTTCTGCCTCTAAAGGTGATGTATTAACATAATCAGCAGATGGTGGATACAGTGTAGGTTTTGAAGCAGAGTTTTCAGCTTCAGTTATTCTTCTAGGAATTAGAGGCACCTTAGTTTTTGTCTCAAAACTAACGTCTTTTAACTCTGATAAGGAGGAAAGCACCTCATGTATCTCCACTCTTACTGTACCTTCTTCATGTGTGTTGTTATCTTTATCTGGTTGAATAGTTTGAATGGCTCCCAAATCTTGCATATTAGTGTTAATTTCACTACAAGAATGTCTATTTTCAATTTCAGGGGAACACGTGATACTCAAATCCTTAGCCGTAATAGTAGCCTCAACAGAACTTGAATCATACATGTTTTTTTCACTTTTTCCATTTCCCCAAGTTTGCTGCATTTCCTTTCTGCTGCCTTTTAAGGTCATCTGTGAAGTCCTAACTAATGTACTAGAATTTGCCTCACTTTCATCGAGCATTTTATTCTCTTCTTTTTCTAATATTTTTATCTGTAGTGCTTCAGTGCCATCATCTCTAGGTAATGCATTTGTGCTGTCAATTTCTTTTTTGCCACTATTGGTTAGATTCCAAATGGCTTGAGTACTGAGAGAAGTACTGATATCTTTGGGAGTCTCTGTTCTATTTTGGTAGGGAATAGAATTTGTCTTCATCATTGTTAGGTCACCCTTGGCTTGTGTCTCAGAGGGAATGAGAGAGGAATCATAAGTTTCTGTTTGAAAAAGTTTTTTTCCTACATCATTTCCCTCATCCGTAATACAACTTTCCACAATTTGATGTGATAGTTTTGGTTTTGTCATTAATGTTTTTTCTTCATTTCTAAGTTGTTTATGACTTGAGTGTTGTTCTACATGTTTTAAAGTTTGATTTTGATCTAAAGTATGTTCCTTATAGGTGTCAGTCTTGTGGACACCTACAAGTTGTGTTTGATTCCCCAGAGACAAAGAAAGCTGATTTGGCTCAGTGGTCTTTGGTTTGTCCTGCTCCATGTGCTGGGTGGGCTCTGTTGCCTCTTGGTCAGTTGTCTCCCTGGTACTGCTGGGTGGTAAAACCTCATTTCCTGTACTTTCCCAGGTAGCTGGTAAGTACCCAGGAACATCCAATGCGAGGGGAGTTGCACCTTCCATTTGCTCAGTTGAGAACTGAGAGCTTGAATGCCTGTGTTCAGCTTTGATGGATGTGGGCTGAGGCAATGTTGACAGGCTGCTAGCAAGAATGAGGCCAGTAGGGTGACAGTTGACTTCTGTAGAGCTCTGGTTGACTAGAGGTAAGTCATTAGCACTGAGCAGAGGAGTCTTTTTAGTGTTTTTTTTGTAATGTGGGGTCTGCTTTGGAGCATGTTTGAGAGGCACACTCTTTGAAATGAGTCTAACATAGCTGTTACTCTCTGGCTGTTGGGAAAATTCTGCAGAGGACACAAGGTTTATACTGGCTTCTTTCTGAGAAGCTTTAGATAATTTATTCGGTGGTAACAATATGTGTTTCCATTTCCTTGGGAGTTCTGGCAAGGATTTTTCTGGATGGACTTTGACTTTTCTAAAAGGGTGTAAATTTAATTTTATCCTTGAAGTTTGTTTTTTAATTTTCCCTTCGAGGTCAGTTTGATTGGTTCTCTTCTTTTTCAGAATCTGTGGATCAGTAAGCCATTTTCCTCCCTTGTTTCCCTCCTGAAGATTGACACATTTTTTAAGATCCAAGTTGGTCAGGTGGCTACTTTGACTTTTCTGCTGTTTCCAATGGGTTGATGTTTTGGATACTAAATCAGGATTACAGAAGCTAACCCTCTTTGGGGAATATGTTTTCTTGATTTTTGTTGACAACCTTGATAACTCCATGTTGTCCTCACTCATAAGGAATTTTTCTATTGCACTGTTAATTTGGAATTGCTCTTTCTTAGCCTTTGAATGTTCTTTACGATTTGGCTTCTTTTCTTTCACATAATCTTGAAATTGATCACAGGGTACATATTTACAGATAAGAGAATTTTTCGGCTGAAAATACCTAGGCCTGCTCTGTTTTAACAGTCCACAAGGATCATCATATTTTGATCTATGTTTTTGTAAGACCTTTTGTACACAATGTTCCTCAGGCTCACAAGGCTTGGATGATGAGCCTGTAATAAAATGTCTCTGCCTGTGAGGTTGTAAGCCATTGTCTTTTTTTTCTATTGGAGGCTGCCATGATTCATTTGTTAAATGCTTTTCAAGACTTTCTCTTGCCAAGGCTGAACCGGATGTTGCATATCTTCTACTAAATGTGTCACTGTTGATATCTGCTGAACAATAAATGCAGAAATTTAGCACTGAGCAGAGTTTTATTACCCCAACCAAACTGATGCTTAGAAACCTTATGAAAGGTGCAAAAATGATTCCTCTGATTATGGCAATTCTTGAATATTTCCTGATTTTTAACCAAACTCACAAAAGACTTTGGGTAGTTGAGTGTGTTTCCAAGGCTACTCTTTATGGCCAATTTTAATCAGTTGCAATGCTGACCTAAAAGTTGCAGAATTAGAAATGAAAACATTCATAGTTGTATGTTTTTACATTAGTTGTTGGTTATGTCAGCTTTAAAAATGAATAATAACTAAACTCTTTTCACATGGCCAGCATAATTTTTTTCTGCATTAATTTCCCAGTTGGAACTAAATATTAGGAAGAACATGATACTGTATTGAGTAATGTTCAGATTTCAAAGATAGAATAACCTCAGCAACAACAACAAAATAGTTATGATACTATTGGCTACAAAGCAGAGACCATATCTGCCTTATTTCCCATCACATAATATGGTATTAATTAAGGGGTGTCTGGGAGGCTTGGTTGGGTAAGCATCTGACTCTTCATTTTGGCTCAGCTCATGATCTCATGGTGCATGAGATTGAGCCTTGAGTCAGGCTCTATGCTGACAGCAAGGAGCTTGGTTGGGATTCTGTCTCTCCCTCTCTCTCTGCCCCTCCCCCATGCACATGTGCACAGGTGTGCTCTTCCTCTCTCAAAAATAAACTTTTAAAAAATATATAGTATTAATTAAATATTTGTTAAATGAATGAGTATTTTGGAATATGGCCTTATCTTTATTGCGGAAATCTCTGTGAGTTTTAAATTGTACATGTTAGCATAATATTAATGATACATGTTAAATAATATTAATGACAAAAGTAATAGAAATATTTACCATTAATTAACCATCTACTAAGAGCCAGGCATTGTGCTAAGTATTATACCTTCATTATCTCATTTAATATTCACAGAAGATGTGATCCACTGGACAAGTCCTATCATCCTATCACCTTTAAGGTGAAGAAATAAGCCTAAAGAGGTAAAACATTTCCCCTCATCACATGTCCACTAATGATATGGGCAGAACTTGACCCAAGTCTGTCTGACACCAAACCCTATTCTCTTAACCCAATGCATATTAGACTTAAAATTACATCTTATAAGCGTACTGTCTCTTGTCTTCTGAAATTGTTTTACCAAAAGGAAGAAAGAAGTATTTCTGTTCAGCAATAGAAAGGAAGAGAAAGGAAGAAAGGAATAGAAAGGAAGATGCTAAGCTTCACATTAGCATCTAACTTGAAGATTTGCCTTCAATTTTCTGCGTGACCTTGGAGAAGCTATTTACTCAATGGGTATCAAGAGACAAGACTTAGATGAGAATTATATGTGGGTGTAAAATTATTCTAGGGAAAGAATTTTAGCCTTTATCAGATTCTAAGAGAGTTCTGTGACTCAAAGATAAATATTAGGAACTTTTGTACTACATAGTCTCTAAAGTCTCCCTTACTCCTGAAATACTATGGTTCTGTGTCCCCAAGTTTGAAGACATAATCAGAGTGACATTGCCTCTTACTGACTTCTTTTGTGGTCTTGGTTGTTTTTTCCTCAAATACCTGTCTTCTCTATCTCCATCTGCCTGGTAAGTAGCAGAATTTCAAGTCTTTCTTAAAAGTAAATATATTGATTTGACAAACAAATGTGTTCTCTGTGTGAAACAAGGGACTGGGTTTTAAATGGTTAAGAGACAGCATTCCCTTCAGTATAAGAGTTTCCCATAGAAAAGTTAAGGCATTGGACAAAGCTAACCATCTGTCTAAGGTGTGACTCTGTTGAAAGGGTAAGTACTTATTTCTTTATAAAATAAAGCCAATCTGATCTGGTTTCTATGGCAGATGTTTTGTTGTTGGGATTTTGTTTTTGTTTTTGTTTTTGTTTTTTTTTTGCTTTTTTTCCCCCCTTGGCTATTCCTCTCTTGAATCAAATAATCAGTCCCCAGAAACTAGTAAGAACTGGAGTCTGGGGAATACAATGGAATAAATTCACATCCTGCCTTATGCCACATCTGAGACAGCATACGGGTTCATTCTTTTCCAATTGTCCCCAAATCCATCCTTAAGGCCATATCCTCATGGTGCGAATTTCTTGGTGCAGCACCTCTGCCATTCATATTTGAGAGAAAGCCCTGCTTGTTGTAAACCAATTCACATAAATGACAGGAACCTCTTTACAGAGAAACTGTCAAAGTTTCACTGCTGATCCTGAAAGCATTACCTTACTATTCAGGAAGGAAAAGGAAGACATTTAATTCATTGCCTCCACCTAAATATTGACATTGCCCATGTACGGTGGGTAGACGTCATGGCCAGATTCACTTGGCTCCCAACATGGGACGATGAATTAAGTCCTGACTTTCCCTGGACTGGGAAGTTATCATCCCTGACAGCTCAGCAAGCAAAGTGTGTGTCTTGACATCATTCCTGAAATGAATCACTAGCATTAGAAGGCTCATTCTTCTAACATGTCATGCTCTGAGAAGGTTGCTTACTGCAGAATTGGCATTAGAGCTCGAAGGATGTTGGAATAGAAGCCAATACTCAGCCTCTCATAAATCTTAACAGTATATTGCTATTTAAAAGGCTTCTTTTCTTAACAAAAAACAAAAACAAAAACAAAAATAAAAACCAAAACACTGTTAGGCATTGGATCAGAAAATTCACTTTCCAAAAGGCACAATATATACTTACTCTCAGCTCCTGGGCGGGGGGTGGGGGGTCCTCATCTACACGTCACCCCCAATCCACACCCACACCACACCCAGAGGGGTCCAGTATGTTTGTAAGAAGGATAGACTGGTGCTACACAATGATTTTTATGGCATTCTTCTATTGAGAAAATTAAAGGAGATTACCTCTTTCAGAGAAATTTAAACAGAGTGGGATTTTCTAAAACAAGACAACTCACCTATTGTTCTTGTTACATGCTGTGGCAGACTTTGAGGTTGGACTTCCCCCAACTCATGATTCCTTAGCTTTTTAACTCTCTTTGGACAGTATCTTGTAAGTAAGCTGGCTTCATTAAAAGCTGCCACATTCCCAGGAGGCTGTGAACATCCTGACTGCAGCAATCTGCCACCAAAGCAGAAGAAAGTGCTGTCTGCCCCATGGTCTTTCCCTTTCAGGTTTCTAAATGATCTGTCAAGGGCTCTGGACTCAGAGGCCAGTGCTGCTTGATGGCTGTTTTCCTGTAAAAGCGGCATTTCCTTTCTGGACCCCACAATGGACATGACCTTTATCTCGTTTTCCTGAGTTAAGTGGCAGTTACAGTATCCCTTAGTGTGGTAATTTCTTGCCTCATGAGCACACAGGGATTCATCGAAGGTTCTGCAACAAAGGTTTTCTGATGTGTGTTCATTTGCTTTGCCTTGTTGGAGTTTCCAGTTAAATACAACTAAACCTAGGCAAGTGAGACCAACAGCTCCTGTGACAAATAGAGAGACCATTAAAAGATAACATCATAGGAAGAAACGTATAAATCACCAAATGTGAAATCCACAAATATCAAGGTTAATGGTTTAAAGGGCATCAGAATAGGTGGGCAGTCTATCACCATGTAGAAAAATGTCAGTCCAGACAGAGGCTGTTTATTCAACATTGTTCTGTTTGTTAATTTGGATCTTTTTTTGTCTCTATTAAAAATTTTAAGAAAAAAGTGTCATCTGGAATATCTTTGGTAGAAAAAAAAGGGTTTTTTTCATGGACTGAGATTCATCCAAGATAAAATAATTCTTGCATTAAAGTTCTTTTTCTGCCTATAGGAAACCAAATTTTCTATTTCTTAATCCCTTAGTGAATAAAAATAGACTATATTTAGTACGTACCTGGAAATTCCCATAGAACATTCCCTGCAGTCTGGCCATAACCTCCCTCCCTTGCCTACTTTTTCATTTTTCGTTATTAAAACACTGTGTTTCAAACTCTTCATTAGTCTTAAAGTACTTCTGAGCCTTTGTGCACACCCTTAGTGATGCCTGCAATACTTTCTCCTATCTCTGCTTATTTGAAATTTATTTATCTTTTAAGAACTGAATCAATACCTCAAAATTTCTTGATATGTTTGCTGTTTTTTCCATCTTGTAAAGATCATTCCCTTCTATGAACTCCCACAATAAAATGACTGACATCTAATCTCAGACTGTCTGGTACTGTTCTTTCATGTTCTTTGTATGTGTAGCTTATTCTCTGAATAAGTTTATTCTCTAAATAATATAGTTTATTCTCTGAATAAAATTATAAAGGGCAGTGTTTCTCAAACTCACGTGCAGAGTCTAACCTGTTTAGACATCCCTGTTTCCCATCTTGACAAACGGCATGCTCAACCACCTAGATGTTCAAACCAAAGTCTCTGAGTTATACCCAACTCCCTCTCTGTCACAGTGATTTCCTTTTTTCTCAGCACTTATAGCAGTATAAAATTATTGGGTTCACTTGCTTGCTTGTTCACTGTCTGTCTCCCCCCTTCCCCCCCCCCCCACCGCCCCGCGCCGCTAGAATTAAGCACTATGAGGAAATGGACCTTTTCAGTCTTGTTCACTCTGTATCTCCAGTACCCTTAACTCTAGCACAGGCACTCCAGAAATGTTTATTGAATATTCTTAAATAAACAGAAGGGATTCTGTTTATGAGTTCTAATAATGAAATGCACTGAGTGGTCTAATGTTACAAATGGTGATTGGGAAGACATGGCATCACTATCAACTGAGCTAGGAGCTCTGTCTTCTAAGTCTAGCTCTGACCATAAATTGCCGTGTGACCTCAGGCAAGTCATTTCCCCTAGAGAACACAGTTTCCTGACACTGGAAATGAGAACAGTGAAAGAGATGATGTCAGCATTTTAGACTTTTCAATTGACTGCACCATGCCTGGTTCCCTCCACTGCAGGCAACTTTAATGAAAATATGATGTTATTTTTTGAACTTGAAAGAAAAGGGAAAGTGTCAGGCATGGTCGCTTCCTTGTTCTGTTAAGGATGAAGATTCCAAAGAGAACAGCAGCCGCTGATACAAAACTTCAACCTTTGGATAGTTTACTAGATCTTGAAGTCTTATAAGCCTCATTTTAATTTAGTTGACAACAGTATATTCTTAGTGCTGTCACAGTTTGAAATAATTTAATATCTATTGAATACTCAACATTTTTTAAAAGTAGTAGCAAAATGTAGACCAGAATGTTTTTATTGCCAGATCCTAGAGCTAGGGTTATTCCAAACAACGGTTTCAGCTTTAAGATATTAAAAACATATGAAAATACGAAAATTTTGGAAACACTCTATATATCTTACATGGTGTAAGAAAACTCAGGATTCAAAGCTTTGTTCTGACACTTCCCTTGGGCAAGTTTTCTTTAAAAAAAAAGAAAGAAAGAAAAAGAAAGAAAGAGAAAGAAAGAAAGAAAGAAAGAAAGAAAGAAAGAAAGAAAGAAAAAGAAAGAGGGTATTTATTTATTTATTTTGAGAAAGAGAGAAAGAGCAAAAGGGGCAGAGAGAGAGGGATACAGACAGAATCCCAAGCAGGCTCCATGCTGTCAGCACAGAGCCCGATGCAGGGCTGGAACTCATGAGCCATGAGATCATGACCTGAGGGGAAACTAAGAGTCAGATGCTAAACCAATTGAGCCATCCAGGCACCCTCCCTTGGGCAAGTTTTCTAACCTCTCTGAGCCTTATTTTTCCACCTCTGTCAAACAGGGATGATTATTACCACTCAGAAATTAAGTGAGGTAATATATGTGACATATTTAATGCAGTGCTTTGATTAAAGTAAGGTTCAGTGGACTATCATCATGATTCATGGTTATGATTGTTGCTTCTATTGTTTAGGTTTGATATTGCCCTATTAGGTCCTAGAACACTTAATGGTTGGGGGAGGGGAGAAGGATTAAAAAGTACAAAAAGTAAAATCATTAAGAGAATACTTTGTATGGCTGGTGCAGTTACTAAACCAAATAATAAAGGAAATAAAGACCTAAAATTTTTTAAACACATGCATCAGCCATTGAAATGAGAGTAGGCATAATCTGATTATAGGGTAAATTTCTCCTCTAATTGTGTCTAAATGGCAAGGAACCACTCACTCTCCTGCTGTTGATGCTAGAAGTATGTCTGTATCACATTACCACTCAGGTATGGTCACTTTCTATTAGTGCAGGGAGCAGAAAGCAGCAAATGAAGCTTGTATGCAGGCTGAACGTGCTATTAAGGAGATGGTTGAATTTTCATTGCCATGGGCATTGTTGCTATTTTTAAGAGGTTGTTCTAACAATCTTTCTGAGTTGGAAAAACAACAATAACAACAAAAAACAAATTTAATAAGTTCTCATTGGAAATGTTAGAGCTTCATGAAATCTTTCTCTTTTCACCCACCAATTCAGAGTAGGAAGTGTTAAGATGTTAGCATTTGATGCCAAATAATCACTTAATAGTTTTAAATTCACTGAATATGATTATATTCCCTGGAATTGTAATGATTTACTGTAGCCAAAGAAGGAAAGGGAAATCAGAGGTCAAATTATAGTTCTAAGTCTTTTACCCCATAATCTACAGGTATAGATTATTGACTACACTTTTATTTCAAAAGGAGTAGAGTCTTAATAGAATAAATTGTACAAAATCAGAGTTTTTTTAAAGACAAACACCTTCTCAAAACAGCATCTGTAACAATTACTCAGTGAAAGATGCATTAAGATACTTTCACACTTTAAAACTTAACATGTGTGTATTCATAAGAATTTACCCATGCTTCCTATTATAAGCTTCCTATTATTTTGACTAACCTTTGAATCTTCCAGAATTTATATCCATCTCTACACTAGTAAAATCTTTTCCGAAAATATATAAAAATACCTAGAAGATACTGAAAATCTCTATTGTAATATTTCCAAAATGATGCCCTACAAAACACTAATGTAATGAAATCCTCTGTGAAAAAAGAGTTAATGGTTAAATGAATTTGAGAAGTGCCCCACATTGTATGAACTTTGGGGTTCATAATGCTTATTAGAAAATGAAAGGCAATGAGGAAAACACTGCAGTAAAGAAGCCGGTTTCACTTTGTTTAGTCCAGCATTACCCAAATATATTTGAGCCCCACAACATTTTGCATCTGTGTATGTTCTTATCGAAATATGTATTAATTATTCCCTAGAACTAGTCTTTGAACTCTAGCATTCTCGGACATTTAGGGTAAAACTCCCTGCCCTATTACTTTTGTCTTTTATGGTAAATTATTTCTTAACACTTATAATTACTGACATGGTTACACAGTTTTTAAAACAATTTATCTTTCTGAGAGGATTAAATTCACTTCCAAGTGAGTTTGATTATTGCCGATGGTAGTTCATTGTTTAGACCTGACTCTGGTTTCCATCTATTCTGATTAAAATTGTAACTCTCAGGAGGAGTTGAAAATATGATGTTCAGATTTCACTGGAAACCTACTATAGAATAATTATATATAGCACATATTCAAAACCTTCATTTCAGTCCTGGATGTAATTTGCCCAGCCTCTGGTCTTCTAGCTTTGAGGAACCACCTCCCACCCCACCCCACCCTACCCACCACTCCTTGCCATGGTTACCTACAAGTGCTAAGGATTTCACCACGAACTACAAGCATAGGGGGAAAATACACATTCCAGGTAGATGACTCAAGAAATCTCATGTGTATTTGATCTTTGACTAATGACACTAAGTACCACTTTATATCATTCATCCAGTGAAAGGTAACAATAGCTGATGCATAGTTAAAGAAATGCTTAAACTACCACAGCAAAATAATAGAGTTGAAAATTATCTCCTGCTTAGTCAATCTGGGGAGGTATGCGCCAAGTTTAGGAATGAGTTAGACAAACAGAAATCTTGTAAGAATTCAGAACCCCCAAATAGGAGGAAATCAAGGCAGAGAGAGGCTAAATAACATGCCCAAGGTCACATAGCAAGTAAGAGGGGAGCCAGGATTCTCTTGGGCAATCTAATTGCAGAGCTCGTGTACTTAATCATTGTGCTGTACAACCATTATAGAGCAGGATTGCATGTGATTGTCCTAATAGCACGTTCTCGTGCACATGGTTAAGCCCACCAATTCTTACTATCCCATGGGGAGGCATACACATGTATGTGAGTGCCTTGAGGAAAGAGACCACGTCTCATCACTTTTTAATCCCCATTCCTCGCATTTTAATGAATGTACCAGTAGTTCATGGCAGATGGATGATGGATGAAATATAGATACTATTCCCACACTAGACAAGATAACTGAAGTCTAAATAGCAAGGTAATAGACTCAGTATTACAGGGGTAGTTATACCAAGACCTAGCCCTTGAATTCTGGTCCAAGCCCCTTTCTTCTGTTAGCTTCTCTGCAACAGGAAATTCTAACAACCTGTGCCAAGTTAATCACTATCCTCCCACATTCAGTGACAACCTCTCCCTTCCAAAGCCCTGGAAAATTTCCCCAATTGCCCAGGATTGGCATCATTCAGTGTATTTTAAGAATATGGAGAAGAGTTGGACACATTTCTCCATGGCATACCTGCAAAGCCAAGGACAGTCAGCAGGGCCACATCCTGCCCTGGGAGGAGGGAACTTCTGTCCTTTAGAACCAGAGTCAAGTTGGAAACCTTGGAATCACAGTTGGTCTCAGACAGCTTTAGCACACTCTTTGCAATGGCCACCGCTGTGTCAGACGGCTGACAATTTAGGTCCTTGGCATTCCTGAGCATGTGAGCAGAAGACTTAACGTAGTTTCTTAAAAACCGGGCAAGAGGGTAGAGATCACAAGAGCAGCTCCACTGGTTCTTATCTAAACTCAGAAGGATCAACTGCTTCAGTGGAGTGAAAACATCTGGCATGTGGGCCAACCTATTTCGAGAAAGGTCCACTTCCTGTAGTTGAGGCAAGGGCTGGAAGGCATCTTTCCCAATGTAGGAAATAAAATTGTTAGATAAATCCA
This sequence comes from Herpailurus yagouaroundi, assembly GCF_014898765.1. NCBI lineage: Eukaryota > Metazoa > Chordata > Mammalia > Carnivora > Felidae > Herpailurus > Herpailurus yagouaroundi. Next base: position 62,664,567 of record NW_024412388.1, read on the forward strand.
GATGCCTGAGACTGTGGAGCTTTGTGCCTCCAAAAGAACTGTCTGTCAGATTAGTGATCTGATTCCCATCCAGTTGGAGCCGGGTCAGGCCCTTGGTGTTTCGGAACCAGGACCCTTGCAGGGTGCGGAGAGCGTTATTGCTAAGCACCAGAACCTGCAGACTGAGAAGCCTGCTGAAGGTGTGATCAGTAAGCGAAGAGCTGGATATGCGGTTGTGCTCCAGCAACAATGTCTGCAACTTTGAGAGACCATGCAGGGCATCTTCCCGAACATCCTCGATGCCATTTCTGCTCAAGGAGAGCAAGGCAAGATTAAACAAGAGAGACAAGTTTGTGCTGTCTATAGTGGAGAGGTATCCATCAGTGATGATTAAAACCCTCGTGGTCACAGGGGCTGCTGTGGGGAAGAAAAGCACACACCAGAAACAAGGCACACACAAGTGAGAGGAGAGTACAGTGGAGAGCTGAGACAATCGATGCCCTCTGAGCAATCTTATCACCTGGGTAAGAACAATAAACAAAATGAAAATAATTCTCTGATTTCTCAGTTTAAAGGGAAGCTGGCTCTTTATCAGAATGATGGATTTTTATATTCTTTGTTTCTATGACATGTTTATTTGAGAAACATAAACCCATCTGTTCCTTTCCATGTCGAAAGTTAATTCACTGTTTAGAATTATCACCACTGATTTTTTTTGAAGGTGGCTTTATAGGCTTCTCCTCTGTGAGGCTGTGCAGTGACCTGCTCCAGCCCTGTTGGCCCCAAGCAGATTCCCCCAAGAGCCATGCCTGGGTCTGAGCTTCCTAACCCATTTCCCACCATCAGTGTATATTGATGCTGTGAAAGCAGTCACCTTTTCTTTCAAACTTAAAGGTATAGGTTGGATGGGAGGAGTGAAAAGGAGGGTTGGTTTCTGCTTTTTAGCTCCAGGTTAAAAGTTGGCAATTTGGTAAGGATCCATATTCTCTCCGGATGACCTGAGGATCTGTCAGTGGGGTTCTCATTATAGTCTGGGCCATCTTGGCCTCCTCCCTAATATCTGTTCCCTCCAATGAAGTATATCATGTGATGGCAGGTGGTACTCAGGGCTTCCGACTGTTAAATCCCTTCACCATAATCACCTCAGAGCCATCACTGCTCTGTCATTAGAAATCAAAGCATTTTAACTCAATAAAGATGTATTATAATCAGGAGTTATTGTAACACATCTTTATCATGCTAAAATTGTTTTGACTGCAAATGACAGTGTCATAAAGATGGAAGAGACCATTGTCCCTGGGAGGTCTACAGGTGATATTTGAACAATCAACCATGGGGGAAGCAAATCACAATTCCCTTATGGAATTCAGACTTGCATTGCTGAAACAAAGAGATAAAAAATGTAAAAAAAACAAAGAATTTTCACAATGCCTTCTCTTGGAAGAATTGTTCCCATCTCTACAGCACCTGCAAGCTTAAGTCATGGTGGTTTTTTTTTTTTTTTTCCCTTTATAGTATTATCACTGATTATTTGAATTCTATTAATTCTGGCCAGTTTAGCATTTTGTTTCTCTCAATATTGTTTTTGATATGGGTTGAGGGAGTTTCATTTTTATGGATCCCCAGTTCTCTAGGGATTTATCGAGTCTGAGGGAGCAGGCTATTGATTCTGTCAATTACTTCTTGTCTAGGACTAGACAGACGCTCCACCCACAGGTCATCCATTTACTGCTCTGTGTTTATGAAATTTAACTTCACAAATGTGATGTACTGTAAATGAGAAGGAAAATAGAGAGGTGCGACAAGGTAGATGAGGAATATTTGTTTCTTACCGACATCAGCTATCTCCGATGGGGGGCTGGGGCGGGGGGAAGGAGTGAAGTCAGGAAATCTATTTGAGAGGGTAGGATTTTAGTGTTTAAGTGTTTTTGATACTAATTGGAAGCCGTGTACAACAAACTACCCTTGAAACTGTCTCTCTCCTGTCAGGGATAACGATAACTTCTATCTCTTAATTCTCATAGAGTCATAGGATTTTCAAAATGAAAAAAAAAATCAGCTTCATTTGCTCCATCTTAACTCGGACTTGTTTCTGAAATTTTTCCATTGGAAGAACTTATAGCTTGTTTATCTCGTCTTGGATATCGGAATGTAAATCACATTCTCCTCAAATTTGTTAATAAGGTGTCTTATTAAATTGTTGACTTAAGCAAGCAATATGTAATGAATACAGGCAGTGTATCTTGTTAGCATTTCTACAGCTCATTTACCACCAATAAAAAAAGACTAGACTTTCAAAATTAGATGCACTTTGATAATAATCTGTTTTGCTGGTACATCACTTAATCTTACTAATGTTGAGCAATTGTAGTTCAGGTTTCTGATTCATTGATATTTTTTTCCAGCCAGTGGTAGGGTTCATATATGCATAAAGTGTGGACAAAAATATAATTAAAGTGGCTTGCTTTTTTTTTCTTTTCTTAGAAAAAAGTATGTAGCTGCATGAAATGGTAGTATTCTTTTGTAATAGCAGAATATTTCAGTTGCCTCTGCAGGTCTTAACATAGCTTTGGTTGAGACCACCAGGAATAGGAAAAATAAAATAATAGTATCAGTCTTCAGTCACTGTGAAAAGCTTGCTCTTTAAACATTTACCTCTTTCAGGCTGGGCCCAGAGAGCACTCAGTGTAATGAAAGCCATGGCAATGGATTTGCCAGATACACTTAACACTTTCTTTTAAGAGTTATTGGTTTTATTACCTACTATATAGGTGAGCTGGTGACAGAGGGTCACATCTTTGGCGCACACCACACATGACGCAGGGCAGGCCGCCACCACCTGCAGCATCATGGCGAAGAGTATGAGCCATCCACCTGAAAGGAGAGAGCAGGCACATCATGATGTTGGTATTTATTATCCGTGCTTTCAGTATAGTCAGCTCAGGAGCCATTTGGGTGATTTTTGCTATTTAATGAGCACCTTGGGTTCTCACAAGATGCCAGATAAATAGCTAGAATTCTTAATTTGTGTATAATTTAAACCAAACTTTTAAAGCATTTGGCCATAAATTTAGAGACCTCATATCCACAGCACACACATTAGTACAGATTACTTAAGAATTAAATTACTTCGTAATTTTTTTTTTTTGCTCATACATTATCTTATTTAATTCTTTTAACTCTGCAACTCAATTTGAGGCTGAAAACCTGAAGTTCGGAATGGTTAATCAACTATCTAAAGTCGCATAGCCCTTCAGTATTTAACCTCACCATCTTTTAACTCTCTGTTAAGTGTTCTTTCTAGTGTGCAGAAGTTAATCTCAGGCACTGAATCTTACATAAGTACAAGCAAATTATTCTGTACAGATTTAGATGCCATACTTAGAAAGGGAGTCTGGAGGAGCATTAAGATCACAAGCTCTACCTAGCTTTGAATTCAGTTCTGCTCTTTACTGACGATAGTATCTTAGGTAAATTACTTCTTTTTTCTTTTATGCCTTTTCATGTTTGAAATAGAAATAATAACAAATGTTTACATTATAGAGCATATTGTAAAAATTCAATAGAATGCCCTATTTAATAAATGTCAAATTCTACCATTATTTTTATGCTCTTTCAGCCCTCCAATGAAATGTTAACATAATTTGGATATAATATTCCCCAAAGCCTATTTATTTATAATGTGTTCTCTGACTGATTTGGGGAGGGGGAGAATATGAAACACATTTTATAATAAAAAACTTTCTATATGATAACATAGTTTGTGAATTAAATAAAATGTAAATAAAACATAAAATCATTAATTCTGTCATTCGTTCAACAATATATATTGAATGCCTTCTGTAGTCTGGACACTGCTAACATCAGTGGGAATAATGTAGTGACAACAGTAAATCCCTGCCCTCATGGGGCAGACATTCCATAAGAGATATAAACGACAAATAAAGAAATATGAAAATGGGTATCAAGTCGTCTGGTAATAAGAGCTATGAAATAAATCAAGCGAAAAAGGGAGCAGATAGCACTGGCTTGGGGGTTCTAAATATGGTGAACAAGGGAAAACTCTGATAAAGTAGCGTTTGAACAAAGACCTGGAGGAGGTGAAGGCACTGGTCAGTTCTGGTAGAGAGAATAGAGAGAATACTAAAAGCAAAAATCCATGGGAGCCTGGTGTGCTTGGCCTGAGGAGGTCAGCGTGACCAAGAACACAGTAGGAAGGGAAGGTCAGGCAGTCTAAGGGCAGGCTATGTGTGCCTTACAGATGAATGTAAGGGTTTAGGTTTTTATCCAGATCAGATGAATGTAATTGGAGTCTTTTATGAGTGATATTACTTGATCTGTAGTACATTTTTAAATGATTATTTTGGCTACTGTGTTGGTTACTCTAGCTTTGTAATATAGTTTGAAATCAGGCAGCATGAAGCCTCCAGCTTTTTCATGATTGTGTTGGCTATTTGGAGTGTTTTGTGGTTTCATACAAATTTTAGGATCATTTGTTCCATTTTCATGGAAATATGCCTTTGGAATTTTGGTAAGGATTGCACTGAATCCATAGATTGCTTTAGGTAGTATGGACATGTTAACAGTATGAATTTGTCCAATCCATGAGCACAGAATATCTTTCCATTTATTTGTGTATTTTTCAATCTCTTTCATCAACATCTTATAGTTTTCAGTGTACAGATCTTTCACCTCCTTAGTCAAATTTATTCCTAAGGGTCTTATTCTTTTCAACATAAGTAAAAATGGTTTTGTTTTCTTAATTTCGCTTTCTGACAGTCCATCACTAGTGTATAGAAATGTAACAGACTTTTGTACATTTGGTTTTGTATCTTGCAACGTCACTGGATTTTCTTATCAGTTCTAACAGTTTTTTGGTGGAGTCTCAAGGGTTTTCTGTCATGCCATCTACATGTAATATCATGCCATCTATAAATAGTGACAGTTTTACTTCTTCCTTTCCAATTTGGATGCCTTTTATTTCTTTTTCTTGCCTAATTACGCTAGCTAGGACTCCCAATAAATACTAGGTTGAATAAAAGTGGCAAGAGTGGCATTCTTGTCTTATCCCTGATCTGAGAGGAAAAGCATTGAGTTTTTCACCATTGAGTATTATGTTAGCTGTAGGTTGGCTATCATGTTGAGAATACTTTTGATAGGCAAAGAACAGAAGCAGCAAAAGTAGTTACAAGGCAACTATACAACTACAAGAAAGAGATGATGATGGTTTAGATGAAAAATAGAGGTAGATTATGGATAATTTTTTATTATGATGCAATTTAATGTAACAAATTTGAGCTCAGACAAGCTATCCTGTGCAATGGAACATGTGAGGTAATCAGGAATAAATAAGGCATTGCTTATTCTCAAAGCACTTTCTAGTTAGTGACATAAACACATAAATACCTAGTTATAACACAAGGAAGAATGAAGTAAATCTAAACAAAGTTGCAAAATTAATGTTTGGAATCACTTGAACACTTAACGAAGGATGTATCTTGTGAGTTGGGCCTTGAAGAGGGCAGAGGATTTCTACAGGCAGAGAATAAGAGTTAGATAATTCTAGTCTGAGAAAATAGTAACAATGTCCTACATTAGGCAAAAGACCTAATGTCAGTTCATTTTTTTAAGCCTACCTGAGCTGCTTAGTCAACCCCATGCATATGTGGTTCAGAGGTCAGCCAGAGATTTAAACAGAGTTTATATGCAGATCCTGGGGCTCCCTTTCTCAGACTCTTTTCTTCCAGAATCTCCTCTCATTTTCTAGCAGGATTCTAGGATAGCCACCAAGATCCCTGCCCTCTGGTATACGTGCCAAGGATAATCCCCTCCCCTTAAATATGGGCAGAACTCATGAATATGATGAAATATTACTCCTATAATTATGTTTCTTCATATGGCAAAAGGAAAAGCATCCTAGGTAGGCCTGATCTAATCAGATGAACCCTTTAAGAGCAGAGAATGTTTCTCCAGTTGTCACAGAGGAAGAAGAGAAACATGTCCTTGCTGGCCAGGAAGAAAACAAATGGCCATGTTGTGAACGACTTAATAGGGACTATGTGGCAAGAAACTGCATTCTTCAGAATCTGAGTCATCCCTGAATTACTATTGGCAAGAAAACAGCGACCTGAGTCATACAACCACAAGGAAATGAATTCTTAAAAAAAAAATAAAAAAAAAAAAATTAACATGTATTTATCTTTGAGAGACAGAGAGAGAAAAGCATGAGCAGGGGAGGGGCATAGAGAGAGGGAGACACAGAATCCAAAGCAGGCTCCAGGCTCTGAGCTGTCAGCGCAGAGTCTGACACGGGGCTCGTACTTGTGAACCATGAGATCATGACCTGAACTGAAGTCAGACGCCCAACCAACTGAGCCACCCAGGAGCCCCTGAAATTATTTCTTCAATAACCAGTGATCTTAGAAGAGGTCTTGAGCCTCAGATGAGAATCACAGTGCTAGCTGACACCTTGATTTTAGTCTGGTGAGACCCTGAGCAAAGGACCCAGTTATTTTGCACTCAACTCCTAACCCATGGAAACTGTAAGGTAATAAATAGGTATCGTTTTAAACCAACTAAATTTGTGATAACTTGTTATAAAACCATAGCTAAAAAAACTTTGATTGCCCTGAATTTTATCTTCTGGTTTTTTAAGCAATCAAGCCTGCAGGCTTTCATAAGAATTTTAATTGTTCCCTAAGACTTAAATGAGGTCTGCCCTTAGGGTAGGTGTTGTAAAAAAATTTTTAAAGCGGAAAACTTACTACATTCCTTTCCTTTTTTCTAATTGACTCCCCTCCAGAATCTACCAGCTTTTGTTCCCTCTCTTCTGCCTTCAGGTAGCTGTCTTTTATATTTAGTCCAGAGTTTACAGCTGTCTGGGGGAGGGTCCATCTGCTATAAATGCTATCTGACCATTCAGTTTCTGGATACCCTTTGAAAGCAGAATGAATGTGATTTCCTGGTAGATTAGGAGCAAGAGTATGACAAAGAAAGAAATTAGAGATTAGTCTATGGTTTTTGGCCTCTGTAAGTGAAAGGATGGTGTTGCCATTTACTGAAGCAGGGAAGACTATAAATATAAGAAATTGCATATGTGAATTTAGCCTAGGGAGTGTACTGGGCTAGATATAGATATTTGGGAGTTGTTTTTTAAAACCATGAGACAGAATTAAACCCTCAACAAATTAACTCTAAAGATAGATGAGAAGAGACCCAAAGCCTGAGTCCTGGTGCAATCCAGAATTTAAAGATAAAGAAGAAAAGCAAAATTAACAGAGGAGACTGAGAAAGAGCAAGTGAGGGAAGAGAAAAATAGTGAGAAGTAGTGACCTTAAATCCTATTAAAGAATGTTTCAGGCATAAATGAATGATTATCTGTATTTAATGCAGTGCCAAATAGGCTGAGCTTTGAAACTTAACCTTTGAATTTAGCAATGTGGAGACAGGTCTTTGTATCCTAAACAAGAGCAGGGTTACCAAAGTGTTACAGGAGAAAATGTGATTTGGGTGGAGATCACATGGAAGGAATAAAGTAAAAGACTGTGAATTTAGGCAATTCTTTTGAGCAATTTTGGCGAATAGAGAAAATGGAGTACTAGCTTGAGGAAGAAGTGTAGTCAAGAGTTTTATTTTGTTGCTTATTTGTTTTTAAGATGGAAGAATTAATAGTATGTTGGGATTAAATAAAAGAAACATTGGTGATGCAAGGAAAGTAGAAGGGAAAATTATTGTTAGAGCAATACCCTTGAAGATAGGCAGGCATAAGAATTGGCCTCAGATAGAATCAGGCAAAATTCATCCATAAAAGTGGGACTGAAGGCAAATTATGTGAATTTAGGCATTGGTGAGTGGTCAATGTAGTAGTGGGAATTAGACATTTGAGGAAAGAGGAGAAGGTACAAGACAGGTCTGGAGTGTGGAAGAGTGAGTGAACTAAAAAATGTGTAATCTCCCAAGGGAGTACTGAGGGTGCACTTGAGGTTAGAGTGAAATGATTTTTTTTTTTTATTGTTGAGAAAGAAAGAGAGAGAGAGAGACAGAGAGAGAGAGAGAGAGAGAGAGAGTGTACACGTGTGGGCGAGGGGCAGAGAGAGAAGCGGGGGGTGACGGGATTCGAAGCAGGCTCTGCAGTGACAGCAGAGAACCTGACGTGGGGCTTGAACTCACAAACCATGAGATTATGACCTGAGCTGAAGTTGTACACTTAACCAACTGAGCCACCCAGGCATCCCTAGAGGGACATGATTTTGAAGTAAGTCCAGTCAGGATGGATTCAGTCAAGATTGGGATTTTTCCCAATACTGTATAAAAGGCATGATAAGGCAAGGGAGTTGAGGTAGTATGGAAGAGAGTGATTATGATTGCCAGTGAAATCTAAGCTAAGCACAGGAAGAAACAAGGTGAGTAAATGACAGTGAAAAGGTGGTAAGATGAACAAAAAATAGGGGAGATTAGATGAAAAGTAGGTAGATAGATATGGATGTATGTATGTACATAGAAAATATTAGCAAAAACATGTTTTTTTAAGGCTGAGTGATAGATACATGAAGGTTTATTGAATTGTTCTCTCATACTTTAGGGTATATTTGAAAATGTTCACAATAAAAAGTTGGTTTCTTAAAGTGGTAAGATGGTTTGTGTAAAGATTGTTGGAGTCAGGGTTTCAGAAGAAGTAAGCTAGAAAGAAAGGAGATATAGAGCCAAGATAGTGATCTGATGGAAATTGACAGATTGGAGACACTGAAGGGTTGCAGACCTTGTTAGTAACAGGGTCTATCTAGGGAGCTATGTGACTACCTACCAGGAAGGTGGGGTGTAAGATCAAGGCAGAAGAGGAGACAAAGGAACCCAGAGGTCAGACTATTGTGATGATGAGCTACATGGATATTAAAAGCACTAAGTAGTGTTAGCATGGCAGGAAGCCAAACACTAAAGCCTTCAAAGAATGGGGGAGAATGACTGGTGGGAGAGCTTGATGAACCGGTGGTTTTTAGAGGAGAAACCATTCGGAAGTTGCAGGAACAGTAAGGAAGACCCAGAACTCTACTCACCCCATCACCTCCCCCACCAACCAGAAGGTACCAGGAATATGCAAGATAAAACAGCTTCCACTTGAGTGGGCTCTAGGGGAAGTAGTGTCCTCAGGGGAGGGCTAGATATTAAGGGAGAAATTGTTCTACTAAGAATCTAAATTAGTCGGTTACTGCACCTGAATGTTAAATTGGGCTATCCACCTCCTGGCAGTAAAAGTTACATAAAGGAGAAATGATAGGTTATATAGTCCTTAGGATCTGACAAAAGGAGGCATATAATTTCTTCCAAAGAGAACAACACTTTCTAAAATTCCCAGAATTTTTTTCATAGATCCATAATCATTTTTGTATCCCTAGCAACTAGAACAAAGTTTGGAATATGATCAGAATACAGTAAATTTTTGTTTAAGCAGACTCATCTGACACAGAAGTTCATAAGGAACAATGTCTTTAAGGGCAGGTTTTTTAATATAAAAAGCTTATCTTAACCCTAAAATAGGATATAGTCACAAGGTTTCTATTGATCTTAGCTTTGAATCTGAGGTGGCATTTTTCAAAAATGAAGCTAATTATAAAATTTGCTTTAGTCGTTCTTTTCCTACAGACACATTGTACAGTATATTATAAGGCACTGAGATAGTTAACAGTTTTTAGTATTCACTTTTATTCTTTCATTTTGAAGAGGAAAACCTGCCATTTAAAAGCATGCAAAGCTAATTAAAGCTTTTCCACTATTTCATTATCTGAATGTAGTTGCAAATTCTGACTTAAAACTCTTATCAGAAGGAGACTCAACATCCCTCCCTGAACAGCAAATGAACATTCAATTAACACTTCAATACAAGTGTATTTTAAATAAAAATATACTTTATTGTTAATCTCATTCTTTACAAATGCAAATACCCAATTTTAAAATCCAAAGAGAGTTGCCTCCCTTTTATTCTTTGGGGGAAAAAAGTCTTTTCTTTATTTACAGGGAAGACCCGAATTTTCTGAAGTTGTTACCAAGTTAGAAGAGTGTCTCTGCAACATTGAGGTAAGAACTTTAGCTTCTGAAATATGTCCATAAAAAAAGTCTTGAGTATCCAAGGGTGTTGGGGAATAAGTAAGATGGTGCTTCTAGAAAGATAGTAGGTATGGAGGTCTATAACTTCATTCATATTTTTTTTTAAATTTTTTTTTCAACGTTTATTTATTTTTGGGACAGAGAGAGACAGAGCATGAACGGGGGAGGGGCAGAGAGAGAGGGAGACACAGAATCGGAAACAGGCTCCAGGCTCTGAGCCATCAGCCCAGAGCCTGACGCGGGGCTCGAACTCCCGGACCGCGAGATCGTGACCTGGCTGAAGTCAGACGCTTAACCGACTGCGGATAAAAACAAATCCAGCATGAATCTAGGCCTTTCCAACAAATAATCAGTCAGGCAAATGGACACAGGTATGCCCAGCTTTAAAATTAATATGTAAAAACTTGAAAATACAGTAGTGACCCCTGGGGGGCTCAGTCCCTTAAGCATCTGACTCTTGATGCAGCTTATGTCCTGATCTCATGGTTTGTGAGATCAATAGAGCCTGTTTGGGATTCTCTCTCCCTCTCCCTGTCCTCCTCCCCTGCTTGCTTGCAAGTGCATGCAATACGTTAGAAGTTAATTGTTTAAATCAACTTTTTTTCTATACAAAAGCTCCTATATACAGTGAAACATAAATTAAATTTTAAGCCACTGTGTATTTATGCTCAATAAGAAAGGGAAAATTATCACTAAAATTAGTGCATAAATTAATTGGGATGCATTGCTTTTATACCACACATATGTTGCATAAAGTGATATATGTTGGTAATCAGGCTAATGGAATTTTCTTCCCTTAATATCAAGGAGCTGTTTGCTTTAATTTTCTCTCTAATTGCCTTAATTTTCTATACACCTGGTCAGAAGATAGGATTTGAAAATAAGTAAGGAATGAAAGAGTGGATTCCAGAAACAAGAGACAATGGTAGGACTTCCTAAACTAGTTTGTCTTCTTATACTGACCAAGCCTCTTAGCACAATCTCCCCTCATAGAGAAGATGAATAACTATACGCAAGAGAACTTGCTGGACTGGGTTGTACTAAATAATGGACCCAAATCAGCTTTCAGGGGCTTGGTTTGTGGAATTCCATATCTCAGAAGATAAAATGATGGGACATGTCTAACAAGAATCAGTATAACATCACACACCAGGGTCAAAGAAACAACAGTAAGAATATCAAATGGTGGAGATATGGTTTAGGAGCATCATGAATGTCAATGGATAACAAACTCTGTGGGAGTTAGAATGTGAAGTAGCTGTCTTGCTACAGAATAAGGATGGGATTATTCCTCTCTCTTCTGAGATAGCCAAACAAAATAGTACCCAGTTTTGTCCTTTTAAAAGGATAATTATAACTGGAACACAAACTTTAGGGGAGAGATATCAGAATGATGAATGGATTGAAGTCATGTATGTAAGAACCAATTAGAGGAACCAAGGGTGTTTGTCCCAGAGAAGAGAAAATCAGGATGAGTCCAAGAGCTGTTTTGTAAACATCTGAAAAATGATCACATGCAAAGGGATTGGCCTTGTTCTCTATGGGCCAACAGATAGAAATGAAGGGTAATTAAGGTTTTTGTTTTGTTTTGTTTTGTTTTGTTTTAATGAGAAAGAACTTTCTTTCTAATTGTCAGATCTGTCCTAAGATAAATGAACAGATCTGGAGGCAGTGAGTTCCCCATCACTGGAAGCTCCCCATCAGCTTACATAGCTAACTTGGAAAAGAGGCACGGAAAAGATTCAATCATTGAAGAGTTTGAAGGTTCATTTCAACACTGACATCACATGATTCTCAGAGCTTTACTTAGAAATGCCTTGGCTACTGTGAAGAGCCTAGAATTTACATATATTATATTTTTAAACCCAAACCTACAGTCTACATGTCTTAGGAAATTATAATGTCAAAGCACTAATGTTCTCAGTTGGGTTAGGTAAAGTGCATAAACAGCAAGGTCGTCAGAAATTCAAGAAAACTACTCTCCTATTTTTTCTCTACTCCTTCTCATTTTCTTCCCTCAATACTCTTCTATTTTCTAGCTACATTTAACTATTTGTAACTATTTTTAAAAATTCTCTCCCAAAGACTCTCTTTAGTACTCATGCTTGCCAGACATTAAAGCATCCTTCATTTTATAAAATGGATGTATTCTTGGAAAAGTGTATAAATTCATTTTATGTAAAGGAAATAATTTCATATAAAGGGGATAATTTTAAGCTACAACTTAAAGGAACTCTGCCATGAATCTTATCACCATTGTGAAAAATGTAATCTTTTAGCCATTAAATAATCACCCTTTAAATATCTATTTTATGAATCTGATTTGAGCCTACCATGTTTTCTGAAAGATGAGTATAAGTTTAAAGGGCCAGCTCTCAGCATAGAACTGGGTCAAAAAAGTAAATTAAGTGAGCCATGTGTTGCCATCAGAGGCCGATAGGAAAAGCCAGAAGCAAGCTGAGATGAACAGAAATTAAAAATGAGAAATCCTAGAATAGAAAGCTAAAATAAATCTATATTCTATTCTTTGCCCTAAGCCTGTTGGTTTTATTAAAGGATTGAAACTACCCCTTCTTCACTCAGCTGATGTCTCCCGCATCAAGTAACAGCAGTGGGTCTCTGTCACCTTCCTCTTCTTCTGACTGCCTGGTGAGCCGTGGAGGGCCTGGCCGGAGCCATGTGGCAGCTTTACGAAGTCGTTTTGAGTTGGAATATGCTCTAAATGCAAGGTCCTATGCTGCCTGGTCCCAAAGGTGAGTAGCAATCTAAGCAACAATCTCACAGTCCAGATGAATTCCAGAATCTCATCAAGATAGTTATCTGATGTGGTTAGTATCAATGGGGGGTTTACCACCCCATGCCGAACTTTGAAGTAAGAGGATTTAGCCCATTTTTCTTATAATATTATATTAATATTATGGGACCAAAAAATAGGAATTCTGTTATTTGTTACTTTAGTAATTCTAAATTTCAAGTAACAGCAGTTAACTCTAGCTTAAGTAAGAATTGTGTAGCTACAGCAACAAAGGGAATTTATTGAAAGTATTTTGTGGTTATCTTATGGAATCCAAGGAAGAATTCCTTGTGTGGCAACCAAGAAACAGCTTTAGGATCTGAGCACCAAAGGTTCAGCACACTGAGGATTACTCTATGACCCAGCAATTCCACTCCTAGGTATATACCCTAAAGAATTGAAAACAAGTACTCCAACAAATACTTGTACTCAAATGTTTAGAGCAGTCCTATTCACAATAGCCAAAAGGTGGAAACAATCCAAATATCCATTAACAGATGAGCAGATAAACAAAACGTGGTACGCACACAATAAGATGTTCTTCAGTCATGCTACAACATGGATGAACCTTGAAAACTTGCCTTCATTGGAAAGACACCAAGCACAAAGACCACATGTTATATGATCCTATGTATATGAATATTCAGAATAAGTGTGTGAGTCAATTCAGGCTGCCATAACAAGATACCACAGACTGGATGGTTTAAATAAGAGAAATTTACTTTTTCACCAGGGGAGACTGAAAGTCTGAGATTAGGGTGCCAACATGGTCAGACTCCAGTGGGAATTACAGATGCTCATCTTCCCTGCTCACAGATGGCCTTCTTCTCACTGTGCTCTCACATGGCAAAGAGAGCTCTGCAATTTTCACCTTTTTATAAGGGCACCAGTCCTGTAGGATCAGGACATCACTCTTCTGACCTCATTTAAACTTAATCACCTCCTTAAAGGCCCCATCTCCAGTATCCTCACATAAGGGGTTAGTGCTTCAACATACGAATTAGGTGGGAGGGTGACACAACTCAATCCATAATAGGTAATATGTAAACCCATTATAAAAAAAAGAAAAGATCAGATTGGTAGTTGCCAGAGGCTGGGGTGGGGATGGGAAATTAGGAATAAAGGCTTAATGAGCACAGGGTTTTGTTTTGGGGTGATGAAAATATTTTGGAACTAGATAGAGGTCATTGTAAAACACTGTGAATGCACTAAATGTCACCAAATTGTTTACCTTAACATGGTTAATTGCATTTATATGAACTTTACCTTAAAAGAGAGAGAGAGAGAGAGAGAGAGAGAGAGAGAGAGAGAGAGAGGGAAACTTAACTAAAGGAGCAAGTCAGAAAAAGAGGGAAAAAAAGTTCAACATTCTTCCATAGCAAGCTCTGCCATTTACATGCCCCTGTTCCTCTCAATAGGAGATCTTTTTGTCTCTCAGCTTAATTGTAAAGCTTCAAGAAGAGATATATTAGTTATGTAGTGCCATAATAATTCTTTATAAAATGCATACCAAAATTCAACAATATTTGATCATAAGCTTTTATTTCTTGCTCATGTGCCTGTGAACTGCTTATTGGTGGGCTTGACTCTGAGCACAGATTTTATCCAGGGCTATTCCACATGTCTTTCTCTGTCCTCAGACCAGCAGCTACCTGAGACATGTTCTTCTCATGGACAAAGGCTAGGAATTCAAGAAGACAGACCCAGCTTCACATGCTCACTTAAAGCCTATGTTCAAGTTGCATCCTATGGCATTCTATGGGCCAGCTCTAGGGGCAAGTCACATAGCTGAGTCCAACATCCAATAGGAAGAGAAAATATATATACACAGCCTCTAATAGAAAGAACTGAAAAGTCACATGACAAAAGGCATAGACACAGAAACCATAATGAATTAAGAATAAGTGGAGTCTGCCATGAGAGAGAGAATGTGATTGGCCTTTTTTGGATCAAATGGCCCCTGCTGGTATAAGCAACATGATTGGAGTGGCAGTGGGGTCATATTTCATAAATATAAGCATGGCTGCCGGGAACCCCTGTTCTGGATGGGAAACAGAAAAGGCATTTACTTGTAAGCTGAATGGATACCCTACTGCATATATACTGCAACCTATGGAAATCTGAAAAAAAAAAATGGCTTAAAATATCTGTTCTTCTGCATGAGCTCCTGAACATTTACACATGAGCTGCTCTACATGTATACTCAGGCACACATATAAATGCCTACACACTCACTCACACTCTCCATCATCAGAGTAAGAAATTTTACCCTGAAGATGGAGAAGGATTATCTGGAGTTATCAAGGATCTTATACCATACACAAATTGCTCATGTTGCTTTTTTAGCTGTAGTTATTATACTCTAGGTCTAAAAAAGAGTGGCAGCTACAGCTATGAAGAGATGGGAATCTGAATCATGAAGCCTTTAATCTACAGAATGTCATAAAATTAAGTATCAGCAGGTTGATTGATAACCAGGCAAACTGGACACAATTCTTTATTAGATTCCAGTCTCTTATATAATTTCATAAAGGGCCCATAGGCCAAGATTAGATTAGGCTCAGTCACAGCATTGTCTTCTAGTTCCATTTGGTCTTCCTACTCTTTACTTGTGGTTTTAAAATGAATTCTCTGAATGGTCAGATTTTGATATTTCCAAAGCACAGTCACCTGAAGTATGTCTACTCTGAGGCAGAGGTTAAGAGGATAAGTTGTGGAGTCATACAGACTGAGGTTCACTCTCAGCTTTGCTATTTACCAGCCCAATGACCTTAGGCACGTTTCTTAAGTCTTATACATAAAATAGAGATAATAACACCAGTTGTTAGGATTGTTATTGAGAGAGGCAGTATTGTCACAGGAGTGAGTGATTGATTAAAAGATGTCAGTAGACCCAAGCAAAAAATATAAGTTCCAGGAACGTAGGTAAGTCACACAATTTACAATACAGAGACAGCTACACAGCACGGGAGGCACAGGTGTGCTCCCAATCGGGTGAGTTGGGGGTGGAGGGAATACAACTTCTCTGGCCTTCAAGAACCCCGAGAAATATACCACTGCTAATAAAACTGCTCAAATGGGGTGGGAAAAACCTGTCAGGTTTTTTGAGATGTTCCTTTTGATAGTCTCATAAGATTTCTTCTACCTTTCTGGCCCTTCACAACTGTTGCAGAATTCTGCTAAATCTTTGGCTCTCTACTTGGTTCAGGTTTCTCTTAACAATGTAGTACATCCTGAGTGTTTGCTGTGAGGGTGCATTGAATGTCAGTGTGTTAGCTGTACTATCCCTCCAGCAAGTTCAGTCTCTGGACTGCTTGAAATCAACTACAGAAATAGGTGAAGCATTTAGCTAAGCTGTCAGATTCACTAAAATAGGAATCATGTCTGTTTTATTCATAACTCTACCCCTAGTATCCAGCAGTATGGTTGGCATAAAGTCGATACATAGTAAATATTTGTTTCATAGATAAAGATTTGGATACATTGGCTCAACAAGTTATAATTGTTATTAATTTTAAACATAATCAATGAAAAAGCTTAAATTTCTCTGTGCTTTCCATTTATATACCTATCACTATTGAGTGCATGCTGCATGCTGGATGCTATTTTAGACACTGAGTTGTCATCTCAGTAAACCTTAGGAAGTAGGTATTCCAATTTTACAGATGAGGAAACTGAGGCTTAGAAAGGATAAGTCACTTTCCTGAGTTTATGGAGGCAGAGCTAGAATTCTCACCTAAGTCTCTTCTATGCTTACTGAATTTCTCTGGCACAGGAGTTGGCACTTTTCAGAAGCTTGATATATTTTGCCAATACTCATATTTGTTGGACTTCTTCCAGTTTCTTCTGGAAGTCGGTCAGGGAAAGAATTCAGCTACTTCTCCTAAGCCTGCCTTTTCAGCTTTTATATATGAAAGACAGAGCAAGTGAGACCAGAGATCAATAGGTTCTTAAAGTCAAAGAGCCTGAGGATACAGGAACTGATGGAGTAAGCCCAGCAGGGCCACGAGTTTAACAGCCTGCAAGACAGTGGCTCTCCACTCTGGCTGCACGTTAGAATCACCCGGGGAACTTTTACAAGTACCAATGCCCAGGACTAATTAAACCAAAACACATGGGGGTGGCACCCAGACGTCAGAAGCTTGTAACATCTCCCAGATGATTCTAATATATATCTCTGAGTATGAAAAGCACGCTAGAAGAGAATGCTACAGTGCTAACCTGTCAGTCACTCCAGGGGAAGGGGATACAACCAAGGGGATAAACAAGGAGAGGCAAGTGAGAGCAGAGGTGACCCAGCAGCTGTAACCAAAGGATATCGTTTTGACGGTTGACTACCTGTGTGGCCTCTCCCAGAAATCCTTGCTGTGTGCTAGTGACTGCTGATCTAAGAGGCATCCTAACTCGTTAGAATCACACAGGTGGAATTTTTAGCCTGGCATCATGCTTTTAAGAGAATGGTGTAGTCCTAACTAATGTATGCTTCCAATTCTGGGTCTCACAGCCCTCAACAGTGCCTTTAAAATGGTGCATTTATTTTTCAGTTTTTGGTTATGAAGTTCATAGCCTGTACTTTTATGATGCATGATCTGGTGATGGCTTTGGTTGTTGTTCCTTTGCATATTTGTTTTTAATGATTATTGTTGTTCTTCCTAAAATAAATGTCAAGGTGGAAAATAGTCAGATATTTTTTCCACAGGTTATAGGGATTTGCCAGTTCCTACTGAAACCACAAATTGCTGAAATCTGAGATTGCGGAAGGCGCTTCTGAAGTACTGCCTCTTTTAAAATATTTTGTGTCTCTAGATATATTTGGAAAACTAAGCATGTGGCACTTGCTCCTCCCACTGGGTATGAAATCTCTCCCATCTTGTACATGGATTACATCATGTAAATTTAGAAATGACAAAGTGATACACAACCTTTCAGATGCGAAAACCAATTAGTGTTTGTGTGGGGCTGGGCTCTGAGAATAGAACGCCACGACCTAGTTAGCTGTCCAGGAGAAGAAAACCAGAGATCCAGGGACTGCAACTGTAAAACAGATACATTTGGAATTAATTTTTCACATTACGAAAGGGTCCATCAAAAGGTTCCTTTAAATAGAAAGCTTGCCGAGTGCACTTGGAATGCAATTTGACTTATAAAAGTTGAATGTAAGTTATAAAATTTTAATTTACACATAGTTTTTCCAGAATGCAGCAATTGTGTAAGATGATAGCACCCTGAAACTGATGTTCCTGGGAGGAATGAAAAAATAAAAAAGGAGAGCAGTGAGAAGAGTGTGGCTATTTGCTGTTATGGAGCAGAATGTTTATCAAGTACAAGCAATAGCGTCTCCTTCTTATCAGCAAAGGTCAACACTCTTTTTAATCTATCACCTCTCCTACATGCATCTTTGTACTGAACCTTCCCTCAGGCTCTTCGAATGTGCTCTTCCATTCTTCATCCCCATTTCATCCCCAATTTATTTCTCTCACCAGCTCACCACAATCAGCAATCTCAATACTGCTCATGAGCACTTTCAGCTCCTCCTACCTTGCTTCTCTCGTCTTCATGAGTTTTCTTGTGATGTCATATTAACCCTCAGCTCCAACTCTCACACATACACAGACTCACACACAGTTAACCCCCAGTCCTTATGTCTCATATGACCATTCTGCTTCCTTTGTCTTTAACTTCTCTCCCCTTCCGGCTTTCTTCTGGCCTTGATCCACTTAACACTCTACTGCCAGCATGACCTTTCCTTCTGTAGAACTCCTGTTACATCATTACTCTACTTTGAAACCACCAATAATTCTCCATTACCTCTAAAATTAAGTGAAATTATGTCATCCCGGAATCCAAAATGATCAATGGTACGTTTTCCAGTTACACCTCCTGCTGAGTATCATATGTTCCAATGATTCTAGGCAGAGAGTGATACGGTCACTTCTCTTCTCAAATGCATGCTAGGAGTTTGGGATCTGTGTGAGGCACTTTTTGGTAGTCCCAGTGACTAAAGGAGGTGCAACCAGTGTTTAGTTTGGCTAAGGCCAGAGTATTGAACTTCCTACAATGTTTTGGACAATTCCACAAAATAAAGAATTATTCTGTACAGGGGTACCTGGGTAACTCAGTTGGTTAAGTGTCTCACTCTTGGTTTCAGCTCAGGTGAGAATCTTGTGGTTTGTGGGATCAAGCCCTGCATCAGGCCCTACATTGACAGCATAGAGCCTGCTTGGGATTCTCTCTCTCTCTCTCTCTCTCTCTCTCTCTCTCTCTCTCTCTCTCAAAATAAATAAACTTAAAAAAAATTATCCTGTATAAAATAGCAATAACATCCCCAGTAATGCACACTGTTAGACAAACTAGGAGTTCTACTATGTCCCATACATACCCTGTGTTGAACCTATTGTTAACCTATCCCCATACCCTGTATTTTTTAACCTTGACACCCCCCAATCTTGTCAAAGTATTAATAAGCCATCAGTAATATCTCAATCAGTTTAATCACTAGATCATAAGGGAGGCTTTTCTGGGGCTACCCCATCGTCACCCATGCCTTACTATGGGTCACAGAATTTTGTGCCACTTCATGCACTTACATGATTTTGTCTCATAATTATTTATTTTTTTATTCTCCATTAACCCATAAACACTTCTAGGACAAAAATTGTCTTCTCTTTTGTTTTTATTCAGATGCCTATAATATCTCTTTTATAATTTAACTGGATGGTGAATACTAAATATGTTTATTTATAATAAATTAGAGGAATCATTAGTTGGGCTATGAATGCCATGCTTTGTATTTCTGCATTTTAAGTGAGTAAAACTCTACCATTCAGAGTTTTTGGCCTCTACATTCCTATCAAGTTCAAATATGTTCTTATCCAAAAATAATGAACCGCCAAATCATTCAGACCTCTTTCTATACCACTCTGACACCATTAGAGTATTAAATGTCTACCCACATTTTTTAATGAACAAAAGGATAGAATGGAGGTATCTGAACTCTGTGAGGAGAGAAGTGACTGATCCATTCATTCCCACTGTGTTTGTAGGGGCGCCTGGGTGGCGCAGTCGGTTAAGCGTCCGACTTCAGCCAGGTCACGATCTCGCGGTCCGTGAGTTCGAGCCCCACGTCAGGCTCTGGTCTGATGGCTCAGAGCCTGGAGCCTGTTTCTGATTCTGTGTCTCCCTCTCTCTCTGCCCCTCCCCCGTTCATGCTCTGTCTCTCTCTGTCCCAAAAATAAATAAACGTTGAAAAAGAGAGAGATTGCTATGAGTTAAGGTATTTAGGAGAGGTCTCACTGAAGATGGAGATGTTGTCCAGGTATAAAGAGAACAGGATGAACAAACATGAAATAATGATTATAAACTTTCTTTCCTTCTTTCCTAAAAAGAAGAAAAAAATAAGCATCCCTTCCCCAACTGATCTGTAATAGTAGTTCTTTTATTCATCAAGGATCTACATTTAGATAGATCTCTTTTCAGCTTTTATATTCTGTCCTATTAGAATATTTGTTTATCCCTATGTCAACAATTCACAATTTTAATTACAGTAACATTTTTAAAGTCTCGGGGCGCCTGGGTGGCGCAGTCGGTTAAGCGTCCGACTTCAGCCAGGTCACGATCTCGCGGTCCGTGAGTTCGAGCCCCGCGTCAGGCTCTGGGCTGATGGCTCAGAGCCTGGAGCCTGTTTCCGATTCTGTGTCTCCCTCTCTCTCTGCCCCTCCCCCGTTCATGCTCTGTCTCTCTCTGTCCCAAAAATAATAAATAAATGTTGAAAAAAAAAATTAAAAAAAAAAAAGTCTCGATATCTGGTAGAGCATGTCTCATCTTGGCTATTCTTGATTATTCGTGGATTTTTACTCTTCCATATAAATTTTATAATCAGCTTGCATTTTCCACACACAAAAAATAAGATTTTGATTATATTTTTTCAAGTTTATTTATTTTCTTTTAGTAATCTCTACACCCAATAGGAGCTCAAACTCACAACCCTGAGATCAAGAATCTCATGCTTTTCTGACTGGGCCAGCCAGGCACCCAAGATTATAGACATTTTAAAACTGTAGATCAATATTGGAAGATCTGACATCTTTATGATATTGGGTCTCCCTTCCCATGAACTTGGTGCATTTTTGCATTTATTTAAATGCTCTTTAAGATCTTGTAGTTAGATTTTATAATCTTCTCTGTAAGGTTCTTATATACTTTTTGTCATATTGATTGTTACATTCATTGATTGCTGAAATAATTGGAATTCGTTGCTAACATATTATTTTATTCTCTCTAATTTTTCTTTTTTCTCACCCTATCCTGTTTTTGTTTGTTTGTTTGTTTTTCTTTGGATTCTTTGAATATGCACTCTGTTTTTCGATTCTTGGTGGGCACCCTAGAACTTTAACATACTTAACAAGTTCTATAAATTTAATATATGTTATTAAAATAAAAGATCTCCCAAACAAAAGGTTTTAGAGCATTTTAGTTGCAAATCATTCCCTCCTGAATTATCTTATATTTATGTCCATTGTTTTCATTTCATCATGATTTTTTAAAATTAAAAAAAAAATTTAATATTTATTTATTTATTTATTGAGAGACACAAGAGATGAGGGTGAGTGGGGGAGGGGCAGAGAGAGAGGGAGTCACAGATTCCAAAGCAGGCTCCAGGTTCTGAGCTGTTAGCATAGAGCCCAATGTGGGGCTCAAACTCATGAACGGCGAGATCATGACCTGAGCCCAAGTTGGATGCCTAACTGACTGAGACACCCAGGTGCCCCCATCATGATTTTTTTTTTTTAATTCTACATCTTAGGTATTATTTTATTGTTTTATCCAACTATGGTTCATTTTGACTTACCCATATTTACTGTTTCATTATTAATTGTGCTTACATTTCACATCTTCCTTCTACATCATTTTCCTTTTCCTCAAATACATCTTTAAAAATTCCTTTAACATGACTCTGTTAGAAGTGATCATATGAAAACACCCTTATTTTCCCTCTTTCTTGAAAGATACTTTAGTGAATATGGGATTTGAGGTGTTTAATTACTCTTCCCCTATACCTTCAAGATGCATTCAACATGTTTCTAACTTTCCTTGCTGCTGGTAAACTTTCATCTGTGGATCTAATTCTTTCTTTTATTTTCAATCTATCCTTTACAACTGCTGTTAGAACTTCTCTGTGTCTTTGGTATCCTACAGTTTAACTATGTTGTGTATAGTAATAGATTTAATTTATTTATCTTGCTTTGAATTTGTTGGGTGTCCAGAATCTGAGAACTGGCATCTTTTTATACATTCTGGATAATTCCTCACCACTGTCTCTTCTACTATTTTTTGTACCCTATCTTCATTTTAACTTTCTGCAACTCTAGAAGTTTTTTAGATATTCTCACTCTATTTTCCACATTCCCCAACCTCTTTACATATATTTCCCACCATTTACTTTTTCTTTGATGCCTTCTGGTAATTTCTTCAAATCTATCTTCCAGTTCACATAGTCTCTCGGTAACTAGATCTAACATGTTGTTCTATTCATTGCACTTCTATTTCAATTGATTTCTAATTTCTACTCCATATCTAGAAATTGTGTGTGTGTGTGTGACAATTTTGAAAGTCTCATGTTTCATCTACATTCTTTTAATTGATTATTTTCTTTCTTCAAACACATTTACTTTATATTCTATATCAGAATGTCTGATATTTCCCATCTCTAATCTCTACCATCTTTATAGTCTAATTATGTAGTTTGTTGTTTTTGCTAATTCTTGTTCCTGGTTTCATCACATATTTAGACCTTTGTGTTTCTACTGTGAGCTCATCTTCCTTGGAACTTTATCTCTGGAAATTTTTTTGGCACTTATTTCGTGTACACGACATCACAGATGCTTTGTGTTTCTTCTTGCTAATCATATAGGTACACTAACCCCACAGAACCACTTTAAAACTTCAACTTATAGTTTTACATAAAACACATGTAGTACTATTTCTATTTTAAAACTTGGGTCTTTGTGGACCGTGGATGGGACTTCTTAAGGTAAATGTTTCATTTTTAATTTTTTTTTTTTTCATTTTACCCGGAGCCAAAGATGAAATAGGACACATATCCTCTGCTCTCTTTATGCAGGGTGGAGTTTACCTTTTCTGGTTCACCCTGGGGTTGTCCTTTGAGGATTTTAGCTTTATACCAGTGTTTCTTATTTGATCTCCCACCTTGCTTGAGCCCAGGCTGTGTTTTCCCCCCATGTGGTTCAACAAAATTCAAGCTTTAGATCAACAGGAATCAGTATCTTCGTAACCCTTACATTGACCTGGAAAATTTTGGCCAGTCATTTACTTTTTCATTGGTATCTACATTAACTGTAAATATCATGAGAGCATGAACTTCTCTTCTTTTTGATGCTGTCTCTCCAATACTTAGAACAGTGTCTGGCATATGGTAGATGCTAAATACCCCTTTGTAGAATGAATGAATGAATGATCATGATAGGTCTTCACAAACATTAACGCCATTTAATCCTCACAACAGTCTTATAAATAGGCCTCATGGTTTCCATTTTTTGGGTAAAACAACCTGAGACTCAAATGGTTTACGGATTTAGTATGAAACTAGATAGTGGGAAAATGGTAGTTAATTGCTGAACCTGGGCCTGCTGTCGGGTTTCCATTACACCATGCTATCTCTGGATACTAAGCCTGACCAACATGTCTGAACCATCCGTAAGAAGCAGAAGCTTGTATCCTCTCATTTGAGCTTTCAGAGTCAGCAGCAGCAAGCTACCTACCTCTAAAGTTCTGCCAGCTCTAATGGAACATAGAGCACTCTCAGTCTACAGCCAGTACAACGTGTGATGGAGGGAAATTGTCCCTTCTCACTCCCACTACCTCTGATACTAGCCACTTTACCTTGGCCTATGCCTGCTCATAACAGACCTTTATAATCAGCTGTCTGCACTGATATAGCCTAACATGAACACAGCAAAGTCCACATCTGCTGCCTCATCCACCAGCATGCCATGGCCTAACCCTGCCCTCTCTATTTTCTTTAATCAGATTTCTGAAAACGAGCCTGACTCCTTGGCCACATTTCAAAGGCACAAAAACCAATCAGAACATTAAAAAAGACAAACTCTTTCCTTCTAGACACCATGGGGCCAGTTTTGAGGATAACTCCACTTTACTGTGATTCCTTTATTGCATTATATACATTGCAAAACTAGACCTTTTTTTTTTTTTTTTTCATTTCTTCATTATATATTCTCTAGTACAGGAGTCAGTTGCATTCACTGTAATTTTTTTAAGGAATCTTTTAGCTGACATTTTGGGGCAACAAATAGCCTATCTAACAATGAGGGTTTCAAGAGTTTCTTAACCTGGAAATGAAACACCACACTTTCTCACTCATAAACACAATCCTCTAGCCAATCCTAAATTGGAATAATTTTAAGATTTATAAATGTAAGGAATAATAGAAAGATATCATCTTTGATTTCAGAACTCTTATTAAAGATTGTTGGTTTAGCCACCTGGGTGGCTCAGTTGGTTAAGTGTCCAACTTCGGCCCGGGTCGTGATCTCGCGGTTGGTGAGTTCAAGCCCTGCGTTGGGCTCTCTGCTGTCAGCGCAGAGCCTGCTGCAGATCCTCTGTCTCCCTCTCTCTCTGCCCTTCCCCCACCCCCTCTCTCCCTCTCTCAAAAATAAATAAACGTTAAAAAAATGCATGGCATCAAAGAATTTACAAAAGACCTCAGTGTGTATCAGAGCCTCACAGCAGTATCTACCTCTCACTTCAGCAATGTCTTCTAAGTTTGTAGAAAGAGTTGTCTTGGCCAGTTCTATGGGCTTGCTCACATTGTATAATGAGGACAGGAAGATGTTGCTTGCCTCATCTAGGGACAAGAAAACTTTTTTTTCTCAGGATAGTTATCAGCCACAGGATGTGTAATTTTTGTGACATCCACTTGCTGAAGGTCAGTTATCAAGCTCATTAAGGGTCCACATTGAAAAAATATAAAAGCCAAAGAGAGCAGCTAGAATCTAAGCAAGTGCCATAATGCCTGTCAGTTGCCTTTTATCTCTTTCTTTTTAAGCTCAGATCTTTTCAAGGTGCCCATAAGTTTTTCTAATTAACAAAAGCAGAAAATTTCTTAATGCCACAGGGTATGGGGTCGAGAGAGAAAATACACGGCTATTCACGTTGATACGAGGGTGTGAAAGTACTCTGTATACCTCCTCATTATGTCCCCAAATGTCATCTAATAAGGAGGGAAGATTAAAGAAAGAGGAAGAAAGTGGAGAGAGCTTCTACGGGAAGTTAAAACTATTTCCTCGAAGGGCCAAACAACAAGCACAGCTGTTTGTATTTACAAACCTCTTTACCACAGCCCTAGGTGTCCTACCCAGAAAGCACTACAGTGAAATAAGCAAACGATTCCCATGTGTACACATACACACACAAAAAGTGGAAAGAAAACTATAAATTGATTGTTCATGCCCTCTGCATTTTATGCTGCTGCTCTCCTACAAATCATCAGAACTGGAAATCGTCTGTGCTGCAATGTGATAGAGCTCTGTGTAAGAACTTCCTTTCAGCTGATGTGAACCTAGAGCAATCAATCGTATCAGTGGCTCTTGCCTAGTTGCCTTGCTCTCTAGCGCCACCTAGCAATCACTTGACAAACCACACGTGGGGCCTCCAGCCTATCTGACTGCTGTACTGAGAGGCTTGGAGATTTCACACTGAACAAAGGCATTCAGCCTTAAAGTTAGGAGCCTGTGAAAAAATGTCAGCCCTTTCCTCCCGTTCCTTGACTTTTAAAACCACCCTAGGGTGGAAACAACGCTTTTCTATGAAAAATGTAAAAGAACAAACAAAACACTGTTCAGAAGAGGAAGTGATGAAAAACGGGAAATTAATAAAAGTGAAAATATGAGAAGCGCCATATGTGTGTAGAATTGGCACCTTTTTATGAGTCTTAAGGACCTGAATGTATGGTCAGGCATAAAAGATTTATATGAAAAGAGCAAGCGAGTGACATATCTAGGTTACAACACGCACTTGAGAGAGAATGAGACGCAGCTCTCGCCGTGGCTATTCTGATGCTGTATTTTCATGTTCTTTTCTGTCCTCCAGCACTGCCAGTTAGCAACCTAAAATGGGCTCCCTGGTAACCCAAAGGGCGAGCCTGAGTGCATTTCCCTCTTCGTGTTTTGTAATACTAATTAACTAATTCCCAGCCACGAGAAGGGAACCTGCAAAGATTCGCCAGAGGCAAACTGCTAAATAAATGGTGACAGATTTCTCAGTTTTCAATTAGATGAAATGACATATTGGGACAACGAATAGCCCGACTTTCTAATGATGAGCGTTTTATGAGTTTTTTCTTTTTTTTAATTATTCCTGGAAATGAAGAGAAACCCTGGCCCTTTCTCCATTCATAACCAAAACGAGGGCCCAGACCCACTCTTGGGTACACCAAAGCATACATCCTGCCTTTGGCGGTGACATTTGTTTAAGACCGAAAGTAAGACTTGGTCCAAAAAATGCTGCTTTTGAGACTGCTTCTGCTCTACTGAAATGTCTGACAGGCCACAGCACAGGGACCAAAGAGAACAACCGGCCTAATTAAATCTGTACAGGCAGCACTGAACGCTGTTCACCAGCCGTGACTCCAGCGCTGGCCCCGCCCTGCCCCCTCCTGACTCCAGTGTTTGTGCTGCGAATCTCTTGCTAGCATGGCAACTGTTGCTATGTTTGCAGTAATAAGAAGTGGGTGATGCTGGTGTGTCTGTAATGATTCAGATACAAGAGCAATGATTTCTAAATGGATTTCTGAAGCAGCTCTTACAATGGCTGTGCACCGTGTAACGGGTTTAATTCCTCCCAGACGTTTTTTCTTTTCACTTTCAGCACCTTCCATGTGGACTAATTCTAACCCTCCTATAATGCAAAACTAGCAACATCCTTCCTTTTCCTTGCTAGTATTTGAAACAAAGTTTATTGTTAAAGAAGACATTTCACAAGTTATTGTTTCTCATTATCTCCTTGGCAACTATGAGATTGAGTTTTTCTTGGTATGTAGGTAAGCAGCTAAAACAAACAAAAAAATTGTGGACCCAGACAAAAGAGAAGTCTTGTATTCACCAGAGTAGAAAGGAAAATCTCTACCATTAATATTTGTGATGTTAGCTGAGCATTTTCTATTAATGAGCAGATGTTTTAAAGGCCTCAATTGCAAAGAAGTACAAAAAATTCATTAGTGGATATATGTTTACCTTCCTGAATCCTCTTCCAAAGAATCAGAAAAAAAAAAAAAAAAAAAAGGAAGGCAGGAAGAAAGAAATCTTCATTTTTTGACCCAACCAAGCACCTATTTGCCAGCCAGTGTTAACTGCCCCCGCCCCTACTTATCACTGGATGCCAGCACAGCCCACACCCTCGAGATAAGGCCTTGTTCCTTGATGGCAATATTAACATGGCAAAAAAAAGGGAGAAGAGAAGACACATTATGTGTTTTGATTACTTACTACCTGCCAGACACTATTGTGCCTTTTTTCTTCGTCAATCATATCACTGACTTATCACAACTCTTCTACAAGGTAGGCACTATCTGTCTGTATTCCACAAATGAGAAAACTGGAATACAGAAAGAATAAACAGTCTGCCAAGGCTTTGCACCTAGTAGACAGCAGGGCCAAGACTGAGCCTCGATCACTCTCACTGCAAAGCCCATGGTATCTCATCACTTCCTGAGCTGCCGTAATGTGAAACAGAGAGTTGCTCTCATACTGATCAGCTGTGTGGCATGGACAAGTCCCTTCCTTAGGAAACCCAAGGACCTGGGTTTCAGGATCCTCTTCTATCCTAATGCATGTGAACTGGACCCTTGCTACTCAAGGTGTGGCCCCCAGACCAGCAGCATAAACATCACCTAGAAGCTTGTCAGAAATTCAGACTCCCAAGCCCCACAGGGACCACCGAATCACAATCTGCATTTTAACATGACTTGTGAATGTACATTAAAATTTAACAAGCACAGGACTTACCTAACTCTGGGAACCTTTCTAGCTCTAGTATATTTGGAATGTTGTCCCCTCATCTCTATATTTCTAGATCCTACTCCTCTAAGCTTGCTTCACCTTTCCTTACAAACTTTCGTAATCCCATCTTTATGCTTGATGAAAAGATTTTTCTCTCTCGTAACAAAAGTTTCATTTACCTTAATTCTTACACTTTCTACTTAGTATCATGTCTATTTGTAGGTTCCTATGTGTAGGCAGAGCCATCCATGTGAAACAATTTTATACCTGTCATGCCAACTGGCATAGTACATTACACTAAAGAAAACATGTTGAAAGAAATGTTAAATAAATCATTATATGAATTTAGTTATAGAGATCATATAGTGCACTAATCATAAGATCCCTGTATTGTCCACTATGAATATTTCAAGGCAATCACACTCCAATAGTTCTATAAATACGGATCCAAAGAAGCGTGCAAATTGTACACATAAGAGCAGTTTTCAAACTTCCTCACCCCACTCCTACCTTTTTAGCACACAAATACATTAAAGATTCAATTAAGACCAAGCTCAACTCCAAGTTCTCTCTTCCAGGAAGTTTCCCTGGATGCCCTCAACTGGTTAGATACCCATCATGGATTGTTGCCATCTTATCTTGTGCATACTTCATAGAAGCACAGAAACTATATTATAATCATATAATTATGTCAGCTGCCCCCCTACACACAGACACACACATACATCATACATTCCCCAAGGTCAGGAATTGTGTCTTTATTTGTGCATTTTTAATATTTATCACAATGTTTGGCATATAGTAAGTGGTAGGTATATGTATATTGAATGAATGAATCAATCAATCAATCAGTGCAAATGTTTTTACTCCAAAATATCATTTTTTTGCTCCACATTAGGGTTTGTTGACACCAAGAATGTGGAGAAGCACTGTCTGTGGTGAGATTTAAGAGGTACTTGTTTTAGGGGCACCTGGGTGGCTCAGTCAATTAAGCATCCAACTTCAGCCCAGGTCATGATCTCAGGGGTCCTGGGTTCAAGGCCAATGCTAGGACTCTGCTCTCAGCACAGAGCCCACTTTAGATCCTCTGTCTCCCTTGCTCTCTGCCTCTCCCCCACTCACTCACTTTCACTCCCTCTAAAAAATAAATATTTTTTTAAAAGACTATAAGAAGTACTTGTTTTAGCCACAGTGACATTCTCTACCAATATGGCACTTTAATTTAGTGTCACGTGAGCTAGTTGTCTAGGCATATAAGCCCTGAGACTTAGGAACTCAATGGTCTTTGGGATACCAAAGGTTGAAAATTGAATCAGTGTTTGTTTCCTCTCTCAGTAAGTTAGTCATCCATTCATTCAATAAACATTTACAGAGTGCCTACATTGTGCCAGGAGTTTATAGGGATTGGGGATGTCAGGAAGAGTACATAGTATAATCTTTCTTTCCTTTCAGTAGTCTAGTCTTAAAAATATACCCCAAATGTATATATAGTACAATATGATACATACAGTTAGTGGGCAGGTGACTCTTGGGTCATGTGAACACAGAAGGAGGTATTACCGAGAATAAGGAGAGAGAGGCCATTCACTGGCCTGTAGGTGTGCACATCAGGTCACCCATTTGTCCTTCTCTGGAAAGAACAGTGAACTTGGGGAAGAAGCAGAACACTCCCTAGTAATGAATCTGTGCTAGGGAGGAGAAACACTGAAAACATAGAATGGAAGAGGAGGAAAGTCGGTGGGACACAGACTCACTAGTGGCGCATGGTAAATTTAAACAGGATTTACAGGAGAAAGTTATAAACAGAGAAATATCCAAGTGCACACAATCTCTTGAGCTCATATCATCCCTCAGAATGGTCTACTCTCTAGAAGGATCCTATGCTTTTACTCTCTATATATTTAAAAGGAAACTGGAGCAGGGAACATCTGGGTGACTATTTAATGATGAAATTCCCTGCCTGGGGTGAGAAATAGTTTTGTTAGAAAAGTAAAGTCACTAGTGCTGACCTCTACTATCTTGGACATAGGAAGCCAGCCCTTTTTCTTTTCTTTTCTTTTCTTTTCTTTATTTTTCTTTTCTTTTCTCTTTTTAAGTTTGTTTATGTATTTGTGTGTGTGTGTGTGTGTGTGTGTGTGTGTGTGTGTGTGAGAGAGAGAGAGAGAGAGAGAGAGAGAGAGAGAGAGAGAGAATTCCAAACAGCCTCTGCACTGTTTGTACAGAGCCTGGGCCGGGGTTCATGGGACTCACAAGGCTTGATATCACGAACTGTGAGATCATGACCTGAGCCAAAATCAAGAGTGGGAGCTTAACTCACTGAGCCACCCAGGTGCCCCAGGGAGCCAGCCCTTTTATTATGCTTTTAAAAAGGGAAAGCGAAAAGCCTTCAGGGACTATCAGATCTCTCTCTTGTAAAGATGGTGTCAGGATAAGGAATAGGCAGTGGGAAGGGAGAGAGATCATGTTCTTCCTCACCTACTCAATACATCATTAGTTACCTAATATCTAATTAGTCAGATTTCAGCTAACACTAACATATCAGGTAGAAAAGCTTTCAGCTGAAAATAACAAACTCAATGATAGTTATTTAATAAAGCAGGAACTTGTTTTTCACACATAACAAGAAGTCTGGAAGAAGGTATTCATGGGCAATCGTTCTGCTGCTCCCTGGGCCATAGAATACCCAGGTTCATGTTCTCCCCTTCATCATGTTCAGCATATTGGTCTTTCTCATGTTTGTAGCTACATGGCCACAGAATGACCGCAACAGCTCCAGACATCATGTCTTCACTTAAAGCAGATGTAGGGGATGAGATATCACCTCACACCTGTCAGAATGGCTAAAATCAACAACACAAGAAACACCAGGTGTTGGTGAGAATGTGGAGAAAAAGGAACTTTTGTGCACTGTTGATGGAATGCAGATTGGTGCAGCCACTGTAGAAAACAATATGGAAGTTCTCAGAAAGTTTCTAAACATAGAACTACCCTACAATCCAGCAATTGCACCACTGGGTGTTTACCCAAGGAATACAAAAACACTAATTCAAAGGCATACATGCACCCCTGTGTTTATTGCAGCATTCTTTACAATAGTCAAGATATGGAAGCAGCCCAAGTGTCCATCCATAGATTAATGGATAAAGAATATGAGAAGACATGGTATATATACAATGGAATACTACTCAGCCACAAAAAAAGAATGAAATTTTGCCATTTGCAATGACACAAATGGAACCAGAGAGTATAGTGCTAAGCGAAACAAGTCAGAGAAAGACAAATACCATATGATTGCACTCATATGTAGAATTTAAAAAACAAAACAAATGAGCAAAGGGGGAAAAAGAGATAAACCCAAAAACAGATGCTTACTTATAGAGAACAAACTGATGGTTACCAAAAGGGAGGCGGATAGGAGGATGGGTTAAATAGGTGATGGGGGAGTAAGAAGTGCACTTGCTGTGATGAGCAGCAGGTGATGTATGGATGTGTTGAATCACTATGTTGTACAGCTGAAACTAATATTACACCGTATATTAACTAACTGGAATTAAAATAAAAACTTAAAAAATAAATAAATAAAGTAGGCATAGGGGGCTAGTGTGTACTGGCATGTTTTTTTCTGTCCCATATCTTTTTAGCAGGAAATCAACAGCCTTCTGGGAATACTGACTGTGAGTTAGTGGTTAGAACCTGGCCCAGAGAGGTGTCCTCTGGAAGAATGGCTCAGGAGGAAGGGGATGATTTGCTGGTAACAGAAGGGAGGGTTAGCACGCTACACTACAAAAGCATACCTATCTTAGAGCCAGAGATACCTGTGTTCAAACCCCAGTTCCAGACTAAGAACAGTGTGAACGTGGGCCTGAGTTTGCTAAAGTAGGGATCATGATATTCCCTTGGCTAGTTTTTGCAAGGATTGGAGAAAAGACATATAAAACAGTTAATATTATCCCTGGGAAATTTGTGTTGTTTTGTTTTAAACTAGAGTTAATTGTCCACTATTTTATAGTTCTACCCAGAGACAGATAAATACCTTTCTGAAACCGAGAAATTAGGAGTTCAGAATCCTAATTCAGGCACTCTGTTCTCCTTGTTATCACTTATTCTCTTTGAGAGAGTAGGACATTCCCTTTTCTCATTAAATAGCAGCTTTACCCATAAATTTCTCATAGCTTCTCCTCACCTATCTATACTACTTGTTTGTCAAATTCAATAATGTTGACCATCCCCTCATTAGGTTGCCATTTGGATTAAAGTCAGTGTTTCTGGATGTTTTCTATCCAGCAGCTATTTCCATGAAAATGACAGAAATCAAGAGAAATTGCTTTCAAGGATTTCAATTTTTCTTTTTTTGTAGGCCTAGAAGGGAAAACTGTAGTTAATTGTGAATGTTCCTGCTAAATGCTAGCGTACTGTGTGAAAATGGAAAAGATTTAAAATGCTCGAGAAACAACAAATCTAAATATACAGGTTTTACCCCCAAAAAACATTTTTCATTCTATTAAAAAGCAATCCTTTATTATTCAAGGAAAGATGAGACTTACACTCTTATCTTCAATAATATTTTACCAAATCAGTCCAGAGAAGAAAAATGGAATCATAAAATAAATAAAATAGGGGTGCCTGTGTGGCTAAGTCGGTTAAGCCTCCAACTCTTGATTTCAACTCAGGTCATGATCTCATGGTTCATGTATTAGAGCCCCACAGCAGGCTCTGCGCTGACAGTGTGGATCCTGCTTGGGATTCTCTCTTTTCCTCTCTCTCTCTCTCTCTCTCTCTCTCTCTCTCTCTGTCCCTCCCCTACTCTCTTTCTCTCTCTGTCTCAAAAAGCAAATAAATAATTAATGACACGACACCATGTTAAGATGTTGGTTGTTGTTTTTGATGTATGATGTATGTTAAGGAAGAGAGTATTTGACTATGAAAGTTACCTATGAACTACTTTCTGATATTGAGTGATCTGAAGTTCCTATTTTTAAAACAAGTGTTCTGCTGCTTGTGTATTCTTTGGCTCTCTTTCTTTCTTTTTTAAAGTGTGGACAATTCTGAGTTTAAAGATTACTTTAGGAAAGTTGAACTACATTATTCACTTCCAGATTTTTACTTACTGAGTTCTTTACCACAAAAGACAATAAATCCCCATCCTTTTTTTTTTAAATATCTAAATGGAAGGGGAAAAAAGAGATAATTGAAATATTATCAAGATTCTTCTATTTTGTTTTCAATTACTGCCCATTGAATTAGGCCAGCACCTTGCGCTATAATTTGTCGTAAAGTACAAAGATCTATGTGTTACGTCTATTTAAATAAATTCCTCTTTATCTTAGGGGACATATAGGAATGTGAACAGTATACAAAGTTTAATTGAATATGGCCAGAATTGGAAAGTTCATGGAAGTAATCAACTAGCTCACAAATATGCATTGAGCTCCTGCTAGGTACATAGGACTGTGTCTGGCCCCATCCAGAGAGCACCCTATATTTTGATAGCTAGTCTTATGTAAACATTCTTGGAAAACTGAATAAATTGTCTTTTGTTCTTTCCTCCCTCTTTTATCTTTTCCTTTTTTTCCTTTACTTAAAAGATTAACAGTATTTTACATATAGGTGAGAAAAACCTGATGTGCATCATGTTCCCTTATTATTCTGGCCCCTTCATGTATTCTATTGCTACTGTTGATTCTATTGCTCTTTCTTTATGTTGTTCCATGGAGATTATTCATCTAACACTTACTAAGCATCTACCATGTGCCAGATCCTATAGTCAAGCAGTAGTCTTCGATGAAATTGCACTGGGGCATGAGTCTAAATTTCATGTGACTGAATGAGCATGACCTCTGCCCCTGGGTTTAGAATGGGTCATCAAAAAGACTCAGGTGGGTAGAGAAAATGTAGTGATGCAGATGAGACATGAGTGACATAGAAAAGCAGAGGTCCACCTTGAACCCAAGAACATTCTCTGGAACTGTGCAAACCAGGCTGCACTGCCGAGTGGTTCTTGTCACTCAGCTAATCTTGCATTGATGACACCGTGCACATGATTATGTTTATGAGGCTGTCTCTTTAAATGGTGAGGAAAGGGAAATAAAGGTGTAAGGATCCTGGTGGAAGGAAGGAAGGAAGGAAGGAAGGAAGGAAGGAAGGAAGGAAGGAAGGAAGGAAGAAGGAGGGAGGGAAGGAAGGTGAGAGGAAGGGAGGGAGGGAGAAGGGGAGGGAGGAAGGGAGGAAGGATGGAAGGAAGGAAGGGGAGAGGAAAAAGAAAGGGAGAAAGAAATTAACTTCCCCAAAGGTTTCACAGCTTGTAGTTTGCTAATCTCTACATTGAAAGGTGGACGATGAAACTGAGACCTACTGAGTTAACTGCCCAGCGCCTCAGCCATATGCCTTATTCCTCTTTATATGCATCTCCACTCCTACACCGCTCCCATCTGCCTTCATCCTTAGTGCCTAGAATAGCATCTAGCACATGGTAGTTCCTCATCAAAAGTTCATTGATGACAGAACCAATACCTACCACTGACAGAGTGCTATTTATACTGTCCTGTCTTCCCTGTAGGGAGCTCATACTATGTTTTTCAAAATAGGACTCTACTGTGGCATGCCTCACTCCACATGGGGAACTTCTCTCTTAACAAGCATAGGACTGGGAAGACTGTGCAAGCACTCCAAGTTGGCCTTTTCTGTCTCTTCCCCAGGAAAATGGCTCACCATGGAAAAGCATAGATGACTTTTACCCTCTCGTGAGCATTACTCATGACAAGACACTTAAAAAGGAAACACTCTTGACTCTGTAAAGCTGATGCTAGTTTTGGATTGCTAACAGAGGCTTTGTCAAAGGATTTTGTTGTTAGATCATCTGAGCGCACAGGTTGCTCAGAGTCAATGCTGTTTGGCTGGCCCGAGATCACAGAAGCACCTGAGATGAGGAATTGGTTGTGGACAAGGAACCGGCATGAGCCAGAGGGCCACACGTGCTTTTCTGATTCATTCACTCAGCTGACATTTACTGAGCACTTATAGTGGGATTTGGAAATGTGCTTGACTGAAGCTCCATCCCTTCTCTCCATGAACACATTATTTTAATCTAGTGCACTAAGTGCACTTATCGGAGTGAGTCCATGGAAAGGTGGAGACACAGTGACACTGCTAGGAGTTGAGCTCCTGGTGGTGACTCTCTTGCCATGTTCCCTCAAGAGGAAAGGTTTGTTCAGTAGGCATATCCTTCTTCAGAATCCTCCACATCTGCAGAGAATTTTGCATTCTCACTACAAGAGTAATTCCTTTCCCGTCCTTCCTTCTTTCTTTTTTCTTCTCCTCCCTTTTTCCCTAAACCAAACCTAAGCAAGTCTACATTATCCAGAAGCAGCTGGTGCCACAATGTGGGAGTGTTAAATGTTTAACATCTTGTCACTTGTGAAACTGATGGAGTCATCCTTTTTGTTTCAGAGTTTCGTGTTTAGGGGTTGAAAAGCTAGATTGATGAGCATTACCAGAGAGAAATATTTTTTGAGAAGTTAGTGAAGCTGATGACACGTTACTTTACAGTTTAGTGAAATTCAGCAAATCTAATTCTATTATCCTGTCAAAGTTTCACAAAAGGGAGACCTGAAAGCATATTTAAGATGAATCTTTAACAATTTCAGAAGCCACAACCACATCTGCAAAAATCAGATGCATCTGGTGCTGACAGACCTTTGTTTTTTTATAGACTAAGAGGAGTAAATAATCTCCCAACAACTAATTAAGTTTAAATAAAGTTATCTTGGTGATTCAGTGCCTGAATTTTCTCCCTTAAAAAGACTGTCAAGCAGTAAACCATAACTACATTTTTTAATTCAAAGGCTTTACAGAGTTTACACAGCCACATTTACCCAGGCACACCAAAATGGAAGCTTCCTTTATGAATCAGAGTACAGAGCACTGGAATAGAGATTTTATAGAGCATTTAAAGCCAGATCATTTAGGCCCTTGTTTATTTTCACAATCAAGTATGAGATATGGTCTAATAAATGCATTCTTGCCAAAATGTCAGGGGTAATTGTTTTAAAGCATTTACCCGCAACTCTGTTTTATTTGAGGTTCACAAGCTGACAACCTGAAAGGGCTTTATGATCCTTTCAGCAGTTGGTGTAACTATATGCAAACTTGTACTGAAGTGTTCATTATTAAGTCCAAGAGAAGCATTGATGTAAAGGTTCATCTTAATAGAAATTGCTTTTCTTTCTCTCTGCTATTTAATAATCATTCATTAAAGAAATATAATTAAAGGGGCGCCTGGGTGGCGCAGTCGGTTAAGCGTCCGACTTCAGCCAGGTCACGATCTCGCTGTCTGTGAGTTCGAGCCCCGCGTCAGGCTCTGGGCTGATGGCTCAGAGCCTGGAGCCTGTTTCCGATTCTGTGTCTCCCTCTCTCTCTGCCCCTCGCCCGTTCATGCTCTGTCTCTCTCTGTCCCAAAAGTGAATAAACGTTGAAAAAAAATTTTTTTTTTAAATTAAAAAAAAATTTTTTTAAAAAGAAATATAATTAAAGGAGTTATATTGAGAATTTACTATGCACTATACTTATATTATCTAACTTAATATTCCTAGCTACCTGCAAAGTAGATATTTTTATTTTGAAGATGGCAAAACTGGTCAAAACAGGAATTGTGCCCTGAAATAGTCAGCAGGGAAGCTGGGGTTGACCCCAGTTGGACTAACCATAAAGCCCATATGTGCTGTTTCCAGAACAGCATAAGAAATTCTTGGGGGGAAGGGGGCAGGGGGAAGAACTTGTTTGCAATGCATTATGGCAGCAAAGTCAAGGCTGTGGTTTCAAATGTGAGGGGATGTCGTGGATTGAATTATGTCCCCCAAAAAAGACATGTTGAAGTCTTAACCCCCAGTACCTCAAACTGTGGCCTTACTTGGAGCTAGAGTTGTTGCAGATGTAATAAGATGAGGTCATACTGGAGTAAGGTAGGCCCTTAATCCAATATGAGTTGTGTTCTTCTCAGAAGAGAGAGAGATAATGGAGGTGGAGGTGATGGCATCTACAAGCCAGGAACATTGAGAATTGCTAGCTGTCTCCAGAAGCTAGAGACAGGCATTGAACAGATTCTCCGTCAGAGCTTTCAGAAAGAACCAACCTTGATTTTGGACTTCTGGCTTCCAGAACTGTGAAAAAATAAATTTCTGTTGTTTTAAGATGCCCAGATTGTGGAACTTTGTTATAGCAGCCCTAGGAAATGAACACAGGGATGATATTTACTGAGCACAGAAAGAAAACAAGCCCGAGACCTGATGTTAGTTAGGCTGATGCCCTATGTGAGGAATAACAGTCACTTGTAATTTTCCCTTCATCATTTGTGGTTCTACGAAAACCCACCCCATACCAAATGAGATTTGAAAGCCATTTTTTTTGGTGTCTTCTCAGAAAGAAAAAATATATGACTAGCCAAAGTTATGATTAAATTCTAATATTTTATACTACCCATATGTGTCACAAGGACACTGGGAGACAATGTGCTCTCTGAGGTCTCATTGGGGTCTCTTTGATGGTTGCTGTTGGCAACCAGTTCTACAAGAGGCACAAGTGAAGGCCTAATTAGGCCAGGAGTCAGGAAGAAATTGCAGGTAATTGAGGTCAAACACAACTGAGGTCTGGGCAGGTGACTGACATCTGATGTAGTCAAACTAAGGAGATCAAGGTTTTAGGCGGGCAGAGATAACAGGTGAGGGCTGGAGACAGATCACTGATGGAAATAATTAAAAGCTGGATCTGACAAGGACATTCAAGCTAGGTTAAACAATATAAGTGTGATGGAATCTAAGATAAGTCTGAGGTTTTCATCTCCAGAATCCTAGTCTTCCTCAATTGGTGCTTACCTTGAACTGAAGATCTTCAGTTGTTAAAAGGACTATATGTACCCATGCCAGCCTAATGCCCTGTAGAGCCAGGTTACCTCCCTTATTCTCTCAAAATGCTGACTCAGTTGAGAAGGAGAAATTTACCTTCTGTGGAGAATATAAATAGAGAATAGCACTATTGGCTTAAGAGGCTCACTAGAACAGGGCACCTGGGTGGCTCAGTTGGATATGCGTCCAACTCCTGGTTTGGGCTCAGGTCATGATCTCACAGTTGGTAGTTTGAGCCCAAATCTGGCTCTGTGCTGACAGCGTGGAGTCTGCTTGGGATTCTTTCTCTCCCTCTCTCTCTCTCTCTCTCTGCCCCTCTCCTGCTTGCGCTCTCTCTCTCTCTCTCTCTCTCTCTCTCTCTCAAAAATAAATAAATAAACTTAACAACAACAACAACAAATGAGCCTCACTGGAGAGGTGGGAGAGATCATCCACTTACTGATAAAATCATCCTCTGGGGATCTTTGAGCAGGAAATGTTGCTGAGAATGTGAATCTGAAATGTAAATCCTTCACATCTATAATTTTATTGATGATAACTTGGACATTTCAAGATTTTAAAAAAATCTGGCTATTTCTTTTTGTTCTGAATTTTCCCATTAGCCAGAAAAAAAATTAGCTAATGTTGAAAACTAGTTAATGAATGCTGCTATCCACTCATTCATTCATTCATTTGTTCAAGCATTACTTACTAGAATAGGGAGAGGGTTCCAAGTTTCCAGATGTTTCACTAAATGCTGAAAATAAAGGCAAAAATAAGAAGTGGTTCTTGACTAAAGATGACAAAGGTCTAGGCAGGAAGCAATTATCAAATCCATACAGTATGATGCAGGAAATGCCTATAATCAAGACAGAGAGTCCCTGTAGTGTGGGCCTTATGTGAGGGTACTGTGACAAAGAAATTCACTGGGGGTGGGACCTATCCATATAAGGTGGAGAGCACCTGGAGATCAGGCTGGAGGAGTAGACCGGGTCTGCTGCTAGGGACCTGGGCCATGGGACCTCAGCAGTAGGTGGCATGGTCACCCTTATTTTATATGAAGGTCATTTTCACAACTTTGCTCTGGCTTGGAGAAGGAAAGGGGCTGCCTGGTAATAGAGTAAATCAGTTACAGTATTGTTAGATACAGGCGTTAGTTAAAACCTCACTAGGTTCAAAAGAGAAATGATAAGCCATGGAGAGTGTTACAGATTACAAGTGATACCATGATATCTACTTCATATATGGAGAAGGCATTGCTAGTCCTCATCACCAATTCAAACATTTTATTTCTCCAGAGGTAGTAATGGATGCGCCCTCATACATCCACTTGATCCGACCCTTATTATCACAGCTTAAGGCAGATAATTTCTGGAATTTTCCAGTGTCCAAACATTCTACATGGATGATATGTCCTTATTGATAATTCACACAAATGATCTCAGGAATTGCTAACCACCCAACAGACAATACTTTCTCTAGCATCCTCTCCCCAAATGTGACAGAAGTCTAAAAGAAATATTTATAGCGCCTTTTCCCATTAGCAGAATTGAAGAAACACTGACAACAATTAAAAATAAAACAGATACACCATTGTCCCCAGTCCCCAGATCTGTTGATGAAGATTATGTATAGCTTTTCCCCCTTTAGGCAAACGGGATTCATTAATATTTATCAGAGGAATCATTTTCAACACCTGTGAGAACTTTCTGTGTGCAATGTATCTGTAGAGGTAATTCTTTTAAAGGAGGTTAATGACATTAATCCCATTTTACAGATGGGAATAAAAACAACTGGTTTATCATATTTTCTCGGGTCAGATAGTAAATCAATGTCTCATTAACATTCATTAGAATTTTCACTGCATTCAATTTCAAACTAAGCTCCTTCCCTGAGGCACTTAATTATTATCAAGAATTTTCTGGCATTCGCTCCTCACTGATTCAAACAGTTGAACCCATATATGAGCAAGGCACTGTGCTAGTGATCTAAGACCTGCCTGGAATGGTGAGTGGGTAAACTGAGCCAGACTATGTAAATTAGTTTAGGGTCAGTGCAGGGGTAGTCTTTAATGACAATAGTAATAGTGATATTTATGGAGGGCTCCATATGTGTAAGCCTTGTATTGAGCATTATATATCATCTGCTACTTATAACTCATAGTAGCAATCTCAGACCCCCATTTTTAAAATGAGGAAACTGAAACCTAGAGAGAAACTTGTGTAAAGAACACAATGAGTAAACAGAAAGATTTAAGGGGTGCCTGGGTGGCTCAATTGGTTGAGCATTCAACTCTTGATTTCAGCTCAGATCATCATGTCACAATTCCTATTGAGCCCCACATCAGGCTCTGTGCTGACAGCACAGAACCTACTTGGGATTCTCTCTGTCCCTCTTGCTCTGACTCTCTCTCTCTCTCTCTCTCTCAAAATAAATAAATAAACATTTAAAAAATAATAAAGGGTATTTGAGACTAAGCCATCTGAAGCCAGAGTTCATGGTCTTAATCACTAAGCCAATGGTTCTCAAATTTTCATATGCATCAGAATCACCTAAAAGTCTTTTTTTTTTTTTTTTTTTTAGCATAGATTTCTGGGTCTCCTCCCAGAGTTTTTGTTTGGGTAGGTGTGATGCAGAGTTAAAACTCTGCATTTCTTTTTTTTTTTTTTTCATCTTTTTATTTATTTATTTAAATTTTAGTTAGTTAACATACAGTGCAATATTAGTTTCAGGAGTAGAATATAGTGATTTATCACTTACATATTACACTCAGCGCTCATCACAAGTGCCTTCCTTAATACCCATCACCCATCTAGCCCATCTCCCTCCATCAACCCTCAGTTTGTTCTCTATCATTAGTCATCTTTTTTTTTTTATTTTATTTTTTCTAATTTACATCTAAATTAGTTAGAATATAGTACAACAATGATTTCAGGAGTATATTCCTTAATGCCCTTACCCATTTAGCCCACTGCCCCTCCCACAACCCCTCCAGTAACCCTCTGTTTGTTCTCCATATTTAAGAGTCTCTCATGTTTTGTCCTCCTCCCTGTTTTTATATTATTTTTGTTTCCCTTCCCCTATGTTCATCTGTAAAACTCTGCATTTCTAACCAGTTCCCAGGGGATGCTGAGGCAGATACCACACTTTGAGAACCACTGCTCTAAGCGAGACTTAATGTAATCATATATGACCGTGTTCAGCATCAAATAGTGGACAAATAGTGGGAAGCCACTCAAAGTTTTCGAGCAAGTGGTGACCTAGTCAGAGTTCTTCTTGGAAAATATGAATCTGGAAGCTATGTGTAGGTGATAGAAGACAGGTGGTAGGTCAAGAGGTTCCCAGTGAGAGTAAGGAGAAACAGAGACAGTAAGAGATGTTGGGAAATATTGGCCTGGTGGAGTAGACACAGAGGATTTGAGGATTGCGAATAAAGGGGTCATCATAGGTGACCCTCTACTTTTTGGTCAGGGTGGCTAGAAGAATTGTTGAGCCCTTAATAGGAATTGAGAGGACAGAAGGGAATTCTGCCTTCTTAGGTACTTTATCTCCTGCTTCCACATAGCTTCCTGCTATTTGTTGCCTTTATTTTTTGTGTATATTTCCACAGCCTTTTTCTTATTCCTCTTTACCTACAGGACCCGGTGTAGCCTAAGGGCAGCTATAGATTCTTTTTTTTTTTTTAACTGAAAGAAAATTGTTTTTAATGTTTATTATTGAGAGAGAGAGAGAGAGAGAGAGAGAGAGAAGGAAGGGCAGAGAGAGAGGGAGACACAGAATCCGAAGCAGGCTCCAGGCTCTGAGCTGTCAGCACAGAGCCCAGCGTGGGGCTTGAACCCACAAACCATGAGATCATGACCTGAGCCAAAGTTGGACACTTAACCAACTGAGCCACCCAGGCACCCCAGGGAAGCTACAGATTCTTGTTCTCTTCTGAGATGCGGTTCTTATCCCCAGAGGACTTTTGATTCTCTTGCTTCTACATCATCTCCTCCTTTTAAGCTCTGCTTGAAGGTCTTAGTGGATTCTACTAATCATGACTAAGTTTCTGGTTTCTGTTTTACCAGAAGCCCACCTGGGGAGCTTGCTGTCAGCGTTGGAGGCCTCTTAACCCATCATAAATGGTGTTCAAAACAATATCTGTTTTTTAAGTTCAAAATTATTGTACTGATTTTTTTTGGTCTCACATTTTGCTTTTATGTAATTTCTTTTCCATAGGTAAAGGATGCATTTTTAAAACACCATTTACAAATATGCATCCTTGAGAAAGCATTTAGTCTTCAATTTCAAACAAATTACCCTACCTTAAAAGTACAATTTTGAAAAGTCCTTAGATTGATTTTTTTATAAACTAAAATAATAGGGAAGCTACTGTAATAGAAAACTTCTGAGAATCTCTTTATTAAGTAAATAGTTTTACCCATCAATCCCACAGAATGTATCTTTAAAAGAAATTTCTGTTTTATACATGGAATTTTCCTAAAGTGAGGAAGGTATCCATAATGAGGATACATTATGGCTGAGATAAACCAAAGGTTAACATTTAGAATGTTCACCCTTGTATTGTAAAATATTTGTTACCTACGCCTTGATTATGAATGACAGTTCTTTTTTTTTTTCTTCAAAACATTGACTGAACTAGGTTCAGAATAGGTTGTTAGTATGAAAATGTAAATGCATGTCATTTAAATACATTCACAGAATTCATGTGACCTTGCCTCCTACTTTTCTTAAAAATTTGAGACCATCTGGGGTGCCTGGGTAGCTCAGCTGGTTAAGCATCCAACTCTTGATCTCAGCTCAGGTCATGATCTCACAGTTCTTGAGATCGAGCCCTGCATCAGGCTCTGCCCTGACAGTGAGGAGCCTGCTTGAGGTTCTTTCTCTCACCCTTTCTTTCTCTGCCACTGCTCAACTCATGCTCACCCTCTCTCTCTCAAAATAAATAAATAGACTTCAAAAAACAATTTCCACCATCTCCCACGATTGCCACCAACTTTCCCCCTCAATCCCTCTAAACCTCTTTAAAAACTTCACAAATCCTCTTCTGTTTACCTTCAGATAGAGAAATAGTGCTTCTCCTTTTGATTCTGGCCCCTCCCTTTGCCCCAGATCTTTCCCCATCCATACACGGACTCTGATAAATTCCTCTGCCTCTGGCTCTTTCTTCCTCTGTCCCTAC
The DNA here is from genome assembly GCF_014898765.1 of Herpailurus yagouaroundi. NCBI lineage: Eukaryota > Metazoa > Chordata > Mammalia > Carnivora > Felidae > Herpailurus > Herpailurus yagouaroundi. The sequence goes on from NW_024412388.1 coordinate 62,707,530, forward strand.
TTGTTTCCTTCAAATTTCTCTCTGCCTCCTGTCCTTTGACACCAAAATGTATGTCTTGCAACTTTAAAAAGGCAACAACCTTATTGTTCTGCCTCCGGTGTTGATATACTGATAGCTAAAGAGAGGGAAGAAGGGAGGGAACCCTGGAACATATTAAGAGGTAGGGAGTCTTGGTCCACTTGGGGGTGACAATGGAGTCCCCTCTGAATTGTAACATGTTTAAGCAACTGAGTTGGGGGGACTTGAAATCAGGCTAACAGAAAACAGGATTCTGACTCTACACTTAGACCTGGAAGTTCCATGTGGACTTGATTCATCTTGGGATACTTGCTTGAAGCTTTAATTCCCTCAGTTGTGAATAATGGCAATATGGGAGCAGAGGTAAAGGGAAGCTTGAGTAGTCCCTAGTGTTCCCTACGGCAGTGTTGAGGTCCCATCTACGAGAGCACAGATCCACTTTCTCTATGCTCTGGGCACCCCGGCTGGACAGTGTTCTTACAAGTATTTCTCCTTTGGGCAAGAGCTCAACAACCAGCTTTAATCCCAGAACATTTTTAGAAAGTGTCCTAAATGTCCTCTCTCTGTCACTATGGGGGTTTGCAGAGGGGGGGACTCTGATACATCTATCTGGAGGCTGTGTATAGCAGTGACAAGGAGCACATTCTTATGGCCCTACTGGCTGCGTTCATATTCTGTCAATGCCTTTCCTATATGTTACGTTGGCCAAACTAATTAAACTCTTTCCATGTGTTTCCTTACCTATAAAACAAAGAAAGTAATAGTACTTACTTCATGATTACTGTGAAGATTAAGTGAAACAATGTCCATAAACCTTAAAACAATGTCTGGCACATAGTTACTGCTCAATAAGCGTTAGCTATTCTAGAAAATCTGTATTCCAACACAATAAATTTCTATCTAATCATATACATACACACACGCACACCCATATTTTATATTAAATGCTATTTTCATAAAGCTTTTTTCATTTTTTTTCTTTCTTTCTTCTTTTATTTAGCAAATAATTGGTAAGGACCCACTATCTTCCAGGCATGGGGCATACAGTGGTCAGCAAAGTGGACTCATCCCTGCCCTCACAGAGTTGTTGAACAGGCCATTTAGCAAAGCATTATAAACTTTATGATAAGAGGGGCACAGGGTTTAACAGGCAAATGCATGATTGAATAAATTGTGCATGGATGTTTCTAGTTATTTCTACATAGATATTAAGGTTTCGATCCTTAAAGTTAAGTAGAAATTTCTTTCAAACCCATGCCATTTCTGCTATGACTCCTAACTACTCCAAAGCCCAGGGTGATTGTGGGTTTGCATCCTACCATTGTTAATCTCCTAAACAGGTAGCTGGGATCCAGGTAGAGCAGAGAAATCCAGATGAAGGAGATCTATCAATATCCTTCCAAAGATAGATCTTAGGAAGTAATTACTGTCTGCCTTAGTTCCCACCCTTCTCACTTTTCCAGCTCTCTCATGCTGAGATTCACTGGCTGGGGATTGTTCTTTTTAAAAATCTGGTTCAGGCTCTATTGGAAGCTTAACATAGCAGGTGAAGCATTCAGGCTGTGATGGATCAGAGCCAGACACAAATAGGAGGCTTGGACTCAGGGGCTTCAAAGAGAGACATTTAGGGCAGTTCTGTGCTTGGAGCTGCTGCTGCTTGCACTTGCGAGGAGCCAGAATCCAAAGGACACAGCTGCTGCAAATGTGCAGGAATAAAGGGACCGTGTTCCTCGTGTTCCTATGGGGACCTGGGCAGCTCGGCTTACCCACTCCCTTAACACGGTTTCCATTCAGCCTGGCGTCTTATATTAAAAGGTAGACCAAGGGGTACACTTCCAGAGTCGTGCTTGGGGGATAGTTGTAGTGGGCGTTGCATGACTAATTCCTCCAATGTAGTATGGAAGACTTAACTCCTCAGGATACTATATATTTAAAACACAGCATGAGAAAGAGAGACTCTGACTCTCCCCCACACATTCCAAAAATGTAGATCAGTTGTTTTCTTTCTTTTTTTTTAAATTTTTTAAAATATTTATTTATTTTTGAAAGACAGAGAGACACAGTGTGAGCAGGGGAGGGGCAGTGAGAGACGGAGACAGAGTCTGAAGCAGGCTCCAGGCTCTGAGCTGTCAGCACAGAGCCCAACATGGGGCTTGAACCCACAGGGCTCGAACTTGGGAGCCGTGAGATCATGACCTGAGCCGACCTGACCTATACTACATTGGTCACTCAACTGACTGAGCCACCCAGGCATCCCTAGATCAGTTGTTTTCTAAGTCTCTAAAGTGTGTGTGTGTGGGGGGGGCGGGGTGCGTGCACACACCTGTGAGAAATATCTAGGGAAGCAATCCCAGCATAACATTCATTTTCTGGTTGGAATATTGATTATGGATTCAAATCTAGTTTAAAAATTGGTGTTTTTTCAGGTTCAAAATCCATTGTCTTTTTACCTTAGCCCCTGACTTTAGTGGAAACTTTGCCTATTTGCCTGTAGAGGGAAATCAGCACGAGACTGAATTCATAAAACTCAGCTTCTTATGGTCCAAAGCATCAATAGGTCCACGATCAGAAACCCAAATTTCTAACACCAAGCCCACTTCCACTGGAAATTGAAAAATCCAGATTACTAATGAGAGGAAAGAACCCCATGCATTCACTTCACTCCACAGATCACAAGACTTTCCGTGATATAGTGACACTGTAAAGCAGGATGTTCTGATTCTTCTCCTCCCTGTTAAGGCGAGCTCACTCACCTCAGGCAAAGCACCTAGCCTTTTCACTCTTTAGTTTCTTCATGAAAATAATGATGCTAATAATAATAATACCCATCCCTCATGGTTGCTGGGAAGATTAAATGAGATTTTAAATATATATGTGGAATAAATATTCTAACACTTATGATGTTAAAAAGTGCTCTTATAAACATTATCTTAATTGACACTTCTGTGAAACATACGGCTTTGTAAAGTCATGTATTATAGAATTGTGAGTGTGGCATTCGCTATTCTCTAGGCCATCCATCTAAGAGAACAAGGCAGTTCTCCTAAGCCACAGTTCCAAAGGTATGGGTGCATATGGAGTTCTTGCTTTCACTAGAGAAGTGCTTTTGCTAGACTTTGGCATTGGGTGGCAGCCCAACTGTGACCAGCCACAAACACAGTTGAGTAATTTTTTGCTACAGTGTCCACAAAGACTCCAGTGAATTCTTCTATGTGAAAAGTCTTTAAAGCACACAGTCTGTGTGGTAGTTGACACCAGATAGTATTTGGAGGCATTCAGGAGAGCCTGTGGAGTTATTTTAAGAGCCTGATCTCTGCCCCATGCAGCTAGTTATGGAAATCTGCAGAAGGCATGCTCTGTGGGCCTGCCTAGAATACAGGGGTGTGGCCCTTGTATGGGGAGGTGTAGGCCCTGTTCACCTGGTACTCTATGCATTCCAGGGCTGATGCCCAGCCCCATTGGCTGTGGCCAGACCCAAGGTAGGGCCAACTGGTAACTCACTGGAGGGCCTCTACAAACCCTTTCATGCTTAAAAACTGTACACGAAATGCATTGTTAGCAAAAAGCCACATAAACCCCTCCAGAAAGAAACTCGTAAATGATTTTTCATTTTTCTCAGTTCTGAGGGCTGTGGATATTCTTTAATTTAATTCATTCATTCATTTAGCAAATATGTATCCAGGGCTTATACTTCTAGGTTCTGCAGTACAGCAGCAGATAAAAACAAAATAACCCCTTCCCTCATGGAGCTTTTATTCTAGTGGGGGAGGAGAGTGACAGACTTTTATTTTATTTTATTTTATTTTATTTTATTTTATTTTATTTTATTTTATTATTTTATTGAAATGTTTTTATTTATTTTTGAGACAGAGAGAAAGCATGAGCAGGGGAGGAACAGAGAGAGGGGGAGACACAGAATCTGAAGTGGGCTCCAGGCTCTGAGCTGTCAGCACAGAGCCCAAAGCAGGGCTCGAACTCACAGAGTGTGAGATCATGACATGAGCTGAAGTCAGACACTCAACCCACTGAGCCACCCAGGCGCCCCAACAGACTTTTTTTTTTTGAAAGAAAATTCTATAGTATATTAAAACAAAGGTGAGGAATAGGGAGAGCAGAAAGAGATGTGGTTTGCAATTTTATTTTTTTAATGTTTATTTATTTTTGAGAGAGAGAGAGAGGAGGACAGAGGATCCAAAGCAGGCTCCAGGCTGACGCCAGTGAGCATGATGTGGGGCTGGAACTCACAAACCACAAGATCATGACCTGAGTCGAAGTCAGATGCTCAACCGGCTGAGCCTTCCAGGCACCCCATGGTTTGCCATTTTAAACAGAAAGATCAGGGAAGACCGCACCCATGAGGTAACATTTGAGCAAAGAGGTGAACAGAGTGAATTAGAAAACCAGAAACCTCTAGAGAAGAGCATTCCAGATTGTGGGAACAGTAAGTGCAAAGTCCCTGAGGTGAGATCATGTCTGTGAATTCAGGGAATGGCCTGGAGACCAGAAGGAGCAAACTAATCATAGGGAAGAGTCATAGGAGACAGAATAGAGAAGTGACAAGGGGCCAGATCATGAAGGAGGCTCAGGCCATTGGGAGGACTTCGGCATATACTGAGATTGAGACACATGCCACCACAGGGATCCGAGCAGAGAAGTCACATGATCAGGCTGCTTTCTAAAGGATCACTCAGGGCACCTGGTGGCTCAGTCGGTTAAGCAGCTGCTTTTGGCTCAGGTCATGATCTCACGGTTTGGGAGTTTAAGCCCCACATTGGCCTGTGTGCTGATGGTGTGGAGCCTGCTTGGGATTCTCTCTCTTCCCTCTCTCTGCCACTTCCCTGCTACCCTGCTTGGGTGCTCTCTCTTAAATAAACAAACTTAATTTTTTTTTTTTTTTAATAAATAAGTAAAATAAAAGGATCATTCTGCCTGATGTACTTTGTGGGACTGAGAGGAATGGCGGTCAATTCATTTGTTCTTTTAAACCTACTTTCCTCTCATTCAATTATTTAATAAATATTTTATTTAGCACAGGCTGTGGGCTAGGTGCTGGGGAAGACAGACGTGAAAAAAAGCAGTGATGAACAATTTGACGAAGAACATACTAAAGAGGGCAGCTAACCAAGTGAGGAGGAAGCCGACACAAAAGTGAGGCACAGGAAGGTTATGTAACTTGGTCTAAAGCCACAGCTCCGCAGGGGAGGTGCTAGGACTAGAAACCTTATGCCCCTGAGCACGTGGCCAACCTGCACTGAGTGCTGGGGCTGAGAGACAAGGCTGGAGGAACCACCAGGAGTTCAGTTCCATCAAAGTCACTTTTAAAATACGTGTGGAGAGCATACTCTATGCCAGGCCCCAGATGCCGGGGCCACAGAGGTAAATAACCAAACGTGGCTCCTGTTCTGAAGGAGCGTGCAGTCGGGAGTGCACATATCAAGGCTTAATAAATACCAGTATAAAAATAACCATGGAGGTCTAGCTCACAAGCCGGCCACAGAACACTTCTTACAGAATCCATAGTCATGTTCCTGCCAAAACAGAAGGCAGGAGCAGTTGTGGGCTCAGCAGGAAATGTCAAACCCTGAGTTGCCCCAGGATTCAAAGAAGCTTCGCAGCACATCACACAAGAGTGGGGTAAAAGCCCCCACGTTACTGGCAGTGGAAGAGCTTTTCAATAAGAACAAGGCACCCTAGCAACATAATAACCATTTTGTTATTCAGGGTCTGACAGCAAAGAATACACAGAGGAGGCGAGGAAAGCTTTGGTGTTGTATGATGAGGCAAAAGGTCCCCGAGGTTTAGTATACATTCACTTAAAACAAAAAAACATTGCTTGTAATTTTGTAACCTCCTTAGGGTGTTTCAAATGGTTTGTGAAGATCAATGTTCCACATGTTCAAAGAGTTTAGGGAGTTTTAAAATCTCTCCATTCAGACTGGCCTGTCATAAAGAACAAAGGAACATGGAATTTCTTGCAGGGATCTGAATTCACACAACAGAGCCTGGAGATGTTAAATCAACAAAGATGGCCTTTGAACTTTCCTCAATCCAAAAGGGGAAACGAATATGTACTGCTCTGTAGGTGCCTATCTAGATGCCACTTTTATCTTCCATCAATAAAATTGGTTTTGCAAGTTTTACTTACATACCCACCAAGGGACCATTATTATAAAATAGTGGTTAAAAGCTTGGGCTCAGACGGGCCTGAGTTCAAATTCAAGCTCCACCACTTATAAGCTGTGTGACCTTAGGGAAGTTAGTTGAGCTCTCCAAGTCTCAAGCATCTTACCTATAGGATGAAAATAATGATGTCGCAGTGAGCGTTAAGTGAGAATACACTTTGTACACGTCTGACATATGGTAGACGCTGAATACGTGTAATTTTTTTTCTGTTTTGCCATTAGCTCATATATTTTAGTCTTAATTATTCCTCTTCTAAGACAAACTACTAAAATGAAAGATGCCTGGAGAGCCTACTTTCATTGGGATTGCATTGTTTGGCCCAAAGGTGGAAGACAGCTTGGAGAAGCACCACATAAAAGGTTTATCTCTTGCTCTAAAGGAGAGGTTGATAAACTATGGCCCACGGGCCAAATCTAACTCTGCCTGTTTCTGTAAAGTTTTTGTGAACACAAGCACACTCTTTTGTTTACATATTGTCTATGTCTGCTTTTGTGCTATCATACCAAAGTTGAATCATTGCAACAGAGACCATATGGTCTGCAAATTCTTTTTTTTTTTTTTTTAATTTCTTTTTTCAACGTTTATTTATTTTTGGGACAGAGAGAGACAGAGCATGAACGGGGGAGGGGCAGAGAGAGAGGGAGACACAGAATCGGAAACAGGCTCCAGGCTCTGAGCCATCAGCCCAGAGCCCGACGCGGGTCTCGAACTCACGGACCGCGAGATCGTGACCTGGCTGAAGTCGGACGCCAACCGACTGCGCCACCCAGGCGCCCCTGGTCTGCAAATTCTAAAATGTTTACTATCTGGCCATTTACAAGAAACATTTTCTGAGCCTGACTCTAGGAACTTAAAAACTCCAATTTTCTCAAGTCACATAGCTCTAAAACTGCTTACATTGGAAACTCCTCTCCCCATGGAAAAATAATAAGTCTACCTTCAAGAAGTCAACACATTTACTCCAACTAGTCAGTGCTAGGTGCTATGTGAGGCCCCACGGGACACTGAAATTCCTAAGGCAGGGTCCCTCCCGATAAAGAATCTACAGCCCGCTTGTTGGTGAGGTGAATATGCAATATGAGGCGAGTTCTGCCAACGGTGAGAGCAAATGGCTGGGGCAGCACTGTGGACCCTGAGGTTCCTTCTTCCTTTCCATATGGCCATCACCTCTATCCCAGAAGACATGTTTGAAGAGACATCTCCATCGTGTTCCATTTCACTTTCATATCTGGAAAGCCGTACCACAAACCAGTGAAGGGATGAGGATACCACAACAAAGAATCCTTCTCAGATTTCCCTGGCAATGAATGACGTAGAGGGTGGAATAGGCTGGACAGGAAACAGGAATAAGGAGCCCTCAGTGGGGGTTACTGTTCCAATACATGTAGCTGGGGGAGCACAGCTTGTTCCTGAGGCTAAGAAAATGGAAGGAGGCTAACCAATGAATCAGAGGTAAATAAACAAAGATTAAACTTGAATCAATAAAGTTGCTAGGGAGGAATCATCACTCATTCATTTAATACATATTTATTGGGTGCCTAGTTCATGACAATGAGTTTAAGGCACTGGAGAACAAGACACAGTAGTACACAAGACAAGTCCCTGCTGTCATGAAGCTTACATTCTAGTTGAAAGAGACAGGCCATCTTAATTTGGATTTCTTCTGAAACAGACCATGAGACAAGGATGTGAGTGAAAATTATTTTTCTGGGATGTGATCTCAAGCACAGTGAAGGAAAGAGAAGGAAGAAAAAATAAATAAAGGGATATGTATGTTAATGAGTAAGTCACTGCTGTGGGCAATGAAGGCTTAATTTTATGTTGTAAACTCTGAGGGTATAGACCATGTCTCAGAATTTTCCCAACAAGCAGCAAGGACGCTGGAGTCTTTATCCACCAACTCTTGTTCCTCACTGATGGTAACTCATTTGGGTGGGTGGGAAGGAGCATTAGTTACCCCCCACCCCACCTTTAAGTGCAGAGAAACACAGGAAACCATGAGCATGTATGCAAACTTCTAAAGGTGACTTCCCAAGTAGACCAAGGTATATAGGCAGAGTACTGTATCTACCTATACAGGTGACAATGGATAAATACACAAAATGAGATTGTGGTAAATACTATGCAGGCAGTTAGAATAGGTTGGTAGGATAGAGTGACTGGAAAGGTAGTTTAGATGGGCTGGTTAGAATCATGAAATCAAGGAAGAAGCCTGGGAAACAACATTCAGCAGGGCTAAAGAGCAAAAGTGCAGAGTTCATAAGACAGGAAAAAGAGGAGAAACAGAAGCCCTCTGTTGTGGACACAGGATAGGAGGCAGGCAAGAGGGTTACAGGGTGAAGTCCCTGGTAGGTAGCTAGAGGTCAAACCATGACGACTTCAGCAGCCAGGACAGGGCATTAGAAGGTTGATCAGCCACTGAGGGATTTTCAGCAGGAGTGTGACAGGATGTAATTAAGATTTTAAAAAGTCCATCCTTGTTACTCTTCTTTTCCTTTCTTCCTCCCTCTTCCTAAATGCCTTAGTCCCAAAGCCATTAGATAGGGCTGAGCAAGAGTGACTTCTCCATGGGGTGTGGAACAGGATGTTTGAATCCAAGTACGGTGTGGAGAATGTCCATGTGGATGGCGAGAGTGGTGGTGGGTGGCAGCTGGCTAGCATGAGGTGTCAGAGCTAGAGTGGGAGGAGGGAAGAGTTTTCATGAGGGTTTGGGGCTACCCAGCCAAGGTGCTAGAGCCCAGGTATGGTGAGGAAGGCATCTACACGGGAGAGCAACCTGGCATGGGAGGCCAGAGTGCAAGCCTGGGAAGGAGGGCATGCATGAGAGGAGTCAGTGAAGAAGTTACCCCACATAGAGTGTCAGAGCCCAAGCACAGTGGGAAGGACATTCATGAAGGTAGGTGGTGGCCACTGTGGTTCCATGCAGATTGAGAAGGGTATCAGTTACAGGAAGGTGCTTGATGTGGTGAAGTCGGAGCATGAGGGTGGTGAATAGGGTATAAGTGTAGACAGGCAGCCCTGTCCTAGTGACTGGAACCCACACAGGGTGAAGAAGGCGTCACACGGGGCACAGCTCAGTGGAGCCCAAGGTAGGTGAGGTGGCACCTGCTTAGGGCAGACAGGTGGGAATGTAGCCCAGAGTGGGGTGTCAGAACACAAGAGGGTAAGGAGAGCCACCCGGAGACAACAGTGGAGCCCAAGTGGGGTAAAGGAGGACATCTGTGCATGTGTTGATGGACGCGGGTGTGACAACAGTCAGGGATTTGTACTTTCCAGGGCATTGATCATATTAAGGATAATGGGAACCAGGTTTCTCATTTTCTCATTGTCAGAGAAGAATGTTAGAAACATGGAAAGGGAGAAAACTAGAATGGGCCTTGTGACGTTGGATTGTATTGGAATTATATGAGAGTGGAGGAAGAGGTCTGAATGTGTTTACACACGTATGTATGTACATACATCTTCTTCAGTTTTGCCTGCTCTGTGAGAGGGTCTGGGAGCAGCAACATTTCAACCAAGCATCTAGATCTTCATTTCTAAATACTATCCTCCACTAAAAGTAAACAGGGCACTTTGGAGAAATGGCAGATTTCAAGGCTGGGACAAGGAGTGTACAAAATAAGCCTGGAATGTCTGGTGCCACAGAGTAGAGAGGTTTTCAAGGGTGGGTGTGTATCAAAGGGACAGCTTGACGGGGCTCTTGCTTGCCAACTATGGGATAATCTAAGCATCAAAATGAATAATGACAGTAACCTTACAACCCCTTGAATAAAGTAATAACGAAATCCATACAGAAATAAATAAATGAAGATACTGAAATTTGGTTGAGATATGGGATATTTATATAGTCTCAAAGTAACACCCCACAAAATCCTTATTACAGAAAGAAAAAGAGTAGTTTTGTAGTAGAGAGTCCTGTCAGATACCGCCTTAACCAAGTAACGAAAATTAAGAACACAATAATGGGATAAATCAAAATGTGATGGGATAGAGTGAGGAGAACACAGCAACACCTGTGTGGTGCTTCCCACATCACATGTAATTTTAATTTAATCAGATAAAACCAAATTGAAGGACAGTCTGCAACATCACTGGCTTGTCATCTTCAAAATTGTTCAGGGTCATGAAACTCAAGTAATGACGGAGAAACTGTTTCCAACTGAAGGAGATTAAAGAAACGTAACAACTGAACACAGTGTGTGATTCTCAGCAAGAATCACACACTTCTCGCTGTAAAGTATTGAGATAATGGGCAACACTTGAACGGAGTCCGAGAGAAGACGAAATCAAATGATTATATTAGGCTATGTAGGAGAATGTCTTTATTTTAGGAATACACTAAGGTATATGGGAAATGGTAGACAATCAGATTGGCAACTTACTCTCAAATGGTTCAGGATTAAAAAGAAAATTATACCATGTTTGCAACCTTCCTTTGTTTTGAGATTGTTTCAAAACAAAAAGTTAAGAAAAAAATTCATACATTTACTTTGGCCACTTCATTTCCCAGGTCTTTGCACAGGCCCCAACCTATTTCTATCCCAGTAATTCCCTCCCTTTGAGAATCCACTTATCCTGCAGCTCCTGTGTGTAGGGAGGGTGCCCTTTATAGTATACTGTGTCCCCAGGCATTGAAGTTCACCTGCACGTGTCTACATTTCTATTTACCTCAAAGGGTAGAGTACCTGTCCATCACACTCATATCTGGGCTCCTAGCACTTAGCACAGAACCTGGCATTGTGCTTGATAATCAATCATGAAGAGAAGGAGAGAGACAAGGTTGTAGGTATAAATTTGGAATCATTTCCAGAGCTAACAGTGTTAAACGGGAAAAGCGGGTGATTTGGGTCCTGCCTAGCCTACATTTGAATTACAGCTGTGTGATCCTGGACAAGACTTAAACTTGTTTTCCACACGTGTAAAATGGGTTGTTAGGTGCAGCAAATGTATGTAATAAGATTGGTGAGGCATCTAATAGACTGTGACACTTAGCAGGTATGCAACAAAATTTGGTTTCCGTGTTTTCTTTAAAAACAGGAATAAAAATTAACAAAGAAGTCTAGAACCCCAAGCTATATCCTGATATCACTATAACCTTAATATACGAACTTAGGTAAGTTATTTCACTTCACAAGGCTTCAATTTCATTCTTGGTAAAATGAGGTGGGAAAATGGAGGAGTGAGAAGTGAGCTTTATGATCATCATGCTCCTAAGATCTCCTAGTTCTAATATTTAAAATACTTCCCCTTTTTGAGGGGGAATGATAGTAAGTACAGAAGGTGAAGGATAAGAAGGATGTTTGCTGGGGTGCCTGGGTGACCCAGTCGGTTAAGTGTCCAGCTCTTAATTTCGGATCAGGTCATGTTCTCATGGTTTGTTAGTTCGAGCCCCCCATCAGGCTCTATGCTGGCAGTGTGGAGCCTGCTTGGGGATTCTCTTTCTCTCCATGTCTGCCCCTCCCCCACTTATGTGCATACACGTTCTCTCTCTCTCTCAAAATAAATAAATAAACTTAAAAAGAAAAAGATGTTTGGTATATTTAAAGGATGTTCCTCAGTTTTGAAAGCAGTCAAGGCATGCAAAGTTCACCTCCTAGTGGATTGCACAATTCCTCATTTATACCTGCTTAAAGTATAGGTAAATTGAGAGGTGGTAGTATTGTTACGTTACTGTTAAGCACATTAAAAATTGATGAGCCATCAAGGAATTAGCGCACAGTTTCAATTCTTGCTGCATTTTTCCTTATTCATAATTCTTTTCCTAATTGCTTTTTCCCTTAAAAATGGGGGAGTTGAGACCTTGGATATTTGCCTAATGGCTCAAACAGAGCCATGACCCATTGCCAAGTCTTTCAGGCCTTTTATAGCTGGGGACATTTGCCACTGAAAGAAAGCTGATGGGTTTGATTTTCCTGAAAGAGAGATTTTGCACTGACCCCTGGCCCCATTAAATATTTTGGCCATTGCCCATTCACTGTAATGGGAGCAATAAATTTGTTTTAATTTAGGACATTATCAAGTAGGGAATATTGACAAAGACAAAATAATGTTCTGAAAACAGTGGGATGAAATCATGAATAAATAAATATGTTGAACTTAACTGATAAATTAACAAATGCTTATTCATAAGAGTCTGACTGGACTATTTCAAAGTTAGGCCAAAGGTGATCCCATTTCTAATAGAAATGTCGCCTCTCTTTAGGCCAGAGAAAAGGTGGGCTACATAGAAAGACATTGTAAGGCATGGAGAGGCATTTATCCCTTGTGACAGATCTGTTTTAAATAGATCTATTTGTTTTCAGCTAAATGCCAAAAGGAGCAGCCAGATGACTCTAGTAGCCTTTTCTATGGCAAAGTGTTTACTTTCCTTGTGTAAACACCTTTATTAGGGATCTCAGCAGGCTGCTTCTCTATCTTTTCTTTGTATTAGTCCCTTAGATTAGTGTCAAAGAAATGAAATTCTGGTTAGCTGTTACCTGTGTGTGTTTCATGTTGAGTGAAAGAAATGACTTTTCACTTGGATACATTCCTCTTGAGGAAGGGGATAAAGGTGCATATGGCACTGATCTCCTTGCTAATATTCTTTCACAAGTAACATCATTATGACAGATGGCAAAAAAAAAAAAAAAAAACCTAACACACCACAAAGCATATTTGCAAAGCTGTGTGGCTTTGGATGGTGTTGCCTGGGCAAAGTCCAAATGACTAACTCTTCTAGGTTACAGGTAGCCTGAGGGCACTTTTAGCTGCGTAAAAACTAATTGGACCAACTTGAATGGAAGAAAATTGTGCCTGAAGTCTTTAATCACACTAGTAACCTAATGGTTTTCTGTTCAATATAGCCGGAGCAGTGTTTAGGAAGATGAATCCATGCAGCTTAGAAAACCTTGCACAGGATCAGAGAGTTGTGGAGAGTTATAAACATCTTATTTAGAAAGGTTGGGTAGGGGAAAATAAAATGTTCTTAAAGACCTAACAAAGCAAGTCATGAGAAAGCTGACTCTGGCTTCTTTATGATGATAAAGGATATTTTTCTATGAGGATCTTAGTGTTGGTCTTTATATGCAAAGAGTGCAAAACTGTAACTCATGACTAATTCAGTGAGCTCCTCAGATGGAAACAGAACAAGAGTTTGACAGGGACTGCTATTAAATGTAGTGTGCTTTAGAAGAAAGAGCATGGACTGGAAGTCTGAAGACGTTTTTGTTCAAGTTCTGTCTCTGCCTCTTGTTAGCTCTGTGAGTTTATTCAGGTTGTTCAAACTTCCTGAGCCTGATATAGAATGGAGGTAAAATTAATGCTTTCCCAGATACCTCATGGAGGTTTTGTAAAAATACTCTAAGCTAATTGATATAAAAGTGTGCTCACGCTATAAAACCCTCTACAAATATGAGATTATTATATCATTATGGTAGAACTTAATGTTGTAGGTCTCTTTGTTTTTATTTAGTTGTTTTAATTTCAGTCTTGCTTTCAATCCATGCAGACTATATTCATTTGCTCTAATTCACCCAATCAAAGACCCCAGCTCTGTGAAAACCATACTTGGAAGAATATGATAAAAATGGTTTCTTTTGGACTCTATGCCCACCTGATGTCTTCTTTGGAATGTAATTCAGTCAGAAGCCATTATGACACTAGCAAATACTCTGAGAATTTATGAAATCCCACAGCCAAAACCATGATTCATTGCTCCAGTACCAAAAGCATTTGGCAGGCTTTTGTTTGGAAGCCACAATACTGGCTGATTTTGAGGCTCTGAATGGGGCCATTTGAACTCATTGTGGCACTGCCCGCTCCTGCCACTCTGAAGAGATGGCACCAGAGTTCCCTGGATTCTCTTTAGACAGTACTTTTCTTACTTCCTCATAGGCTCTGGTTAACAATATACCTTTCTGGATTAAGAGATGACATAGTGTGGGAGCACCTGGGTGGCTCAGTCAGTTGAGCATCTGACTTTGGCTCAAGTCACAATTTTGTGGTTTGTGGGTTTGAGCCCTGCATCCAGCTCTTTGCTGTCAGCCTGCCAGTGCAGAGTCCCCTTCGGAACCTCTGTCCCCCTTTCTCTCTGCCCATCCCCTGCCTGCATTCTCTCAAAAATATATAAACATTAAAAAAGAGAGAGAGATGAATTAGTGTTATAGAGTTTTTCTCCACCCCTCAGGCATTGCAACATGAATATTCTACAAATTTATCTTCTTTTTAAAAAATTTTATGTCTCTATTTTGAAAAAGAGAGAGAGAGAGAGAGAGAGAGAGAGAGAGCGAGCAGGGGATGGGCAGAGAGAAGGAGAAAAGGAATCCTAAGCAGGCTCTGAGCCGTCAGCACAGAGCTAGATGTGGGACTTGAACTCCCGAACCATAAGATCATGGACCTGAGCCAAGATCAAGGGCAGGATGCTTAACTGACTGGCACCCCTACAAATTTATTTTCTATAAAAACTTTTGTGAAGGAGCTCAGGAGTTTTTAGTACCAGACTTACACAACCCGTCAGTCAAATCCTTAATGATGGGTTTATGTGAAAGTGATTTCTCCACACTTTTCCTTTGCTTCAACTTAGATGGCAATGCGGTTCTTCCTTTGAAATAGACCACGAAAAGAGATGGTTCCTTCAGGCAAATAGCACGGTTCAGTTACTATTTCAAATGAAAAGTATATAGACAAAAAGCTACAAACACCACCTTGAGTAGTAGCAGTAATGTGTAGCCAGGTATGCTGTGGCAGGTATAGGGAAATGAGGCACTCAGCCATGGACAAATGTCAGACACTTCAGATAAGGAAGAGAAAAATCTTCTGTCTGAGTGGGAAATGTAATCTCAAGCTGCCTTTCCAACACATCAAAGCCAGTTTCACGAAATCTACATGGTTCATGAATACCTTCCAAGGAATCTTAGAATGTAAGAAATAGAGGGACCTGGAATGGCACATCACTTGGATCCCTCTACCGCACCCACGGCCACGATGTACTCTAGCCATACCTTCAAAATTTCCAGGAATGAGACAGTACCCCCTTCTAGAACAACTCAATCTATTTTGGGACAATTCTAACTTCAGGAAATGTGGTGTTTTCTTTTAACTATTCCCAGTGTCTAAGGCTCAGCTTAACCCTTTGGAGAATGTCACCTACCTGAAGTCTTGATCAGTCCTGGATATCCACCCAGTGACAATTCAATCCAACCACTTGTCATTTGGCACAGATCTCCCCTTCTTACTTACAAGCAATCAGGAGAAACAGTGTCCAGTATCTGAGGAAACTAGATGTGCATATTTCCCCCTTGAAATTTATCCTCACCATGGGGCGCCTGGGTGGCTTGGTCGGTTAAGCGTCCAACTTTGGCTCAGGTCATGATCTCATGGTCCGTGAGTTCAAGCCCCGCGTCGGGCTCTGTGCTGACAGCTCAGAGCCTGGAGCCTGTTTCAGATTCTGTGTCTCCCTCTCTCTGACCCTCCCCTGTTCATGCTCTGTCTCTCTCTGTCTCAAAAATAAATAAACGTTTTAAAAAAAAAAAAAGAAATTTATCCTCACCAAAAAGAAATAAAGCAAATCTAGCATGATGGAATTTTTCTTTCTGAATAAATTATTCATTCCCCAGTGCACCTTTGTAAGAAACAATGGCCAATGACTATGTTTATCTGTACGTGTACATCACAGAACTAATTTGAACTATTTAGCCTAAAATAACTGAAATTAATTTTAGCACTAAAAGTGAGATATATCAATATAATGTGGTAGTGTGCAAAAACTAACATAAAGATTCTATTCTCTTTATTTGTTTAATGTTTATTTACTTTTGAGAGAGAGAGAGAGAAAGCATCAGCATGGGAGGAGCAGAGAGAGGGAGACACAGAATCCAAAGCAGGCTCCAGGCTCTGAGCTGTCAGCGCAGAGCCTGATGTGGGCCTCGAACTCACGAACTGTGAGATCATGACCTGAGCCCAAGTCGGACACTCAGCCGACTGAGTGAGTCACCCAGGCACCCCTCTGCTATTCTCTTCAAAAGAGAAAATTTCATTACACTGTCATTAAACATATACATGAAATCACTCATATAATATCCTATATCACTGATATATATGCCTCTGTATGATATATATAGGTCCTTTTAACATAAAGAAGGCCACCTAGTTGACCAGCAGTATTGAAACACTGCAAAATCGAGTGCTTTTCTTACCTGCCATTGGTTCACATTTACTTTCATTGAATTCATGGGACAGCTGCATCACTGGAAATGCCTATTTTCACTGGCCACAACTTCAGCCAACAGAGGTCCCGGTATGTCTCTTAAACTCTGGGCTTCTGTGAAACTCCTGCTGAATTCTGGATTTGCATGAGTTGAGGACAACTACTTCCATGGATCAGGGTTTGGTTTCTTCTGCTTTGTTTGACCTGGGCACAGTTAGCTTCCATCTGTCTGTCATCCTAGAACAGCGTCCAGAACCAGCCAATGTGGTATCTCCTGGGCCAGAAGGTTAAGTCCCCTGGCATGAATTGCATTTAGCAACTGAATAAATAAGACAGCTTGGAGATGGGCTTTTATTCATAGGAAACCAGATAGCCTTTTTGATGATAAAATATTTATTCCCTATTATCTTGTTGTTGCCAAGACCACTATGTACAGCACATTTCTTAAAAGGAGCTGGAGTGCTTAAGAGGTTCTAGTAGGTAGGTAAATTTTAGGGTATTAGTAGGGTAAATTTTATTTTGAAAAATATCTTGAATGACAGTCTGTTGCCCAGAACCGAGTGTGGTTTGCCATTTAATGTTGATTGAGATAATCCCATGTCCCACTTTAAGGCAATACTTTTTCTTCTTTTTAATCATTGTTCCCCTCTAAGAAACAGCTTCACATTATCCCTTAAGAAAGTGAGGCCAAACCTGCAGTCATTTTAAGGCAGCTAAGTGGATGAAGCAGTGTGAATTTATATTAGAGTTTAGAAAAATCTCACTTCTTCAGGTGGACATTTTGTAATAATTTTATTTTAACTATTTACAAAGTACCAACTAAGCCCTGTGGGAGATCCAAAGATATCAGATGGGATGTCTGACCTCCGGGAATAGGCTGTTTAGTGGGCTTCACTAGCATACAAATACAGGCCATTGCCACACACAGAGGCAGACTCTGATAAGCACTGTGCTAGAAGTACAAAGTACTAGAGGGTATGAAATTCTGAGTGGGGTTTCCAAGAAGACTTTGAGGAAATGTTTCCTTTGAGTTGGACCTTGACACATAATAAAAGTAGGTAACGTTTATTGAGTGCTTACTACATACTAGCACTCCCCAAAATCTTTTAAACTTCTTAATTCTTTAATTCTCATGATTAACCTTAGAAGTCAAGTGTTGATATAATTCCCATTTTATAGTTGCATAATCTAAAGCAAAGAGTAGTTAAATAACGTATGCCCAAGGTCATTGCTAGTAAGTAATAGAGTCAGGATTCAAATTCAGGGAGTGTAGCACCAGAATGTTCCTTCTTAATGCTTCCCCTTAGAGACAAATAAGATGTCACTGGGGCTCCTGGGTGTCCCAGTTGATTAAGCATCGGACTTCCGCTCAGGTCATGATCTCAGGGTTCATGCACTCGAGCCTCGCGTTGGGCTCCGTGTTGAGAGCTCAGAGCCTGGAGCCTGCTTCAGATTCTGCATTTCCTTTTCTCTCTGTCCCACCCTTGCTTGTGCTCTGTCTCGCTCTGTCTCTCAAAAATAAATAAATGTTAAAAAAAAATGTAATGTAAAAAAAAAAGATGTTACCAAGCAGATTCAAGTAGTGGGAGCAGGCTGAACCACAACCGTGGAGGAAGGAAAATTCAGGATGTTTTAGAAAGTACAAAGTCTATTAGCGTGGCTTGAACTTGGGGAGAAAAGATACTGAGGAATTGTAAAACATGAGATACACACAGAACGGAAGTAGGTTTGGAAGCAGAGGGTTTGGAACGTGGGCCTGAGGAACCGCAGTGGGGGACAGGGGAGAGTCCTGGCAGGATTTTTGTTACCAGAAGACCTTGTACAGGGGAGGATTGAGTGACCTAAGAGAAGGACATTATTTAAGGACCTATCAATTAATTAAATTGTTCAAAACTTTTTTTTTTTTTTTTTTTTTTTTTGGAGTTTCTCCTACGTGCCAGGCACTGTAAGTGTTGAGTATATAGCAGGGAATAAGGGAGATAAGATAGACAAGGCTCCCGACTTCATTGTGTGATAGAATATATAAGTAAATGGATAAATGGACAAGATAATTTTATATAGCTTCATGTCAAAGAAACACATTGACATGAGATAGAAAGTGATGATAAGCCAAGGAAATGCCACTTTGGAATGGTGGTCAGGGAAGGCCTCTCTGAGGAGGTGATGTTGCAACTGAGGCCTGAATGACAGAGGATCCAGGCATGGGTGAAGGCAGGGCAGTGGTTCATTGAAGCAGAATTTGGGTTCATTAAGAAGATCATTCCATGCAGAGTTAGTTAGCAAGTGCAAGAGCTCTGGATTAGGAAAGAGCTTAGACGATGTAAGGGACAGAAAGAACATCATGAAGTGCTTACCAAAAGATGGGGAGAAGGGTATGAGTTGAGGTTGAGGTAGGCAGGGCCAGGGCCTTGTAGGTGAGGGGAGAGCATTGGAGTATATTTTACTCTAAATGAACTGGGAAGCCACTAGAATGATTTAAGTAGGAGAATGTCTTAATCTGTTTTATACTGTGAAAAGAACATTCTGGATAATATATGGAAAATGGGTTATCAGGAGACAGGAGTGAAAGCGGGAACATCAATTAAGAGGCAAACTGAGGAGATCCAAACAAGAAAATTATATGGCCCGGATCTTGAAGGAGAAGGCAGATGAATGGATTAGGGTTCCATAATGGAGGCAGAGCTAAAAAACATTTGCATTGGTGAGAGTTGTGAAAAAAAGAAAAATTTTGGCGTAAGTAACTGAATGGTGTGGTGCCAGGAACCGAGATGAGAGCTCTGGCTTGGGACGGGGGAATTGAGAGTTCTGTGAGCACAGTGAGGGGAGCACTGGGGGAAACTAGGGAAGCCTCCTGGAGGACGCTAAAGTTTGGGTGAGACATGGACACAAGAGAAACCACAGATATATGATTAACTGACAGATGTGATTCGACACGAGGGTGAGGGTTTTGATGACTTAAGGTTTTGAGTCTGAAGAGGTAAAAAGAAAACAAGCCCATTAACCAGTGTGGTAAAAGGGTAGCAGAAGTCTGAGGAAGAGGATTAAAGAAGAAATTCCTGTTTGAGTACCAGATAAGCACACAGGCTTTGGAATCTAAAAGACCTGGGTTTGAACCATAGATGAGCCAGTTACCAAACCTGTGCAACAAGTTACTTAACTGTTCCACCTCAGTCTCCTAATCTGTAAAATGAGAGAAATGTTTGGTAATAAGGATTAAATGAGATGATAGACTTATGCGTTTAATGCATTGGAATCATGCAGTAAATCTTATCACTATCTCATATAATTCCTACTATAATAACAGCAAAATAATAATATCTCTTGGCATGTGTTTTACTGATAGTGATTATTACTAAGATAATACTCTGGCTATTAGTTCCTTTTAAGAAATACTTGCAATTATATTAACTCAGGATTTAGATTCAACACTCCTTTTTGTTACATTTAATCATCCAAGCAAACTGGAAATTATTTATGTACTTTTCCCATCTTACAGGTTAATAAACTGAGGCTCAGAAAGGGTGGCGTGCCCAAGTTTACACAGCTGGGAATCGTAGCCTACCTGGAAGAGCCAGTACTCACACCGAGATATGACTTACTCCAAATAATTCTGAGCTCTCTCCCAACTAGTCACTTGTAGCATAAAAACACCTTTGTATTACTTTGCCAGTTTTCTGGGGTCTATCCTGAGTGAATAAGTTGTGTTTTATAAAAATGTTGTTAGCAAACCACCACCATAATTTTCAGAGTGTGAAATCATGTGTTGCATGGAATTTTCCAGTGCTGGACAGTGTTCTTCTCAAGGCCTGTCTTTGGAGGAGGTGAAGAGGGGTCTTCAATTATCACCCATTGACAAATATGGTAAGTACATAGATTGTTCAGAATGATTAAGGAAACTTCCCCTAGGAAGGTGATATTTATTCATAATAAGGAAGAATAAATTCTGTTTTATAATAGGATGCTTTAAAAACGGTATGTTATAAAGGTACAAACTTTGATCTTATGTAACTCTGCATTTACCTTTGAGTTTACTAGTGTGTGTGCATAAGTGTGTAAGGATATGTGCAAGTATATCAGAGTGTGTGTATACATGGAAGAAGAGATAAGTCTCCTGCATCTTGTGATATTCCAAACACCCCGTTGCCACCTTCCTGAGTTCACTGCCTGTAAGCCTCACATCACAGGTATGTAGGGAGGAGAAAAACAAGAGATGAGTTTCTACAATTACGTCATATGCTGGGGGAGCTCCTCCCCTTTAGCAAGTACCTAAGGGTAAATTGTAAACCCAGCCATCTCCTCAAAAACCTAGAGAGGCGATGGAGGTATCACTGATGGTATCTTTTTGCACAGGTCTACTTTAGAAGGAATTAATAAAGCTCTTTGAAATAATTAACACAGTTCTATGCAGGCCCTTGGAAGCCAGAGGCTGGGTAATCACCCTTATCACCAGCTGCCATATTAATGTGCTAGGCCTGTAATGTCCTTTTTCCAACCTCTAAGCCCGAGAGTCTCTATATTTAATTGGAATTTTAGCACAATGGGCTCATTTATTCATGGGAACTTTCCTTGACAATATGGAGGACCGAAAAAAAAATGTATGTCAGTTAAAGAGATCAGATTTATTACAAGAACTGGGTTTGGGGAAGAATAAATTGGATGATGTGTTCCCGGTTCTCTGATTTAGTGAATGGTAATAGACCCTGGAAACCCTCAGCTTTGGGATCCTCACCAGTGCACCTCGTTTGCCAAGTATTATTACCTAAGGCATTAGAAAGCCTTTAAGAAACGAAGGGAAAAAAAATGTTCTGGATAGATGCAGACAAACTACTTGGGAACATTAAAGAAAGGAAACTTTGTGCTCCAACTCCCAGGACGTGTCTTAGAATGCAGCCGAGTGCTTTTTATCATCAGCTTTACAGCATAATTGGCCAGTCCAGTAACCGGGGAAAATGTGCTCTAAGTGTCACATCATCACATTTTTTATAGATATACTATCATTTTTTCAAACCTTTACAGATGTGACCACACAACCACAAAATACAGGGCACGCTTTGAAATGTGTGCTTTGACCAGAAGTCTTTCCTTTCATGGTGGATGAAACATTTCAAGATGAAGCATTTCGTTAACCTAACGATCTGTTTCTTAAAGGAATAAGACTTTGAGCAGAATTCTTCAAGATGGAGAAGACAAAAGTAATGCAATAAGGCAAAAGTTGGGTTTCCCTATGCATGTTTGTGCCAGAGTTGAAGAAAACATTAGGGTGTTTGAAGGGAGTGAGAGCCCCAACAGGCAAAGAAGATATATTTAAGATCTCCCTCTAGGAACATCACGTAGTACAAGAAAGAATGCTTTAATTGCCCTCCATTTCCATTTTATAAACCAAGTGTGGTAAAATAGCTACATTATGAACCGTTTCTTCCTCTCCACCCTCAAAGACAGGGCTAGAAAATGAAGATAAAATTACATGCATTGCAATTTTCTCTGTATGTGAGACCTTTCGCCCTACAGCAACAAAATGTGCAGACACGGCTCAGTCTTTTCCTAAAGCCTGTGGTCAAATTTCACTTGGGTTCCTCTTAAGCCAAGTGGCCACACAAGGGCCTGTCGTTCAACTTTGGCAGGATGCATCAATAAAAAATGTCAGCACCCAGGCCCTGCTGGTTTTGCTACCCATCCCAGAAGGAGAGTGTCCCCCCTTCCCGCCACCACACACACACACACACACACACACACACACACTAGAGGGATGTGCACTCACAATCAGATTTCCACTGGAGCATCACAAGCCAGTAAAATCGCATGTGGTACACTAGAAGGTTGATGATAGCAATAAAAGGATTGCAAGCTTATGAAAGCATCTATCCAGGCCTGGAATGAAGGTGCAGTTTCAGTCTGAACAAAAGGAACTATTTTGCTTTAGGATGTAGATTTTATGTAGGTCCATCGGAAATTAGGATTCAGTGGTGTGTATCCTGCCTCCCCTCATCTCAGCTTCCCCTGACCACAGCCTTCCTGCCAGCTGACCGGGGTCAACCCTGCTGGAGGTGAGCGAGACAGGCCAGTCAGCAGCAGCCCCAGCACCTCCTCTCTGGAGAGTTTATGTGCTGCCTGAGAGACGTTGACAGAGACCCTTCTTACAAAAATAAATAAGCCTATCCAACTGCATATTGCTAGATGCCTTGATGAAAATGTAGATGGCTGAGTTGGTTCTGAAAACTCAGCTATCACAGGGAGCAAAAGCAGCAATAGCTGTTGACAAATGTGCCCATTTTCCCAGAAGCAATGAACGGCTTCCTCACTTGCGCTGGAAAAGTTAACTGCTTCCCTGCACGTGTCCTGTGTTCTCTAGGACAGCGGCCGGATCCTGAGCCACTAGCTGCATTCTGTGGACACAGGGCTACTGCTTCAACGAGCATCAAATACCACCGGTATTTAGACCTAAGCATTGAAGTACACTTAAAAACCGGGTGCTCAGGGAGGAAAAACAAAACAAAACCCAACCAGAGCTGACCTGCTGTAGAGAGTGCCTCTTTCCTTTTTCTCTCTGCTAGTTCCACCTTCTTTTTAAAATTGCCATTTGCTCAACACTCACTGTGTCACACACTGTACGGATTGTCTTACCAACGTTACCAACCTTACAAATAAGTGATGTTAGTGTTCCTATTTACAGATGAAGACACTGGGGCTTAGAAAGGTTAAGTGGACAAAAGTCACAGAACCGGTAAGTAGTGGGGCCAAGGTTTAAACCCACACTGGCCTGACTTGTAAGCCCATGATTTTAGCCATCGTGATACACCCCCTTCTGGAACAGTCCCCTTCTTTACTCCAAACTTGGCCTGCGTGGGTCTAAATCACACATCCATCATTTGTGTTCCTCTAGTCTCAGCTCTATGTTTGCATTTTAAATTTTGCCTGTGTTTTACGACTGCTTGCCAGCAGCCTTCGCCCAGACTCTCTGTTCATGTGAGCCGAGAGGAGCCGCTTGGCAGCTGTGGTGCACTGGGTGAGGCTGGTTAAGAAAAATTGGGAAGATGGACTGAAAGGCTGATAAGTAACAGCTGAACTTCTATTCTGATGCAGGCTACGTGTCCGATCCCATGAGCCCGATGCATTTCCATTCTGGCCAGAATAGTGGCAGCTTTGAGGACAGCGGCTGACAGCGTTCCGCATATACCTAAGGAGAGATTTCCCCCAAACTGACAGCAACAATTCCTACCGTGGCAGGCTTGCTTCCAATTATAATATTTTACCCTCTAAGGTCTCCTTAAAGTGGCTTGTTTATACTGGTCCTCTTTAATTCCCTACCACAAGTTGGGCTTTGGCTTTATGGTTAAGGAATGAAATGCAAAGGAACCAAGACAGAATGTATGTAAAAAATTTGTTTGAATTTTGTAACTGAAAGAGCAAATTTATATCATTACTTGGAGATGGGGCCTAAGACTATGGTGGGCACTTCAAAATGATTATGTTTTCCTAGACTGAATTATGTGGACTTGCATTTGAGAGCCACGGCTTTGATTTTGTAGAATATTGTTCGTTTTCTTCTCTCATTAAGTTACCTCTAGTGTTCAGCTCTGTGATTAAAGTTCTTTGTTGTCATCCAAAATGGATTCAGAAGTGTACTGACTTCTGAGTAAGTGTTCTTTAAGACATATTGGTACAAAGAAGTAATGACCTTCAGATCAAGACGCTTGCAAAATACTGCATGTACTTACTGAGCCTCCTTTCTACCTCATACCGAGTGCTCTGTGGTGTCTGGGCATCCTGTTACTGTCAGCATCAAGGTGTCATAAATGCTACTGGTACAGTTATAACAACTGATCTGCAAATGCAAACCTGCTGTTCATACCCGAGTCCGGCACAGCGCACTGGGAGGATGTCTGAGGTACCCCTGGCCTTCCTTCAAAAAGTGAGAGAGCTGGGGGCACCTGGCTGGCTCAGTCAGTAGATCATGGGCCTCTTGATCTCAGGATTGTGAGTTTAAGTCCCACATCAGGGGTAGAGTTGACTCAAAAGAGAGAGAGAGAGAGAGAGAGAGAGAGAGAGAAATCTGCTATCCATGTTCATTCCACTCAGGAAGAAGGGAGTCCTTCCACCAAACAAAATAGTTTTTCTACTGAAAGGCAGACTTGGGAAAAAAAAAAAAAAGAGGCAGGAAACTATGAAAATTCAGTGTGATAATTACTGCTTTTAATCTTGCTAATGAAAAAAAGAGTAAAGGAAGATTGGGTAGTCGCTAAATCAAGGTTTCTAGATCCCAGCACTATTTACAGGTCGGAGGGAATCATCTTTGTGGGGGCTGTCCTGTGCACAGTGGGGTGTTTAACAGCTTCCTGGCCTTTACTCCCAGATGCCAGTAACAGCTCCCCTAAAAAGCCTCCAGACATTTCTAAATGTGCCCTGGGGGACAAAGTTGCCCCAGGATGACAGGATAAATCCTGAGAGGACAACTAGGGTCTTGAGGAGCAATGAAAGGAATCTAGAGCCGAGCTTTGACTACATTTAGACAAATCTGCTTTCTTCTCCTGAGCAATGTGGGCTCATAGACAAATGGAACTGGATGGGAAAGTGCTGATTGTTCCTCCCATGTCTGTGGTGAGCGCCTTCATCCTCCCCTCTCCCCCTACAGATTAGAAATTACGTTTCTTGAGGGCAATTTCTATCAGAACAACGACCCCACCTCTAAAACCTCTCCGAGCCTTTTCTATGACCTGTGGTTACAAAGTTGTAAGTCCTCTGAACAGCTTGGGGCTAGCCCGTTACAGTCCAGTAGAAGTTAAAAGCACGGAACTTCCATTTACATTCACTCCTTTTTGGCCTGCAGCCTCTGCGTCTCCCCACCCAGTCATTCTGGAGTCATAGATGCTCTTTCCCACCGTGCAATTTGCCAAGGGGCTCTCTAATACACGGGAACAAGGAGCTTGAAGTGGTCATACAAGCATAAAGCTTTCTAGTAAGGAGCTGGCTGAAGAGCCCCTGTCTCTACATCTCTCTCTCTCTAGGCCTCTGCTCTGGCTGCTTTAGGAAATGAGCCAGCACCTAGCCTGGGGTGGCCTTCATCCTTTTATCAGTTGAGTTGAAAGGAATACCTTAGAAAGTTAAAAAAAATAATAATATAAGTAATTGAGTAACTTAATACCCAGTTTTAACTAAAGATTCACAGTAGGGGTGATGTTGATTACATGTATAATCAGGACAGTGCTGGGGTAAACCTGCAGTCCTTCCAGTTTCCCATGGAATGCGGCCATGTCCTGAGGAAGGACAAAATTTATGTCTGAAATTTATGTCTGAAATACCTCTTTTAGAGGGGGATTTTCTAGAACAAATTTGTGACACTCCCTTTCTTTGTTTCCTTTAATTAGCCACCTCCTCTCTCCACAATGTATCTCCCTACGTTAGTGCTTCCCTCTGGCTCTTGTCAAGTATCTGCAAATAATGAGACTAATACGTCTTGATTCCTGAGAAGGGGAACCTTTTCACAGATGCCAACCTGTAGCTCGCAAGCCCTTTTCATTACTGCACCTTTAATGGGGCCCAGCTATCATCTCAGAGCTAGTCTTGAGATCATGAGGTTGTGTGTGTGTGTGTGTGCGTGCGTGTGTTTTTTCCTCCTTGCTGAAAAATGTCTCACTAATTGCTTTCTTTTTCTGCTGGTAAAAATGAACTTCTGTGATCATGTTTTTGCATGCTTAGCACATTACATTTTTTTCGATGTGCATGCAGCACTGAGCTCACTTCGAAGATGTTCAATTAGCTATAATTGTAAGCCAAATTACAGCAGCACCAGGAAAGAGTTATTCCAACAGAGTGATTATTTGGGTTAAATTATTTCCAAAGCTGACATTTCCCTGGGAAAGAGGGAAAAATGGGTGCTAGTGGTACAGGGAAAGGCTAGTGCTAGATAATACATCTGAAATGAAGGACCTGATTTCTTTCTCTCTCTCTTGCTCTGTCATAATTTCCTTTCCTTCTTTTTCCTTCCTTCCTTCCTTCCTTCTTTCCTTCCTTCCTTCTCTCCCTGAAGTCACTCAGACCTTCTACAGTACTTGTATAGCCTTGGGCAAGTCACTTAACCTATCTGAGCTCCAGTTTATTATTATTTGTAAGATGGTAATAAATAACATTTCTCTTGTAGAATTGCTATAAGAATTGCATATAATATAAAATGCATTGTATAGTTCCTGGAACACCATAGCAGATATTGTTGTAAATATTGTTTATTGTTATTCTTAAATCACCATGCAGCCAAAGAGCTGTACTACAAGCGGAGAGCATGAGAAGGGTGGAGATTTTTTTCTCTCATGTGACAATAACCATCAGTGTCCCTAAAACCCCCTAGCAAATAGCAAACTTCTGAGCTTATCCTTCTGAGGCAGTGTGAGCCAAGATCCAGCAACCTTAGGATGGTCTTATTTTGTAATGTCTTATTTACACCTGAAATCAAATTAGAAATCAAATCCTTTAAATCAAATACAAGAACCAAAAAAGCATTCTCCAACAAGGAGGATGCTAAGTAAAAATAGCAAGAAAACACATTTATTGAGCACTTACTATGTGGCAGGAACTGTTTTTGGTGATTATACGTGCTATTATTTCGCTCATTTCTCCAAATAACTCTGGAAAGGGAGATATATTGTTTTTCTTTATTGCTCAAGTGGATAATGAATCTAAGCTAGTATAGACTGGAACCAGGTGTCAAAACTAGGTTTGCCTTGCACTAGTATCCGTGATTTGTTCACTACCCAGTACTGCCTCCTTTGTGTGGAGGGAACAGAATAAAAATAGCAAATGTTCACGAGCCAGAACCATGGTAAAAGCAAAGAAATCTGCACTTTTGCAGTCCTGGGGAAAATTTGGGAATTACCCAGGAGAAGTTTCAGGGACCAGAAAAAAACAAACCTTTCCTGATTGCTGTGGCTCATTATTGCAAAGTAAAACCAAAAATATAATCATCATCATTTTCTCTGTGTTAATTATGGAAAAGAAGGGGCTGGAATAATCTCAAGGCTCAAAAAATACACATTGTTATTTTCTAGGCAGAATGAACCAGAAATGATTGACAGAAGCAAGACTCTCACCGTGATAAGCAGGAACAAAAAAGTTATGAGGGCAAAGCACAGCAATTAGGGAAGCCAAGGAGTTTCACGTTTTCCACTCCTCATTAGCACACTGGGTAGGGAAAGCAGGGAGAGATAGTGTAGCCATTACCAGTAAGATTTGAATACCTTATTCCTTCCTAGTTTTGTGTTGCTTGAAGTTACTCAAGCATGCAGACTGAAGAGCTCCCCCTGATCCGTTCCCTTCCATATTTCAAGAGCCACGAGGGCAAAGATGAGCCATTTGACATTTGCAGTCCCTTCCCCGGTATCAGCTGAAGGCTCAGCTGCTGCAGTAACAGACTGTGGTCCAAGACTGTCAGCTCAATTAGCACCGTATGCAAAACATGATGGAGAAGCAAAGTTCCTCTCCCTCCTTGGACATCCTACCTTTTATGAGGCTAACTGGAAATAAAAAGAGCAGGGGTTGCCCATTTCTCCTCAGGCCAGAGATCCAAGGCAGCACAGCGGCCGACCCAGTGGCAAGGCACTAATTAAATTAGGCTTCTTGAATTGAAACACTGCCACGGGTGCCAAGCCCTGCTGATGAGGACACATCTCCAAAGCACTCTCAGTCAGGCTTTCTGTGTAATTAGTGAGATAAAAAGAATATTATCTCAAGTATCTGTCTTTTAAGCAATGGGCTTATATGCAGAAGAAAGGTATCTTCGCCATCTTTAAAAAAGGGTTTGAAGCTCACTGATTTCACTAACCTCCATCTCATCTTTTATCTCAACTAATCAGTAAAGGGTAAGACTCCAGCCAGACCATGAAATGCAATAAAAATCATTTGAACGTTGGTTTGCCCTTCAGTTTTGTACTCATATAATAATTGGTGGTCTGCTCAACGCCACTTCAAAAATGAATCCTCAGTGAAGAATACCAGATTCTTCTTTCAGGGTTGTTGTTGTTGTTGTTGTTTTTTTTTTTTTTTTTTTCCTTTCCCGAAACTCAAATTAGTCTAAGGGGAAAAAAATCAATGTCAAGATTGAGGATAATTTGAAGTAATCAGAATAAAAATGAATGGGACATTCGATGACGTATGTTTATCCTATACCAAGTGCAAAACTGCAGGAAACAGAATAGCATAAAGCAGTTCTTAAATGTCAGCCTGTGTCAGCATTACTAGAGGACTTATTCTGATACAGATTTCTGGGTCTCAGCCCCAGGGTTTTAAAATCAGAAGCTTTGGAGTGGGGCCCAAGCCTTTGTATTTCCAGTAAGTTCCCAGGAGATGCTGGTGCTGCTGGTCCTGGGACCACATTTTGAAAAGCACTGACATAGGGGTACCTGGGTGGCTCAGTTGGTTGAGCATCTGACTCTTGATTTTGGCTCAGGTAATGATCCCTGAGTCGTGGGATCGAGCCCTGAGTTGGACTACACACTGAACATGGAGTCCACTTGGACTCTCTATCTCTCTCTCCCTCTGCCCCTGTCCCCTGTTCTCAAACTCTTTCTCTTTAAAAAAAAAAAAAAACAGAGAAAGAAAGAAAGAAAAGAAAGAAGAAAGAAAGAAAGAAAAGAAAGAAAAGCACTGACAGAGTGGTTAAGGGTATAAGCATTAGAGTCAGACTTGGTGAAGTTCTATTTCATTGTGTGACCTCTTGTGGGCAAGTTACTTAGTCACTTTCATCCTCAGATTTCCCATCTGTACCTCACAGAGAAGGTTAAGTAAAACAATGCATGAAAAGCACATATCCCGGTGTGAGGCACATGATAAATGTTCCATAACAATTGGCCATGCTTTAATATAACATGACTGAGAGCGGAATCGATCAAGCACCAAGGGCTAATCATTTATTTCCTGGGAAACTAATGAAAGGATTGTGGCTGAGAAAATGTGTTTGTAAGACAACACCTAAGTTAAGGTCCAACAATTTAGGCCGTATAACAAAAAGAATGAGAATAACACAAAAGGCACAACATGGATAAAATTATAACTGAAAGGAACAATCCAAATGACAGCCCTTCCTTAGTTTAAAGCTAGGTTCTCTTTTCTGCTTATTATGGATCTTTGATAAGAAATACATTGCTGAGAAGTCTGTTTTGCTTGCTGTTTGCTACGAGCATTGTGAGGCCTTTCCTGAATGTAACCCGCTGTGTAGTAGAATGGGTTGTAAACCTTTCTAAATGTAGTCTGATAGGTAATGGAATGAGTAATTGTACATAAACTAACCGGCATTTCTCGCTTCTGTAAACCTGCTTGCTTAGCACATTCCTCACCTACCCTACCCCCTTCCCCCTTCCCCCTTTTTCCTCCCGCCACAAGTAACAGACAAAGCCTTCCCGCCAAAGGACAAAGGACGCCCAATCAGAGAACAACAAATGTCCTTACTTTAAAATCAACTAATCAGGCCCCTCATAATTTGAAACCTCCCCTGTGCTATTTGTCTCTGTCTATAAAAACGCTGTACCAACCCTGATCGAGGCCTCTTGCGTCACCGGCAACGAGTGCGCAGAGGACCAGGTTCGAACCTGCAATAAACGACCCTTGCCGCTTGGCTTTGACTTACGACTCTGGTGGACTTTTGTGGGAGGTTTCGGAACTTCGGGCATTACAATAACCAGATTTGCAATGCAGTTAAATTAAACATAAACAGTTAATTACTAATGTCTCCAAGATTCAAGCAGTAGACACCTCTTAAGGGTCATTTCAGATCTTCTTGGCCTCACCTATGCCATTTGCCATTAAGTCACCCACCATCACCATAACCAACTTCTTGTGGGCAACCTGACCATGCCTTGCCTCAGGTCAGGCTAGGTCTCTACTGCCCTGCACCTCCCAGATCACTGCTATTAAGCTCCCTCCCTTATTGCTTGAGGAGACATGTCTCAGGTTCTGTAGACCTTTGCAACAGAACCTGGCTGTTAACACCTGTGCACCTGTGGAGTAATCCTTTGACCAATGAGACACCAGAGCCAGGAAATCAGTTCTTCTCCTCTCTTTACCACAACCCCTTGTCCTGAGGCAGTCATAGTGCTTCAGAAAACAATTTGGTGAGACTGGCAATCAGTCACCCTTGATACCAAATGGCATCCAGCTCAACACCACACTGTAGGGTTGGCTCTCCCTCCTCTCCTCCATATTCCTACTTTCCTGGTTCCTGCTACCAGGGATTGCATTACTGAAGAAGTAAACAGTTTATGAGCTTTTGCTGGGGGTCTGCCTTCTTCTAAGACCAAACTAGGATAGCAGGCATGCAAATGATTTGAATTTTGACCACTAGCTCCTCCATAGTAAGGAGTGGTTTGTGGAATGAAGGAGTAAGTGGTCAAAGAATAATTCAATTAGAGTAAGAATGAATTAACAAATGAATGAAGGGTTCAG
The DNA here is from genome assembly GCF_014898765.1 of Herpailurus yagouaroundi. NCBI lineage: Eukaryota > Metazoa > Chordata > Mammalia > Carnivora > Felidae > Herpailurus > Herpailurus yagouaroundi. The sequence goes on from NW_024412388.1 coordinate 62,738,338, forward strand.
GAGGCAGCTAGGCTAAGACCCAATTTTAGCGTTGTTTCTTTCAGCACTTTTTGAGTATCCTGTTTTCTCTGTTGTTACAAGATAAAGTGAGGCATATTCAAAATGTTAAGTTTCTTTGAGTGAAAATCTATTTGAATAGGGCAGAACCAAACCAGAAGTGGTTAGGACTGCTTCACCCACAGGAAATGGGACCAAGACTTTTATAGAAAAGACAAGGAAGCAAAGCAAGGAAATTATTTGATTGACTACAGCTTAAGCAGTTGCCTTATTTGGGAAAGCTTAGTTGGCTGCTTGTGATTGGTTGTTCTTAGGTTTTAATTTCTTAACCTTGAGACATTGAGAGGCCTAGGTTTGGGTTTGCTTACAGAAGGTACTGAGGTGTTAGAACCACCTCACTCTCGTGGCCTCCTTTTTTAATGAATCTAACACCATTTTCACTCTGTTTCAGCTGTTAGGTGTGATGTACTCAGCACGACTGTGTTTGGTCATGCCCTCTGTAAGTCCCCCTATCACCAGCAAAAGTGGTAACAGTTCTGGATGTTTGTTACCCTTGCTCTAAATTTCTATAAGCTGATTTTTACCTCTTTCCTTTTGATTCTTGGGATTTCTCCCATTCCACCAGTCTGCTCACTCATTTTTCTACTTTATTAGGACATTCCTATTTAGCCTTCTCATCATCACTCGTATTTATTCTCCTCCCTAGTTGTGTGTTCAGTGTCTCTCTGCAAGCTGGAAATGACTTTTTGCATGCCTTTTGGGAAGTCCTGTCATTTGCATGAAAATAACTGGCTTCCTGACAGTGCCAGGAGGGTACTAACCCCCCCCCACTCCCCTCCCCCCTCCCTATCCCCCACCCCCTCCCCATCCCCCACCCCCTGCCCCCCCCCCCCCCCCCCCTGACCCCACAAACTCTGTGTCTGTGGTGCTCATTCTTTCAGCGGAAGCATCCCTCACCTCCATGGAGGTCTAATTAATGAAATGTCTTTTTATTACTTTTGCTTTTAACTCTTCAATGCTCATTAAATATGGGCTTTGTGTACTTTTTGGTACCAGTCTCAAGAGAATAAGGGAGCACACCCTCAAGTTTTGTTATAATAGAGCCCACCTACTACCTTATAGCTCCTCCTTAGTTTCTGTAATTGCCTGCTCATCCTTCAAGCCATGGTTCTTCACAAAGAGAATAAGGAAGCTGAATTAATTAATAAAGCAATAATTATTAACAAAAGACGGCTGGATTGGAAAGGCACCAAGTTAGAGAGGAGGATGAAAAGCAATGGAGTACTGACACAAGATTGTTAGTCTGCTGCTCTGCAGAGCCCCAAAGTTCTACAAGTATTTTTGGCATCCACATATTCACCAAAAACCTTCCATCTTCTAGAATACAAAGTCCATGCATTTGGGGGAGGGGGGGCAAATTCAACTGGTCAAATCTATGCAAAGCAAGCACATTTTTTAAAAAATTCTAGTAATTAAAATAATTGGCTAGCTTAGAAAAGAATGTCCCAGTTAATTGGTCTCTACTGAAGAAACATTAGGCTTTAGGGAAAATGCATGTTTAATAGAAGTAATAAGTTATTAATACAGATGGAAATTCTGCAAAACGTAAAATAGTGAGTGGTGGAGAATGTTCAAGTTGCTTGCTAAAGCTAAATTAGTTTGTTCCTTTCTCCCACCCTATCCATTAAGCTTTTAATTGCTTTAAAATATTAATACAGCTCAAGAATCACAAAGAGACACCTCCTTATGTGCAATTTTCCTGTCAAATGTCTTACTACTGTATAGAAAGTGATAATTCATAATATAAGCATATATTGCAATTAATCAGAACCACAGTAAGTACTCCTGTTTACAAATGTTTATGTGTTTACAAATGTTATCAGTGTTCTTAGCCTGGTTAAAAACAGATCCTCCTATGCCCCACATTTTAAACAATGTGCCTTGAAAGTCATGTTTCCTCCTATTTTCATAGACTCTATGGAGTTCATTTTTCCCGTGGTGCTAATTTATGGTGTTTATTTGTAAACATCGCATGAATAGCTATCAACATAACATTTGAAGGGAGCCATTAGTTGGATCTCCAAGGAGAAGATGACTGGTTGTCTACACTCTCATCCAGGGGCTTGTCACCTTGCCGGGTCACTCAGGGATCTCACAGCAGGCAAATGATGTTTGTTATCACTAGTTAGGGCTCTGGCCCACTATGCCTTTGGAGAACTAGGACAAATCCCAAGGGTGCCACAAAGAGTCCCTTCTTCCAGCTCTTTGGAGGCCTGGTAAGAGCCAGGTACAACGTTCTCCCTCACACCCCCTTGCTAGCTTCAGCCTTACTCTAGTCTCCCCACTGCTATTCTTTTTTCTTTTTACTTTTAATTTTAAATAATGATCATTTCACAGGAACTTGCAAAAATAGAGAGTGCAGAGAGGTCCTGTGTATTCTTCACTTAGGTTCCTCCAGTGGGACATCTTATAGAACTATAGAACAATATCAAAACCCAGAAATTGACATTGGCCTATTCCCCTGTTCCTCGCTTCTAAATCGAAAGAGGACCTAAGCCCTTATTCTACCATCTGTAGTGGACAAGTTACAGGAGAGTGAAAGCAATTGAAAAATGAGGTGAGTACTCAGAGGATAGACTACGTCAATTCTTTGCTTCTCTAAAGTTTCATACAACCTAGTTATTTCCATGACCCATACATGAACTCTTCCTTGGAGTTGAAATATGGGAAGAAATACCACCAACAAGAGAACTACAATTTTAAATGCCACTAAAAAGAGCACTACAATGTTAAATGCCAATAGTAAGAGCATTGCAATTTTAAAATCTCTTCGCAACCATTTTAAGACAATTGTGTTAAACCGTCATTTGAGAAGCTTTAGTTGCTGGAAAGTTTAGTCTCTATTGCTGGTATCTTCACAGTCAATCCAAACCTTATTTGGGGGAACTTGTACCTATGAATATTTGAAAAAAAATATTCTCTTACTTTACAATTAGATGATGTAATTATTTTGAAGATTATGTCAAAAACTCTGCCTTTTGTAATATAGAGACTCACTACCTCAAGAAATTTCTGACGACAATACAAATAGATTCTGCCTAAAACTTAAATTTTTATTTTACTGCTGAACTTGCAGGGAATAGGGAAACTCTTTTTTTAAAAAGTGAACCAAAACAAGGGAGGAGCCAGGGTGCCCTGAGAGTGATGGAATATTAGAATTGAAATTGGAGATTAAGCCTTGAGCCCACATGAGGGGAAGATTTATTAAAGACTGACACATTAAACTGGACCCCAAGAGAATTATTCACCAATTCAGATTAACTCAATACAAACAAATGAGAAAGAAACCACTATGAATGAAAGTCAGCAGAAGTAACAAACTATAGATCCAGGCTTCCAAGGATGCTAGATATTAGAAGAATCCATTTCAGAATAGGAAATAACTGAATTTTAAAAATGAAATGACATGAAGTAGGAAAAATTTAGCAAGCAGCATGCGATCACCAAAAATGAACAGGTAGACTTGGATTAAAGAGTAAATACAACTTGAAGAAATGAAAAAATTGTTGAAAGCACAAACTTAGAAGATTAGACACAGATAAAGAGAATTGGCAGATAGCCCTGAAGAAATTACACAGAATGCAACATTTAGGAAGAGAAAGGTAGAAAAATTTCAGGGCCTTTTTACTCATTTGTAAAATAAAAATTAGAATTATTGCCCAATTTTCTTCTGTTTACTATGCGATTTTACTTCATGAGAACAATGCAAGGTTTATGTGATAATGACCTGTAGGCACAAACCACTATTATACACCAACAAGGTATAATCCAGACTCTCTCTGTCCCTTTCCATCTCTTTTCCTCAGGCTACCCTTTCTGATTTACTTTTCTCTTTGTCGGTTTTCTTCAACCCATTGTTGTTTATTTTACCCTGATGTTCCGTGGACCTAACTTTTGGAAGGCAAGGTGGATATATACTGTGATTTTGCCTTTCCCCAATACTTGAGGATCAACTGGAGCACTTGTTTTGTTAGGTGTGAACTGGACAAGTCTGAAGCTGTTTCTCATCCTGGTTAGAAGTACTCAGGATAGTGGAAATCCCTTGACTTGGGTCGCTCAGAGTGCCTAACCATTTTACACTGATTCTTAGGAGACACATGGGCTAGAAATTGCCATGTGTACAGACTCTCTTGGTTGAGAAATGGCGTTTAAGATGTGATGGCTGGCCATAAGCTAAATCACCCACAAATCCACCAGGATTCAGCTTCACAGATCTTACAGTTTGCAAATGGAGATTAAGATTTGAAAACAACAGCATCTCACTACTGATGGAGAAGTGTTTATTCTCCTCTAGAAGGGACCTCCTAGGTAATGGGAAGAACATTTATAAGCATCACGGAGCCTAATAGAGTATAACTCAAATACTGCCTCTCCAGTGACAGAGCAATGATCCCAGCCTGATTCTTTTTTAAGTTTTTATTTTAATTCCAGTTAGTTAACATACAGGGTTGTATTAGTCTCAGGCGTACAATACAGTGATTCAACACTTCTATCCATCACCCGGTGCTCATCACGACCAGACCAGTGTTGTAACTGTGGCAGTACAGTGCTTTGGAAGCCTTCATCTCCACATGGAGGGCAGGATAGAATGTTGCAGCTAAGAGAGTACACTCTAAAGCAGTGATTCTCTACCGTAGCTGGATGGGGAGCTTTAAAAAAGACTGGTGCTGGCCCTACTCCCCAGAGATTGTAATGGTCTGGAGTGCAGCCTGGCATCAGAGCTTTTTAAAGCTTCCCAGTAGATCCTAATGTGCAGCTCAGGCTAAGAGCCATTGTGAACAGGGGTTCTCACACTTAAGTGTGCATCCATATCACCTGGCAGGCTTTTTAAAACACAGTTTGAACTCTAGATTCTCAAAGTCTGGTCCTTGGCCCAGCAACATCAGCATCATATAGGGACTTGTTACAAATGCAAACTCTCAGGTACCCTGCAGCCCTAATGAATGACAAACTCTAGCAAATTCTAATTGAATCAGCCCTCCAGGACAGTCTCATGCCAGGTAAATGTTGAGAACTTTTACAGATGGAGCCATTTTCTTCTGGGTTAAGTCCCAGTGGAGACACTTCCTAGCTCTGTGATTTGAGCATATTACTTCACGTTTTTGTGTCTCAGTCTCATCTATAGAATGGGGATAATAGTACCTTCCTCATGGCATTGTGAGGCTTAATGAGTAAAGGAGTAAAAGAATAAAATGAGCAAAGTAGTAAAAGCAAAATGTGTTAAGCTATATTATACCTGTTAAGTTAGAATTCTGAAATCACATTACAGTCTACCTTTTCAAATCGGGAGTTACTCAGACTTGAAGTCTGTGGTGTAAAACCTTGACTACATGGATTAATCACCTGTGGAGATTTTTTTAAATCCTGAAGACTGACTCTCACCCTCAGAGATTTAAAAAATTTCCTCAGGAGAATTCTTATGTGCAGCCAAAATTGAGAACCAGAGATTTAGATTTGAGTTGTTAAGCCAATCTGTACATGCTTAAATAGGTTTGTAGTTTGTTGAATTCTCCTGCAGAATTCTGTGCTAAGTAGACAGCCACTAACATTATGATCAGTTCAGTGGGGAGAGTTTGTTCATTCTCAGAGATTTTCTTTTCTTTAAATTAATCCATGACAGGCGTGTGTGTGTGTGTGTGAGTGTGTGTGTGTGTACGTGCGCACGCACACACGCGCCTGTGTGCGTGTGTGCATAAAATAACTAGCATGTGGGATTTCTGCTGTCTCTAGCTATAAACCTTTGCATTGTCAGTGGGGATTACAAACAGGCAATGATAACCTTGGAGACATCTATAATCCACACAACCAAAATGTTTCACCTACACTGCATTTGAAAACTTGCATTTCAGTGTTTGCAAAGCAATGACTAGGTTAGCAGTCCTAAAAAAACAAAATAAAAACAAGCCACCAAGTTTTAGAGAATGGATTTGATTAGAAATCAGGGTTTCGCATCTCCAAAAAGAAAATCTGACCGACGAGCAGCAGCATTGTGAAGTGAAATAGGCTCTCGACTAAAGATAGGAGTTCTAATCCCACTTTGTCCTTAACCAACGCATAGCCCAGTCCTCAGAACTTTTGGGCCACTGCTTTCTCAACCTGGTATCTGAAAAGGAAATGGTGGAATCTCTGATCTCTAGTGTCCCTGTTACCTCTAAAATTGTATGAAAATATCATTTTCAGCCAACAAATTTAGATGCTTCCTGCATCTTATCAATTTCAATTGAATTTGGGCTTAAATGTTCAGGACAACCTATAAAACATTATCTCAATCTGCATTTTATATCATTTAGCCATTCATTTACCAGATATTTATTGAATGTGTGCCATGTGCCAGACAGTGTTCTTGGCACAGGGAATTGAACGTGGGCCAGAACAGAGCATGCTTCTTCTCTCATGGAGCTGACACTCTATTGCAGAACAAGTCAGCCCATGTTACATGAAGTGTGATTGTCAGAACTCTCGGGTTCCTTTTTCCTTCTTCGCAGCACCTCATGTTTGCACCCTAACAGATGTACCAGAGAAGATGGCGAAGGAGGGGAAGGATGGAGCGAAAACATGGCTAAGATTTAACAACAGTCTTAAAGAGAAAGAAAGATTCTAATAAATCATCCGTTCCACCGAGGGATTAAAGGGCAATTTGTTCCTCATACCAGTCGTTTCCAAACCTTTATGATTAGGGAGTATTTCTGAAAACTAAAATTTCTGTGGCATATTGGGAAGTGAGGATTAGTCTACGTAGTTTTAGAACTACTTACTTGATTGCTTTCTAGTGCAGGTTAGAAAAATACAGTGTTCAGGCCAAATCTAGCATTCTACCTTTCTTTTGTCAGTAAAGTTTTATTGAGACACAATCTCACTCACATAAGCATTGTCCATGGTTGCTTTTGCCCTAACATGGTAGGATTGAGAAGCTGTGACTATACATCCCACAAAACCTAAAATGTGTAACATCTGTTCCTTTATAGAAAGACTTTGCTGACCCCTGCTCTCCAACCCTGAGTCACTGTTCGAGTACAACTGTTGACTGCCTTGACTGTGTACTTGGACACACTCCAGAGGCACATTTCCTTCCCTAGAAACAGCTAGACATTGTGCTAGGATTCTTCTTCCCTGTAGCACCCCCAAGCTGCATGACCCACTCATTTATTTTTCTGACAATCACTTCAATAGTACGTAGCCAAAATAAACTTCATGCATTACTCGACCTTTTAGCAACTCACTTGAGAAAGCTGCCATGCCTTGCAGCTAGAGGAACAGCAGCCATGTGCTAGTCACCTGGTCCATTATACCAGTGCTCTTCAAATATGTTTGCTTACATAACCACTGAGAGAACTTTGGAAAGCTGTCAGGACCCGCTCGCACATTTTTTTCATTGACATCTACAAATTTTCCTATAAGTTTAAATAGTACTTACAGATGTCGTTTCTAGCATGTTATAAAATGGGATGTTTTAGGTAAAACTGTTATATCTCTTTCTTAAATGGGTCCAAAGAAATCAAAATGCTATCGCAGTTTCCTATCCATTTTATCCATGTATTGGATGTTGGGGGCGGTGCCAAGATACCCCATTCTCAGTCAATACATTCATTCCCTTGCTGGGGTGGGGTCTGCTGCTGGCTCATATCTGAGTCTTCCACAGGAAGTGATTTTGACTGAAGGGAGCTACCACTCAAAGGTTATGCTCCCTCCTGAGGAAACAGCCAACATCAGTGACTGGCCTATAGTGGGGACTCAGAGACCCGGCTCCTTCTGCCTTTTTTTGCCATCAGAGCTCCAGAGCTTCCCACATGATGGACTGCGGCCTTAGCGGCAATAGAAGTTTCTGGGGTGATGACATCACAGCCCACCTTCTCCTTCCACCCATTTCTGCTTCCCTCACTCTCCCATACTGTTATTCCCAAGAGCATGCCCCAGTAAACATTCTGCATGCAAGCTTTTGTTCTGGAGCATTTCCTGGGGAAACTGAACTAAGATATCCATTTTCAAAAGTATATGGCTAAGCTCTTCTTTAGCTTAGGAAATCTCACATTCTTTTTTTTCTTTTTTTTTCTTTTTTAAAAAGTATTAATTTTTGAGAGACAGAGCATGAGCAGGGGAGGGGCAGAGAGAGAGGGGAGGGGCAGAGAGAGAGAGGAGGGCACAGAATCCAAAGCAGGCTCCAGGCTCCGAGCTGTCAGCACAGATCCTGATGCGGGGCTCGAACCTACAAACAGGGAGATCATGACCTGAGCAAAAATCAGATGTTTAATTGACTGACCCACATAGGTGCCCCTCACATTATTTTTTTCTTAATTTCCATTCCACTTGGCCCACAGATTTTTTCCTACTGTGGTGTATTTTTATGTTTGAAAGTCTTTTTTTAATTTTTATTTTTTATTTATTTTTTTAATGTTTATTTATTTTTGACAGAGAGAGAGACAGAGCATGAACAGGGGAGGGGCAGAGAGAGAGGGAGACACAGAATCCGAAGCAGGCCCCAGGCTCTGAGCTGTCAGCACAGAGCCCAACGCGGGCTCGAATTCACAGACTGCGAGATCATGACCTGAGCTGAAGTCGGACACTCAACCGACTGAGCCACCCAGGCACCCCATGAAAGTCTTTTTTGATTGTCCTGTCATACTTCTCTGTAACTAAATTATTGTATAATATTTAATTCAAATATTTCTTTTTTTATTTGAATTCCAGTATAATTAACATACAATGTTATATTAGTTTCAGGTGCAAAATATAGTGATTCAACAATTCCATAAATTAATCAGTGTTCATCATGATAAGTGTGCTCTTAATCCCCTTCATCTATTTCACCCATCCCCTCACCCACCTCCCTTCAGTTTGTTCTTCATAGTTCAGAATCTGCTTTTTTGTCTCTGTAAAAATTTTCTTTTTTTTAAAAAAAAAATGTCTACTTATTTTTGAGAGAGAGGGAGAGAGAGAGAGCATGAGCCAGGGAGGGCAGAGAGAGAGGGAAAGAATCCCAAGTAGGCACTGCTCTGTCAACGCAGAGCCCCATGTCACGACCTTTGAGATCATGACCTGAGCTGAAATCAAGTCAGATTGTCAGCCACCTCGGCACTCCTAGAAAACTTTTCTTATGAATATAAGTTTCTATGTGTTAAATTTCTTCTGGGCTGAGCTATCATTGCAATAATGAGTAATATGCATTTGATCGAAACAACATACATATATGATAAGGTTTTATAAACGTTACACATAAAAAGTAAAAGTAGAAATGCATCTCTCAAGATGGTGACTTCTAGAAGCATCTGGGTGGCTCAGTTGGTTAAGTATCTGAATTTGTTTCAGGTCATGATCTCGTGGTTCTTGAGCTCGAACCACGCATCAGGCTCTGTGCTGCCAGCTCAAAGTCTGCTTCGGATTCTGTGTCTCCCTCTCTCACTGCCCCTCCCCCACTCTCTCTCTCTCTCTCTCTCTCTCTCTGTCTCTCAAAAATAAATAAACATAAAAAAATGGTGACTTCAATTTTTAATTAGTTTGTGTATCTGTGAATGGATACTTTTACACTAAATGAGAGTGTTGACCATCAGTTCTATTGCATTTTCTGTTTTATTCGTATAGGTGAACAAATGTCGGATTTGTGCACATTGCATAAGAGATGGGAGTGGAAGCGGTTTGGTGTATTGTGCTGCAATATCTTCTCTGACCTCCTTCTGAGTGATTTGCCAAAAACCCCAGACTGATCAAATACCAAAACTTATTTTAATGGCTTATCAGCTGATAACTCAATTAAGTCCTCAGTTGGTTTTCTTGAAAACAAAGAATTGAAAACCACTTGACTTTCAGAAGGATTCGTTAACCAGTCACTGAGGTCATTCCCATTCTCAATACCTACAACCATATTTCAAATTGTCCAGCATTTGTGACATCCCAGAGACCACACAGAAAGTTGGTAAATGAACAAAGACTTATGGTGACACCTATGGTGAAGAGAGAACAGGAACCTGGCAAAGGGAGACCTTGAGTGCAGGCTAGTTTTTAAGTCCATTTTATGACAAAAGTGCATGTGGAGGCTGAACACTTGGAAAGTAGCCTTGCCTGTGAATCCCTTGAAAAGCTTCATTTCCCTTCAGGGGACCCCCATGCCGGCTTGAAGATCTCTGTGTCACATTAGTAACCAGCTCCTGAACAAGTAAGAGATTTCTCCTATAATTATTTTCTTTAGCGTAACCTTTAGTTATAAGTAGATATTTAATAAAGACCAGGAAACATTTCACAAAGGAGGCAGAGAGCTGTGTCTTAAATAGATTTTGGCTGTCTTAAATAGATTTTGGCTCCAGAATCTCTGTCCCAGGAATGTTCCATGTACTCTCGTTTCCCTAATAAAACATGGGGGTATTGCATCATTGCAAAGTATTGTAAGGGTTGCACAGATTATTAAAGAGTCTGAGGGGCGCCTGGGTGGCGCAGTCGGTTAAGTGTCCGACTTCAGCCAGGTCACGATCTCGCGGTCCGTGAGTTCGAGCCCCGCGTCAGGCTCTGGGCTGATGGCTCAGAGCCTGGAGCCTGTTTCCGATTCTGTGTCTCCCTCTCTCTCTGACCCTCCCCCGTTCATGCTCTGTCTCTCTCTGTCCCAAAAATAAATAAACGTTGAAAAAAAAAATCATAAAGAGTCTGAGACTTCTGGAAGGAATTTCAAAAAGAATGTGTATTTCTCAAATAATCCAGCATTTTATCTTACAGAATTTATATTTCCCTTTATAGATTTCCTGTCACAGGGCACAGTATTAAACGAAAGGAAAACACCTAACAAAGTAAAAAGAAGGGTGAGTTTGAGAGTCACTTTGAAAAAAATTCTAGTTGTATTTATTCCCTGTTCCCTTGTACCTCTTGCTCCTGACTGTGGTGACAGGGAGATTCTTTTAAAGGACACAATCAGGTGGTATAGAAGACTGGAAGGAAATATTGTCCAAGGTCAGAAGTGGCCTCTCCTGGGCTGTCCTTGATGTTGTTGGAATATTTCACTTATTAGATGAATCTTTAAGGCTTTCTTTTCTTTTCTCAAACAATCATTTTCTAGGGGCAATAATTGTGGCAAAATTACTGGTCTTAGAAATTTTAAGGAACTCAACTATACTTCAAACTTATAACAAAGAATTTATAAAGCCATAGAAAAGGCGTAATTAAAAAAATAAGTAGCCTATTCTGCCCACCTTTACTTTCGTTGTCTACTTTTCTCTCTTCAATTATTTAAATAATTTACCATATTCTTTGATTGGCTGTAAATATAATTCCCTTCTTGCTGATACAGTATATATTAATGAGATTTGTTCTTTCCTCTTCTAAGCCACCTGAATACATCATTTATTTTTAATTTTTTTTTTCAACATTTATTTATTTTTGGGACAGAGAGAGACAGAGCATGAACGGGGGAGGGTCAGAGAGAGAGGGAGACACAGAATCGGAAACAGGCTCCAGGCTCTGAGCCATCAGCCCAGAGCCCGACGCGGGGCTCGAACTCAGGACCGTGAGATCGTGACCCGGCTGAAGTCGGACGCTTAACCGACTGCGCCACCCAGGCGCCCCTGAATACATCATTTAAAAGAAGTTTCCTGTCACTGTAGCCAGCTGTAAGAGATAAAAGAGAACAGGGAATAAATACAGTTGGAATTCTTTCAAAGTCACTCTCAAACTCACCCTTCCTTATTTTCTCTGTAAGTTTTTTCTCCCTCCTTCTACAAGTAAACGAAAACATGTATAAGTGTGCATGTAGTATCTTAGTATCTATTAAAACATCTCTTCCTAGAAGATAGTGTGAGAGATGAAAAACATCAGTGTTTGGGGTCAGAAGACCTGAGACCGACCATGATTTTAGACAAGAACATGATTTTGAGCTTTTATTTACTTATTTATGAAATGGTGATAATTTTCCTAATATTATCTCATGTATATGAAAGACATGTTTGAATATAGACAGTCAATATAAACAGCTCAATAAACTAATTTTCTCTGCTTTATGGAGTCTAAACTTTGTAATGAAAGGACAAAGAAAATGTTCAAAGTCTAATCTTATTGATAAAGAATCATTCACATGTCTTATCTGTAAACATATAGTTTGTTTATGCTTTTAATGATGAAACTAGGGGAAAAATCAGTTCAGTTTCACATACAGTTTTATCAACATAGTATTTGCAGAGAAAGAATTAATTCATTTAATCAAAATATCACAACACTGAATTTCACACTTAAACCCACATGCAGATTGTAGAATTATGTTGCAGAATGTTTTGACGGAATGTGTTAAATATAAAAATAATTCAATGCAATTTCCATTTAGCACATTGTACAAAACTCATTCTTCAATGGAATTAACAAGTTTACAATCTTTCCCATAAGGTGCTATGTATTCACAGTGCTCTGTGGCATTCAGGTTGAGATCAGGAAAAAATACTGTAGAGCTCCACAGTAATGCAGCTCAGTAATAAATGGAATTGGATATAATGTAGATGAAACCCACTCATAAAACTTAAGACAGACGATGGAGATCTATGGTATGCTATGGCTGATGTTCAAGCCTCAATGGGGGATGGGGCTGAAAGACCTCATAAACACATCATTGCAGCCATAATAAAATTGAGCTTAATATGAATCCATCACTTTTATAGTGAGTGCCCTTTCCTAGAGAAAGGAAGAGAAATAGACAGAAAAAGAAAGAGAGAGACAAAGAGAGAAAGTTCACAATGCTTCTGCAATCCATTTTCCAACTGAGACTAATCCTCGGTACAATCCATAGTCCACAACAGCAGTTTCCAGACTTTAGAGTACATCAGAATTACCTGGAGGGCTTGTTAAAACACCACTGCGAAGCCCCAGCCACAGAGTTTCCAATTTAATAGGTGTGAGATGAGGGCGGGAATTAGTATTTGGAACAGTACCAGGTGATGCTGATATCCTGATCAAGGGACCACATTTTGAGAACCACGGTCCATTATAGCTTTGATCATTCAACAGCTCCTTTATTAAAATGAAACATACCTAAAAAGATAATATGCCTGGCCCCTAGGGACACAGAGTGTAGAGCAGCCAGCATAGATATGATGATTAAGAGCAGCTCTTCTCAATTTTAGCTCCACAGTAGAATCAACTGAATTTCAAAAACAAACAAACAAAAAAAACCCAAAAAACAAAACAGCTGACGTCGACACCCATCTAAAACTAATTAAATCCAAATCTCTGGGGAAGGGGGCCAGGGGTTGAATCATTCATGAAAGTACTCCACGCAAGTCTAATGTGTACTCCAGCTGGAGAATCACCGCTTTAGGAAATTTTGTTTCACCTCCTCATGTGAGAAAAGATGGCCAAACATATGTACCCTTTAGGGTACTGCTATATGAACAAAGATGTCTTCAAGGAAATCGAAATCTCCAGTAGGCACGCTGATGCACAACTACTTCTAGTAATATCAAGGGGTAATTTAGAAAGTGATTCTGACTGTTGATTTACAATGCCCTGCAAGGTTAGTTCACAGGTTTGAAATAACAGAACTTGGGAAGGTGAGCAGCACATTAATTTAATCCAAGTTTCTTTTCCATCAAATGACATCAACCAAAGAATCTAGAGTTTAGAATGTTGGTGTATGTGCTCATGTGCACTGTTTACCTGCTATAATTATTGCTACTCATTTCAGTCAGCTAAATTATTTATTACTTTGATTTAAATTTGAATGGACCTATAAATAAGGCCCCCAGGGACAAAATGCCACAAGCATTTATGTCTACCTCAGAAAGCAGAAGTACAGAAACCCACACACACAAAAACAAAGGGCATTTTGAAATAAGATTGCCACTTTACCCTTCTGGTATAAATAGGATGAATGACTATTCCTAAATGTAAGTGAATATACATGCCATAGAATCCCTTCCTGGGAGGATTTACAGGGTTAGAGCAATCCTAGTACTGAGTGTTCAAGGAAGGACCTTTAGAGCTCATTCTCACAAATCATTAACGCCCCAAGCCACGGACTTGAAATAAAACTCTGATGTTTGAAACTGGGACTAATATTTGATTAGAAATAAAAAGGAATTTAAACAGATGTGAGGACTGAGCCTTTCAGGTACTCTTTGGTAAAACTCAAACACGTGAGAACCATCAGTTTGGTTGGAACAGAGACACGTTAGCCATGTTGAATACGTAACAGCCTCACCGCCCTCCATTAGGAACCAGTGCCCCTAGAGAGGGTCCTACAGATCTACTCAGCTATTCTCAAGGTGTTCACCATGCTACTGACCAGCACTGCCAGACTGGGAACCAGCTCAGACAAGCACAATGATTTTTTTTTTTTTTAAGATAAAATCTAAAGTTCTAGTGAGACGATTGGGTGCATCTTTCCCCACTCTTTCAGTCTTCTGGAAGACATCTTTGAAATATCCTGAAAAATAATAAAAAGGATAGAACTATGAGTAAAACCACTCAGGGTAGTAGAAACAGGCACTTAAGGACATGAGGGCATCAAGGAATTAGCAGGAATGCAGGAAATGCTAAAAAAATATTTTTGGCCTTTAGTTACAATCTTCAATATTTTACATGTTTTCATAATTTGTATATATTTTTAATATCGTCATATATTTTACAATTTATGTAATATCTATATTAAACTTCACGAAAGCTGCAGAAATGAAGGCAGAGAGCCCATCGCAAGGCAAATAATCACAGCCATCCTTTTAACCACTAAAAGGAAAATGAATTCGGGAATAGAGAGTGATTCTTTTTGTCTGTGGTACGTCCCTGTGGCCCATTCTCTTGATTTCATCTCTGGAGCCCCGAAAAGCAGCCACGGATTTCACCACTGCAGAGAGTTGTGCCCGCAGAGCAGAGTGTGACTCAGGGGCAAAAGGAGTAGAAATGGGCCAGGGGTGCATGTTGGCTCCACCTGGGCCTTACCCAGCCTCTGTCCTCCTGGGCTTAGGGTTAAGCAGCACAGAAGTGAAGCCGCTGTGTGCAGCTGCGTGCAAGGACTGATGAGGCTTTGAGCCCGCGGGGAGAGCAGGGGACCTCAGGTGGGGTATCTGTTTAGTCCTGCGAACAGAGCAGGCTTAAACTCACCTTCTGCCACAAAGTCTCTTAGGCCTTCATGTTGCTCAGGGAGACATCTGCGTTCTCACTTTCTCTTTCTCTCTCTGCACTGTAAACTGCTTGCTTCTCTTGGGTTTCAGGGCAATCAGGCTTTGCAGGGAGTGTTTCCACCCCCTGTAGACTCTCTCTCCCAGGCTCTGACTCCCTCCCTGGGGACATTCTCAGGCTGAATTCCTTAGCTGCACCCAACTCCTGCTCCCTGGCACAGCCCTCCAGGCCTGCCTCGGCGCCCACCGACTCCGCTCCCTGCGTGGGATCAAGTCCCCCGCCCTCTGGATCCTGCCCTAGCTGTGGGGCCTTCCCTCCGGGATCCGAAGGGTCTCGTGGAGCCCCCACCCAGGTCCCTGTCACCATCTCCACGGCCGCCACCTCCCCCCTGCCCAGCGCTGTTTCCTCTACCACTTCCACCTTCTCTGCAGCTGCCATTTTGCCCGGTAAGTCATCCACTTCGTGCCGAGGCCCCTTGCCAGCAACATCTGACAAGGAGGAGGCTTTATTTGCCTCTGTTTTCCCCTCAGCCGTCTTCACATCTGCCAACACCTCCCTCTTCTCCTCGGTGGCCGTTCCTGCCGCTTCCCTTGGGTGGAGATCTTCATCAGCGACCGCCACTCCCCCTTGCAAACTCCCAGCCCCGTCTGTGTCCCCATTGGCCATCACTCCTGTCCCCAGGGGGCACTCTTCATTAGCCTCCTCTTCTGGGTCCCCACCCATAGCTTCTTCACTCAGCTTTTCTGCCTTCATGCAGTCTTCCTCAGAAACACCTTGGGTCATCACTGTGACCCCGGCTCCTTGCTGCCCCTGCACGGGCCCTTCCTTATCCCCGCCTTCCAATCCTGCCAGGCTATCTTGATCTTTGGCTGCACACTCCTGGGCCTCACCTGTAGCTGTGGTCATCACATGGGGCACCTGCCCCTTTCCCGCTAGCTCAGTTTCAGGAGCTCCTAACACCCCCTCCCCTTCAGGGCCTGGCCCCTGGTTCTGCCCTGAGGGAGCCCCGTCCTCCTGGGGGAGCAGCTCTGCTCTGTCTTTGGGCTCTGGGTCCTGGGCTTCCCTCAGTCTTTCCCCTCCTTCCTCTCTCCTCAGAGCTGTTGTGTCTTCCAGTGACTTTTCATCTGCGGGTGCCGCTTCAAACATGGTCACCTCTGTCTCTCTCAGTGGATCTCCTCCTTGTGGCCCTGTGTCTCCAAGTGATTCAGATGCCCCCATGGGTGCCTCACCCTCAGCATCACACTCCATTTCAACTGGGGGGACTTGTGTCTCTTCCTCAGGTGTCACTTCCTTCGCGGTTCCCTGCTCTTCCCCTTTAAAGTTTTGCTCTTCTTCTAAAATGTCTTCACCCTGATGTGCATTTGCCCTCCTCACCTCTCTGCTCTCAGATTCAGTTTCCTCCAGAGGTTCCTCTGGCCTCTCAATTTTCCTCTTCTCTCTCGCTACACCTAATTCCTTGGGTAACATTTCTTTCCTGTCATCTTCTTTATTAGATTCTGGCTCAGTCTCAACCTCCTCCCTTTCAGCATCTTCCTGACAAAGCTCTTCCAGGCTGTCCTCCAAAACTCCCATCCAGGGAGCCTCAGCCTTCTCAGAAGTTGAGGAGCTCAAGGGTGTCTGCCTTCCCATAACTACCTTCCTTTCTTTGGCTGGTTCTTCTCCCCCAAGCACTGCCTCTTCTGAACCATCCTCTCTCTCAGATGCAGCATCTTCCATGGCTCCCAAGTCCTCTACCTCTGTAGATGCTTCCTCTTCACTGTTCATCACATCAGGCTTTTCAGGCCCTGCCTCACTCACGGCATCCCCTCTCTCAGCCTCTCTCATTTCCGCTGTCACTGCCTCCCTCGGGGCTGCTGCCTCCTGCACACACTCTAAGTTCACAGCCGCTGCCTGGCTTGCAAACACTGTCTTCTCCGAGCCCTGCTCCTCTTCAGCAGCCACCTTCTCTGTCTCTAGCACTGTAGGCAGCAAGGCCCCCCCTTCAGGAGCCTCATCCTGACCTTCATGCAGACCTCCAGAGGCTCCGGCCGCTTCTTTCCCCCTGGGGCTTACCTCCTCTTTACCCAGCCTCTTATCCCCTTCTGCTTCTGCCTCAGCCCCTCGAGTTATGCCCTGAGGGATCCCTCTTTCCTCTGTAAACTCTTCTACTAAGGCTGGCTGCTCTGCTGTTGGCTTCCACTCCCCCAAGGGAACCTCATTAACCCCAGCTGTTCCCCACCGTGCTGCATCCCCTTTCCCTTCTATTGTGTCCACATCCCTGTGCTGGGCAAGTTCAGCTTCCTCCACTGCCTCTTTCTTCTCCAGTGTGTCCACTTCCGAAACAACTTGATTGGATTCCTTGTTTGAGTTGAGTGGTACCCTTTCCTCCAACACAAAATTCCTATTCAGTGCTGCAAAATAAGGTTAGAAAGCAAGGTTGTTTTAATCAAAGTGCACAGGGAAGAGAGATTCTGTATAATCATACATGAGATATATATATAATATCAAGGAGCCACTGATATATATAAAACATTTCCTCGATTCTAGGATGCCATCGACTACATCATGCACCATGGTTAAATAATGTCTCTTCGTGATGAAAAGAAGTGCTATCAGTTTAATGGACACATTGATATTAAAGGAAAATTGAATATCAGAAATGTTAAAAACAAACAAAACCCCCATATCTTACAGTAATCTCTCTCTCTCTCATGCACACACATACCCCTGCACACACACACACACCTCCTACTTTCATTTGAAATATTAGGACTTGCAGAAAAATACACAATAAGAAAAATAGTATTTCATTTCTTAGAAATCATTCTTCCCTATAGCATCATAATATGCCTGTCCTCGGCCTGTGTTTCTTGTACTCGTGTGGGCATTCGGCAACACAATTACAAAAATACAGTGTGAGCTGATTATTATCCCACACATTACTCCCACATTTTAAAGCTACTATATCTAGATTTAGTCATCAAATAACTTTATAGCTCAAGGTAAGACTTTTTACTAAAGACACCAATTTGTATTATAGGTCAGGATACCTCCCATCTAAGTTCAGAAACTGATTTGCCTTTGGCAAAACAGGATCACAGAACAAGACAGGACTTTGTAGTCTGGGACAAATTTCAACATAAATAACCTTCTTGAAGTTATTTCATAAGTTCTCATCCATAATTCCCTGGCAAATCTGGGTGTACTAGCCATCATACTTCAATAAATGTAAGTTCAGTATGTTTCTTAAAAGCTTCAAATACATTTCTTACTATTTAACAAATACATGCATTTCTGTTGAAATGACCCACGCAAAATAAATAAAGGTATGCCATGCCAAATACCCAAAGCATTTAAATTTTTCATCTGTAGAATAATACTTAGGGAGATAAGAATTTCTAAAATGGTCATCTTAATAATTTCGCCATCAATCTAATCTTTTTCATTTATAGAGGCCCCTGGACTAGATACTATAGGTTATCACACCAGTGTGTCAACCTCCAAATTATATAAACTTATAAAGTGGGCACATGTGTCTTCCTCATATTTTTTATTGCTTGGCTTTTTGGTTAGCCATCTAATCCCCACCCCCCACCCCACTGCCAACAATCTTCCAGAAACCTAAAGCCCTGATCTTCTTCCCTATTCTGATACCCCATTCAGGACTGTCTTATCATTCCATTTCCTAACACAAAACACAGCTGTCCTTTGTGGCATTTCCTTGGTCTCTTGCAGCTATTACAATAAACCATTTTGAAGTAAGGCAGTGATAGCTGATATTACATTCCCCTTAAAAACATATTTGGAAGGTAACTTTTGATGTCTTCTTTCAAAGAAGTAACAGAAATTTCAGGCCTGTCAGTAGGGTTGGTGCTGACTTTTATAGGTGGTCCTCAGCATGTCACAGCAGTTATTTACTAAATTGTACCTAAAAGCTGCCAGAGGGAAATGTAGAGCCAAATGTTCATTCAGAGAACACGTAGCCAATTCACCTGAATTTTATTTCATTATTCATATTTCATTTCATTGGTCCATTGTATCTCATTATAGATTATTACTGGATTTAAAAAAATTAAATTAAAACAAAGTGTGTCAAGTCTCTTTAATAGTATATTTGTTGCTACTCAAATTCTTGCATGAAAGTATATGAATAAGTCAGTTATGAAAAACATTTAAATAAAATTCTCTGTTTTGCTAAGCTAGCCTTTAAATTTATGGATTAATTAAAGAACATTAAGGAAAATGGGGGAATAAAACTGCCTAGCCACCATATAATAATACACTGTGCCTAAATTCTGGGAGAGAAAGGGCTAATGGCATCCAGCTGAGCTATTATATGAACACGAACACCACGGGGGAGTCAGACATGACATTCCTGAGGTAAGAGAGAGAAATTAATTGAAATCCTTCTAAGAAGTATCAGTATGAAAACATGACATGTTTTTGGATAGTAACATCATGGACTTTTAGGGGGAAAGGAATATAAGAGAGCAAGCAATAGTCATAAACAGAGGCAATTTGATTTAGTGGAATGAGTGTGGACTTCAGGGTCAGATAGATCTGGACGAGAACATCAGCTCTGCCACTTCTATGTGTGTGAACTTAGGAAACAATACCTCTCTAAGCCTTCATTCTTCTATCCATAAAATGGGAATAGAAATGCTTGACTCACAGAATCCTTGTGACAGTAAACCGTAAAATGCTTAGCATAGTTTCTGGCACACAGGAAGCCCTGCCGAGTCTTCCACACTCCTCTTCCACTGCTTACAATAAACCAAATGTTCTTGCTTGAATCAGAGTTGATCAAGAACAACTGCCAGGCCCGCCTTGCAGAATATCTGTGAGCACATTGGAACACTTCTGGTGGAATGCCCACCACAAAGGATTTGAATTCTCTAAGCCCTCGGGCTCCTTCTCCTATAACTTGTCTGCTGTATGTTCAAGCATCACTGGCCCTCTCCACATTACTCAGGGGGAACTGGAGCTCAGGGAACCGGCATATGTGCAAATATCCTTGCTACCATTTATTGTGAGTAATAATGTCCTTTTTCTCTGACCCAGGAGACTTGTGTCTTCTGCTAGCACCATGAAACCATGGCTGGCAAACTTGTTTGCTTGAAAATGGGGTAAAATCTCAAATAACCTCACAGTGCTTAACGACTGTCATTAAAAATTAGAAGTGGGGGGGGGAGGGGGGAGGGAGGGCGCCTGGGTGGCTCAGTCGGTTGAGCGTCTGACTTGGGCTCAGGTCATGATCTCTGTGCTGATAGCTCAGAGCCTGGAGCCTGCTTTGGATTCTGTGTCTCCCTCGCTCTCTGCCCCTCCCCCGCTCATTCTCTCTCTCTCTCTCTCTCTCTCTCTCTCTCTCTCTCTCCCAAAGAAATATTCAAAAATTAGAAGTGGGGGTAATGTGACCATAGGATGAATGAAATGAATAACCCCTCCCCCTATATATACATACATAAATTCAAATCAGGGTGGTTTTAAAAAGCCTGCTACTAAATATGGGGAAACCTGATTTCAAGGACATGGGATGTTTGCCCCAATGCATAGGAGTCATGGTGTGTTGAGTCACTCTAATTGGAAATCTTGCAGCTGGAATACTCACCACCAAGAGCCAAGTCATATGCTGATGGCAACAAATTCTTCCCCAATTTTAAAAAATAAGGAGTTCAAATAAACCATTATAAAATGTGCCTTGGCTCTCCGGATCTCCAGTGGGTCAGTTAGGCAAATCTTCCTCTCTAGTCAACTGACTGGGAGGCCGACTACGAAATAAGACTGATCTGAAAATCCCTACCAATATTTTGTTTTATAATCTAAAGTCTTTTTTCCCTCCAAGCTAGGCACTAATGCATTCAAAAAAGAATAATAACCTTC
Source organism: Herpailurus yagouaroundi (assembly GCF_014898765.1). Taxonomy (NCBI): domain Eukaryota; kingdom Metazoa; phylum Chordata; class Mammalia; order Carnivora; family Felidae; genus Herpailurus; species Herpailurus yagouaroundi. The sequence continues at coordinate 62,759,329 of NW_024412388.1, forward strand.
ATATCTGATGTCAGCTTTAAAGCTCCCCTAAGGCCTCTCAACCACCTCCTGCCATCAAATTCATTAGTTGAAAAGAAAATAAAGGTGGAAGAAGGAGGAAGCAAGGGTCGGAAGATGAAAGATGGAAACGAGGCTGTCTTGCAGAGGATTTCTAAAGGTCTTTCCTAGGTAATGATGTGCCCTTACCTGCACTTGTGTCAATCTCTGGCTTCCTCCAGTGCTTCTCCTCCTCGTCTGTGCTGCTAACACCAGGCTCAGTGTCAGAGTGACAGTGGCAGCCAGGTTCCACAGCTTCTGCTACAATCTGCCCAACTGATTGGAGATCACGTGAGATATCAAAAGGCATAAAAACAGGTCATGGGAACATTGCTGAGCTATTTCATATCATTTCAACAAGTGGGGTTAATTTTAAAGCATTCACATTAAAATGTGACCTTGTTTTTAAAATCTATTAAGATTAAATAGCTTCCAAGCCGTAATTTCAAAAGCACAATGGAAGATCATGACGTACAGAAATCCATGCAAAGAAGTACTTCAAACAAAAAAGACAATAGCCAGAAGCAGTGACAGATTTGGCAAATGCACATGCAATGAAAAGATTTAAAAAGAGGTTTAGTTGCCTTTTCCTTTCTAGAAATACGTGTTATGGCTTTTATAACACCAATCATCACTGCTCTTTGAAATTGCTGAAACTACCAGAGCTGACTAAACTATGAACATTTCATCCATTAGATTTTAGTGATTTGACCCCAATACTCGCTCCATGTGGACAGAGCAAAAAAGGCTATTGCATGATTCCTATATATTTGACAATAAAAGCTGTTGTAGAAATTCCTGTTATCTGCAGCTGATTACTAGTCATGGAACTTCAGAAACACAACAACCTAAGTTCAAGTCCCATATTCCATACTAACTGTGTTACCTTCGGTAAGTTCTTTGACTTAAGCCTAAGCCTCAGTTTACCCATCTGTCAAAAAAGATACCTACTCAGTGGTTATTGGAAAGATTTAAAAAGTAATATATGTAGAGCATGCTTATCTTTCACTTATTAGCAGGTGCCTAAGCATTTAATAAATAATAGCTATGATGTTGATGAGCATGTCTATTATAAGTATAACCACCCCATCTGGTAGGATTCTAGGCAACACTGTAATATCAATTGTCTTTAGCTTCTGACATGTTCCTGCCTACATCCCTTGCCTATCATCTGATGATCCATGTTCCTAAATCCCTGACATCTACCATTATGCCACCTTCTGGTTAATTAAAGCTCACTGGAATAACACTAGACCTAGATCTGCCCTCCCAGATAAGAACCTATCTCCAAAATACCCTTTCCTTCTTCCCTCCCCTCCTCCCTCCCTCTATATCTATATTTCTCTTTCTCTTTCTCCCCCTCCCTCCCTTCCTCTCTCCTTTCCTTCCCTCTTTTCTTTCTTACTTTTTCTCTTTCTTTCCTCTTACGTATTCTGATTCAATTGACCCAAAGACTATACTTCAAGAACAGAATTAGAATGTGGTCTCTTGCTCACCTTAAGGTGAATTGCTAAGGGGTAGTTACTTACTGATCCATATGTGTTTGGAAGCAAATAATGAAATGTCTGTGTCATGTGGCTTTTGGGGGGAAAAATGGAATGACTTAACTTTATTAATCTTAAGAGAACAAGCATGAAAGTGAAAATAGGTGCATCAAATAGTTCAAATATGTATTCTGTTTAAAACTTTTTTGAACATCAATTTTCCTCATTCATCCAGTATGCCAAATAAAAAAGTTTTTTTTACAACAATATAGTTTAGAGATGACATCAACTCATGACAATTTGATTATAGTTGGGTTTGTTATCAAGTCAATCTTTATTTTAGGAACATAGTACATATAAGCTAAATATCATCTTGCCCACTATAATAATGTTAACAGTATATAACTAATGAGTTTAAATAAGCAGTGTTTTATGTCCTTGTGTATAAATTTGCTTGGCTGATTTCTTAAATAGAAATCCCAAAGACGGTGGGACAGGAGGATGGGAGCAAGTCTGATTTCATAGCAATTACTTGAAGCTTTGTTTCATCAGAGCCAATGAGACATCTGGGTTTTTTTCTAAGTAACCTGTAGACTATAAAGGAATATGGTTTATTATATAAATATGGAGTCATTAGGTTGTACACCTAAAATAATATAATGCGCATCAATTATACCTCAATAAAAATTTTTAAAGAAATATGGTTTACAATAATAATAATAAAAAACAATGATTAAAATACACAATTAACAACTATTGAACCAAAGACTATTCTAAGAAGCCAAAAGGTATTAGCATAATGTGGAAATGACAACTCACTCAGAATGGACAGTGAAGCATGTAGTCACTCTGTCTCAGGACTGTCATCAGCACCTGGCCACGTCTGCTGGCTTGCCCCTGGAGGGTTAGGCTTTGGAAGTAGATGAGAAGGCTTTTGGAAGTAGATGTATAGTTAGGTGATGCCTGCTTCAGATTTAGCAAGAATGGGACCCTGGCCTGAGCATCAAGGACTTATTAGGTATGAGACCAGAAAAGGCCTCACTTGGTCATTTTTTCCTCAGATGTTCTGAAACTGAAACTTAAAAGCAAGAACTTGGCCAGGGTCTAACCTTGAGGGTTTCTACACAGAGGAAAGGACTGTGCACGCTGATCCCTGGCACCAGCAATGTGACACATCACTTTGTGTCCTTAACTACTTAACTCTTCACCCCCCGAGGCTCCTCTCCTTCCCTCTCTCTAAAGATGACCATTAAAAGCAAAGGTAACTGTCAGTTCTCATAGCCTTCATAGCAAAATAGAAGAGGCTCACACAGAGAATTTCTTAGAAAAGCACCTTTTCCACTCAAATGATGTAGAATATTTTAAGATGTTTTTTAAATACCAAAATATTATTATCTGATAATGTGAGGTTTTTCATTATGAAAACATTTTAAAATAATATATACAATACTTTCCTTAACTAGGGAAATATTCTTACCTAAAACCTTAAAAGACTATAAAGTACCAAAAAGAAAAAAAAAAAGGGGGCGCCTGTGTGGCTCAGTCAGTTAAGCATCTGACTTCCAGTCAGGTCATGATCTCGCAGTTTGTGAGTTCGAGCCTTGCACTGCACTCTGTGCTGACAGCTCAGAGCCTGGAACATGCTTCAGATTCTGCGTCTCCCTCTCTCTCTGCCCCTCCCCCACTCATGTTTTCTCTCTCTCTCTCTCTCTCTCTCTCTTTTGAAAATAAATAAGACATTAAAAAAATATCCTAGTTTCACCATTCAGAACTACTAGTTAACATATGGGTGAATCTATGTATTTTTTTAGCCTCCTCTTAGTATAGATAGCATTTTTACCCCATTTTATTCATTTACCAATGTATTGTGACTATTTCCACATATCATCAAATAAAAAAAGATTCTTCAGTAACTGCATAGAATGTTCTAATAAGTTTTTACTAAAATTTGGCTAACCAGGGGTGCCTGGGTGGCTACGCTATTTAAGCGGCGACTTCAGCTCAGGTCATGATCTAGAGGTTCACGAGTTCGAGCCCCGTGGGCTCGAGCATCGGGCTCTGTGCTGATAGCTCAGAGCCTGAAGCCTGCTGCAGATTCTGTCTCCCTCTCTCTGCCCCTCCCCAGCTCATTCTGTCTCTCTCTCTCTCTCTCTCTCTCTCTCAAAAATAAATAAAACATTAAAAAAATTTGGTTAACCAACTGCCTGCTGTTAAATTTTGAGTTATTTCTATTTGTGCGTGTGTGTGTGCATGTGATTAGAAAGCTATTTTAAATACCACTTATAATCATTTTTGTATTTTTTTCTGACTATTCCCTTAAGGCAAATTGTTGGAATTGGAATTGCTGGCTCAAAGAGCATATTTTTAGAAGCTTTGATACATGTTTTTTATATGTTCTTCAAAAAATGAGGTATCAAAACTAACGACTTCACCTATAATGATGAAAGGCCGTATGTCCCCATGCTTTGCCAACAATGCCACAATCTCCTCCAGTTATTTCTATATTTGATAATTTTGTAATTGAAAAGTGGTGACAAGAATAGAGTTTTCACTATTAGTAGGCAAGCTTTCTAAATACATTCCTTCTTCTCTGCTTGTTTTGAAACAAAATAAACTGATCCCATCTGAAAAAATGCTAATAATCCTGAACATTTCAGTAGCAGGAGAAAGTTTTGCTAAGAACTTCTCATCTTAATTTTAAGAAGGTATGAAGTCCATAAAGGCAAAGTGAAGACATATCCAAGTTTATCCCAAGTTCTGGGTCACCTTGAATACCATCCGTGTGTTTCAATCGTTCTTTGCGTGGCCAATCAATTACGTTCCCAGCTAGTCACCATGACAAACTTCATGACTAACACCATCTACCTACACAGTAAAGATGCTCCTGTGTTACCTCCGGCATTGAAACATGACCCACACAAACCCAGGATTAATTACAAACTCAAGACCACAGCTGTTCGGAGATAACAGCTGCAGAGAGCTAAAGTCTGTCTTCCACACAGTAGCTAGAATAATCTTTCTAAAACTTCCAGATCATGGCATCTGTATGCTAAGACTTTTCCAGTAGTTTCCTACCTCAGAATAAAATCCTCCCTTTGGCATACAAGTTTCCTCCCCCCCCCCACCTTACCCCCATCATCTTCCCCCACTTTCTGTCTCTCCCATTCTGATCCTGTCACACCAGCCTCCTTTCCAGACCCTTCACTCAGCAACTATGCTCCCCATGTTTAGAGTTTCAATTTGTTATTCCCTCTGCTTCCTGTGCTCTTTCTTCAGATGACCACCCCTTTCTCAAACCATTACTCTGCCCTCTTCCCCTGATTTATTTTTCTTCTACACTTAGTCCAGGATACCTCATTACTTGTTAATTTTTTACTTCTCAGGTATATCTCTCACTACAACATAAACTCTGATATGGGCAGGGACTTGATGATGTTCACACCAAGAACAGTGTGGCATAAAGCAGATAACCAAAACATATTTATTGGCAGACGAAATCTATTGGAACAAATAACTGTGTGCTTTCACAATTCATCCAGAAATGGTATTTGGACTGCAAATCATAACACATGATTGTCTTGTTCTCTCATCAGGACCATCTAACTTGCCTGCATGATGATCAAACTGAATATTACTTTAGCCATAACATTATTTAGGTTTATATTTCCTAGCCAAGCACTATGACATCTTCCCATTTACATATAAATATATATTTTACTTCATATTACAGTACTCTATTCTTAATATTTTATTTATATTCGTGATGTATAAATTATATTAACCTCACAAATTAATCTACCTTAATTTTTCCACCATTACAACATAAAACAAAGATCGTGTCATAATGCATTAATACAGCTTAAACTGAAAATAACAGAGAAAAATAACACATAAAAATAACACTGTGCCCTATCATATTGAATTACTTCCCAAGGACACTATCTCATTGTAGCTAGCAATTATAATCTTTCACTTTACCCACTTCACTGCATATAACACATCTTTTATATCAATTCATCTGATTTGTTGGTGACAAAGCCCAGTTAATAATGTGAGATATAACATAGAAGGAAAATATCACTTTACGTTATCAATCTGAAAGGTACGTAGGCACTGAATATAGCACTTTACTACTTTATCCACTGCTTTGATTTTATGTAAAAACAATTCAGATTAAGTTGTGTTACTTTGGACACTACAAAACATCATTAACTGAATGTAATTTTTATAGCCCACAGACCTATTCTTAACATAATCACGGTTTTTATTCTAAATCTGGTTGAAAATGATTAATTTGGCACCATACAAATATGAGAGATAATCTTCTACACATTACCTCAGCTCCCATTTTGACCTAAGGTTCTAATCAGAGATCTAAGTAAAATAGTACACATTTCAATCTTTACCACGCCTTCTAATCTAATTTACATAAACTGTGTTTTGCAGCATAGTCACCTGTGTGACCTTCACTTCAAGCATTAACTTCGGTTCCATCCCTCTCTCCCTGAGCCATCTAACTGAAGGCTCAATTAAGAAAAAGGAATTAGCCATAACCTCTTTGCTTGGCATCAAGCAAATCAGGACCCAGTTTATTTTATCTGAAATTTTCTTAGAATGTTTATTCATGTAAGGGTCTTTGAGACTATTTATGACTTCTCTTAATCTGTTATTTTAAGTATTTACAAATTCATTGTATCATTTCCTTGTATATACTTAAAACATCAGCACCCAAGAGTTATAATCTATACATCCTTGAATTTTGATAGTATTAATCCTTCTACATCATTCTGAACATTTTACATGTTTTTTTGTTTGGCTGTTTTTTGTTTTTGTTTTTTTTTAGTCTATCAATGTTTTATTTTCTACCCTACTTTATTATCTTTGTCTCTGGGCCTCCATAACCCAGAAATTTTGTCCTTTTGTGGAAGATGGGTCATAGAACAAATCTACCCATTCTTGCACAGAAGGCAACATATTTTTAAGAAAATTTGCAAAGTTATAAAATAAGCACTACGATGGAATACTATGTATAGTAGATAAGAGTAAAATACAGTTATGTGCAATGATATGAAAAGATGTTGAAGACACAGTACTAAGTGAAAAAAAAGCAAGTTGTAAAACAAAATGTATCATTTCCATCTGTATGTAAAAATAATATATGTATATATGTAGTACATACATTCATTTATATATGTGTATAGAGAGAAATTTTTCGGGAATCAGACCTAAAAAAATATTCTCCACAGTTATGACTCTGTCGCATGGGAAAGAATAGAGGGAGAAAAGGAAAACTAGCTTTCATTTCATTTTCTTTTCATTTTCTCTGTCCCATATTGTTTAAACTTTTCAACCAGGCTTTTGTAAAAAACACATTTTATCAAAAGCCTTAAAATGTAATCCAGAAATTACACTTTTTGGAACTTATCCTCAGAAAATAACTATAGGCTTTAAATTACCCTAGGTAATAAGATACTAAAGTCCTATTAACAATAGTGAAAATCGGGGCGCCTGGGTGGCGCAGTCGGTTGAGCGTCCGACTTCAGCCAGGTCACGATCTCGCGGTCCGGGAGTTCGAGCCCCGCGTCAGGCTCTGGGCTGATGGCTCGGAGCCTGGAGCCTGTTTCCGATTCTGTGTCTCCCTCTCTCTCTGCCCCTCCCCCGTTCATGCTCTGTCTCTCTCTGTCCAAAAGTAAATAAATGTTGAAAAAAAAAATTAAAAAACAAAAACAAAAACAAAAAAACAATAGTGAAAATAGGAAAAATATAAATATCAATAATTGGGTAATGATTAAATTATATGAAAACCACAAAACGGGATAACACACAGACATGAAACATATTTGTAAAGATTACATAATGACATAAAAATGCTTATGGTATAACAATAATAAAAATCAAGATAAAACATTTTATAAAAGATATGACAACGTAAGTTTGTAAACCCAAAGTTTAGAAACTGACCAAATGTTGAAAGTAATTCCTGTGTGTGTGCTAAATCTATGGGTCATTTTTTAAAATCTGCTCTTCTCCATTTTCTAACTATTATTTCATAAGCTATCAATAAAAAATAAACACTAACAGAGAGTCTTAGTACATGTGTTAAAGCCTAAGAAAGATTAAAAAAGTCACAAACCTTGCCATCTAGTGTTGAACCTGCCTTAATAAAAAGATAACAGGGGCGCCTGGGTGGCTCAGTCGGTTAAGTGGCCGACCTCGGCTCAGGTCATGATCTAGCGGTCCGGAGTTCGAGCCCCGTGTCGGGCTCTGTGCTGACAGCTCAGAGCCTGGAGCTTGTTTCAGATTCTGTGTCTCCCTCTCTCTGACCCTCCCCTGTTCATGCTCTGTCTCTCCCTGTCTCAGAAATAAAACGTTACAAAGAGTTTATAAAAAAATAAATAAAAATAAAAAGATAATAAAATGCTTTAGAATTATAGATGTTATCAAATCAAGAGTACACACTTCTCATAATATTTAAGAAAAATATTTAAGATAAATCTACACACTTTTTATTTCACACATCTGGAAAAAAATAAACCACCTCACTTTCTTCCAAGTGGCATAATCCTAGACTAATGTTTCTGCTATTCCATCCATCACCTAAATACAGCCTGCATTATATGCATCTTACTTTTCAAAAAGATGTCTATGTACACAAGTCCAGGCAAACAATCTATTTGTCTGAAATGGAGGTAAAAGAAGTAATAATAGCATCAACGTTACTAATGAACTTTAACATCTTTACCTTTTTTGAGCAGCAGCTTGTCAAATCGTACAAATTTCCTAGATTATACATCGTATGCTCCAGAAATGAGCAATGAAATCCAAGACTGAAGACTTGAGTTATTTTATAAAAGGGTTTCAAATTATTTTAACAAGAATCTTAACTCTTATATGAAAAAATCCTTTTGAAAATCTCAGGGGTCTGTGTTATAATCCCAGGGCAGAAGATGGCAACCTTTTTCTATTTAGGGCCAGACAGTGAATTCTTAGGGCTTTGTGGGCTATACGGTCTCTGCAGCAATGATTTAACTCTGCCCTTGCAATGCAAAAGCAGCATTAATAACAAACAAATGAGCATGGCTCTGTCGCAGTAAAACTTTATTTTCTGACCCTGAAGTTTGAATTGAATTGAATTTTTATGTCACTACATATTAATATCCTTTTGATTTTTTCCAACCATTTAAAAATTTTAGGGGCACCTGGCTGGCTCAATCAGAGGAGCATGCGACTCTTGATCTTGGGGTCATGAGTTTGATTCCCAACGTTGAGTGTAGAGATTACTTAAACAAATAAATAAATAAATTTTTTAAATTAAAAAAAAAAATTCTTAGCTCACTGACAATACAAGAAAAAAATAAAAGTGGTAGGCCAGATTTGGCCTGTGGGTGGAAGTTTGTCAAGTTGTTCATTCCAAAATTATTCAAATTTGCTACATAACACCATGTGAAATGTTTTTATTGTCCTCCATTCCATCTTAATAATCATACCTAACCTTTAAAGCTTTCCTCAAAAGAATCCTTCACAAAAACGTTCAAGGTGTACTTAACCAAATGGGACTTTCCCCTTCTTTTGAAATGCCATAGCATTTGTACCTTCTCTGGTTTTACGAATGACTACTTACTGACCTTTGTCTAATTATTGGCGTGCCAAGATTTCCCCTTAGCATTTCATGGCAGGTACCCTCTGTTTCACATTACACATTTCTTATTGACCATGGTGTCCTGCACATAGTAGAAAGTTAATGATAATGATTGAATTGAAAGATAACTATTCAACATCTTCAATTCCTATATGTAGGCCACAGTGGTTTCATTACAGCTTTTAAGGTCCTATAAATGTTAGAAACATTAAAAGTATTCATAAGTTTTAAGCAGATGAATTTTAGTAACACTAAAATATGAGCACAGATTTTATCTTGGAATTAAGAAGAATGCCCACTATGTTGGCAAAGGAGACAGATGAGAGGGAGCAGGGAACAGAGAGAATTACAGGCCACAGGATCTGTGTGAAACCCAAATATCTGGCAGGTCCAGCTGTCCACAGGACACAACTTGGTCCCTTACCTGTCCTACTAAAGTTGAGAAAGACATCAAACTTTCCACATGTCTAACGTCCTGGGACCTGATTACTGTGGGACACTCTCCACTCTTCCCATGTCAGATGGAACTATGCTGCATACTCACTCAGGAACCCCTGGGTCAGGAAGTTACTCAGTTTCAGAGAAGAACTCAAAGTAAAGTTAGGGCTTTTCTATGAAATTTTCATATTTTTATCTAAATTTAAATTCCTATTGCACAGATACAATAGACAATCTTTAAAATATGGAACTACTGTGCTTGAATTCAAATCCTAGGAATGCTTCTTATTAGTTGCATAATCCTTGACAAGTTATTTAACCTCTCTGAGACATAATTTTGTCACCTATGAAAAAAGAGATGATGATAATAGAACCTAACTATGGGGATATTGGGCTATTACGGGGAGTAGATGAGTTAATATATGTAAGTGTTTAGAACTGGCACATAGGAAGTACCTACCAATGTTAGCTGGGTGTGTGTGTGTGTGTGTGTGTGTGTGTGTGTATACGTATATGTGTGTGTATATATATATATATATATATATATATATATATGCATATATAGCTAAGAACAAATAGTATTCCTAGTATTAAATAATCTCTAAAAAGCCACACATACCCTTGCCTTCAGACACATATTGTGTTTTATTTGATTCTTGAAAGAGAATTACCATAAGAAGGAATTTACAGAAAATAGGAAACAAGCTATATAAGGTTTATCAAGTAATTTTTAAAACGCAATAGAAGAAAAACAGCAAGCTGAGTGTACATGTATGATTATGTGATGAAGAGAGAAATAAGAAAATAATTGAATGACTCTGGCATTATCACAATAGTATTTCCCAAGCTTTGGCAGAATGCAATGACCAAAATCAGCTTCCATGCATGGGAACAATGGCAGGTCAACTCAATGGCCATACTTACCACCTTTCTCCACCCTATAGGGACCTGCCTTTTTGTCCTTCACCTTAGCAGTGCTTCCTTCCCAAAGCTTACTTTTATCCTTTTCTTTTTCTTCCTTGGAAACATGTTCCCTGGACTTCTCAGATATGCCCTCTGCAATCACTTGGGTTCCTTTCTCCATTTCTTCTTCAAGAACATTCTCCAAGCATTCCTCTATTGGCAAAGGCTTGGTTTCTACATCTGCTGTCATTATTTCTTGGTCTTCAATTTCAACTTCTTGGGAATCCTCAATTGGAAGGCAGGATTTTCCTGCCTCATCATTTTCACTCGACTCCTGAAAAGATGAACTTCTGGAACTTTTGTTTGGACTGTTCTCAGTGTGGGCTTCCCTATCCCCCAGTGTGGATTCATCTTCACTGCAACTAGAGCATGGGTGACTTCTGGATGAGGACGATGAAGCAGGTTTTATATCTTAAAAAAAAATTATGATATCATTGTTTTTCCATTAAGCAATTGGTTTAATTGTGGGAATTATGTTAGCAACAATCAAACTAAAATTTTTTAATATAGGTTAATAGACTTGATACCCTTTTCACATAGGTTGTGCATAATTATCAAGATAAAAATCTATGTAATCTGTGAGTCTCCAGAAGTTTTCAATAGGAAACCACATCTAACTGAAAACCAACTGTATTTATTTATTTATTTATTTATTTATTGAAAGCTATTTTATTGGAAAACATTTGTAAGCATCTATTTCATTGTAGAAATAACCAATTAATCTTTTATTTATTTAGTAAGAGCACTTATTTCATTATCATCCTTGGTAGCCACAGTATTCTCTGTGCGTAAAATTTAAATTTGTATCTACTGTAACATCCACCATATCCAGCTAGCAAGGTGTACTAGAAAGATCTATGTGTTTGCAAACTACCAAGACACTTTAAAAATATTTTGAGGTGATGCTTCTGTGTGTGTGTGTGTGTGTGTGTGTGTGTGTGTAGGAGGAGATGTTGTCTGATCTCAGGTTCCCCCAAAAGCAGACCTGAAGTCAGGATTCATGAGCAAGTGATGTATCAAGGATGTGCTCCAGGAGAAACTCTTGCAGGAATATTAGAATTTTTCCTCCCTTAAGGAAGGAGTTGGGCTTTCATATTCTGCTCCAGTCAGACATGGCTACCGGCCACCCCAGGGGAAAGTAAACTCCTTAGCACTTTCAGGCGCTTTGCACCTGTGGGTGAAGCAGCTCCATGGCCCAGGGCTGTCTGTCCTCTAAAGAAGTATCCTCTGAAGAAGGTAGAGAGTGCAAGAGCTGGGAGACGTGCACATGGAATCAGTAAAAGGGATTCTAGGAGACTGAGGCAGTAATGCTGATGTAATGCAACAGATACACAGTCTAGAAACTAACCGAAGCCCAAAATGTGCTTACTACCCAAAAGCACTTTCAAAAATCTCCAAGAAAGCAACATACACACTGAATCTCTGTAAGGAAGATGCACATCCTGAAAGTCATGGCATATGCTGTGGGCCAGAGAAAGACAAACTTGCTTTTGAGTTTTTAATCAACAGATCTGTGTTAACAATTGTTTTTTTACAGAATATATTTTCAAATGAAATATCCTACACTTAAAAGCTTCCTAGGTTTCTTGTTTTCTCTGTGTTCTCCTTACTCTTTTCTCTGTTTCTTTTATTTCTGCTTGGCAGCTACACAGATGGCTCTAGCAGCTGATGCAGACTTTAAGGGAAGAAATACCTGTCTTTACTCTTATCCTTCTCCTTCACACCCTCCAGCCCAAACGGCTCTCCGTGACAGGGCTTAGAATTTTAAGTATAGTCACAGAGACTTATCAGAGTTTCCACAAAGATTTGAGAGATGCTACACAGCGGTAAAAAAACAAACTCTAAAAAGCCTTTAAGCAACACAACCCCTTAAGCACAATTCCATTTGTTCTTATCTCCCAACTACCTTGACAGGCACCAGTTGACCACTGTTTTCCAAGGAAACACATACTTGAACCACTCTTTCTTTATCTCCATTTTATAAAATCTGGATATACCGTCTCTCAGTAGGGAGCACAGCAGATCAAGGACAACTGTTCTCTATCTTATTTGTCCCAACTCAGACACTCTAGGGAGTATGATCTCCCTCTCTCTAAAGCATCTCATTTTTTTTAAAGGAAAAGAACTCCTATTTGCTAGTTGTTCAATCAATAGCTTTCATTAACTGCACAATTAGCTAGAAGTCCATATTATACTTGTTCTGCACTTCCGAAAATATTCATGTCTACCATCTTAATATTGATATAATGGCTCTGACTTTTGGCTCTGAGAGTTGTTCACATAATAAAAAAAAAATGAGCATTCCTCTACTTTTCTTTAGTAGCTACCTTTCTTTAGCTTCTATTAATTGTGTTACTTTAATTCAAAAGGCTGGAACACACTGGCTCATTTTGAGCCAGTCCCATAGAGAAGAGAGATCAGGAGAATGAATGACCTTCAAGAGGCAAGGGTACCTGACCTCCCATATAAACTCATTTCAGTTTTCCAATTTCTCTCTAACCTTGCCGTACAAGTTAGTTTCTCTCTCATTCCTTTATCTCATTTTCATGCAGACACTGGGGCAAGCCTTTGCCTAAAAAAAAAAAAAAAAAAAAAAAAGCTCAAAATGTTTTAGGGCCATGGACTGGGATTTTCAACACTAATTTTATTTATTGTCTTAGAAATGAAGCAAATTTTTATACAGAAATTTTTGCCTAAAAGAATTTTTTACATAAAAGAACTTTGAGGGAACATATGTAATTTTTTTTTGTCATTAGTAGGGAAAAAATTAGCTTGAAGTCATGTTAGTAAGCAACTCTGCCTCCCACCCAATTCTATTTGTCTCTCTGGTGCTCCCTCCAGGTACTGATGCTGGAAGAATCTGCTCTTGGTGTTACGGTAAAGAAATGATCAGCAGTCGTTGCCCAAATCTTTGGCCAAAGCCAGCATGTGTGGTACTATGATTCCATATCATAAGCAGGACCTCTCACTTTCCACTCTGCCCATTCAGTCTCCACATCCTTCACTGTCTTCTCTTTTCATGTCATTGATAACTATTCCTTCTTCTGCATCACTACTACTTCACACAACATGAGACTGAGAGAAAATAACATGTCCTCCTGTAAGATAAACCTTGGTGTTTCAATCATGACTCAGCTACTTACTAGCTTTGACTTTGGCTATTCCACTTAACCTCTCTAGGCTTCTGTTTTCTTGCCTATAAAATGGGGCGAATTTTACTTATTTCTCTCTGTAAGTCATTGTAGAAATCACATGACACAAAATTAACATAATCAAATTGAATAATGATTTCTTTATGACTTTTAGTCTTTCCCCCTCTATGAAATCATCCATGTTAAGTATAGCTTAATACATTTCTGTCTTGTGATTTCACCCTGTGTTATATGAAGCATAGTAACTGCAGCTACCAATTGCTTAGAAAAAAAAAACACAATAAAACCTGATCATGGTTATGCACCTACTGTCTACCAAAAAACGAGGTAAATACTTAACAAACATCTCACTTAATCCCACGGAATAGCTATCTTCTTTTCTAGATCTAGAAAGTAAGGCCCAGAGAAGTTAAATAATACCCAATGTCCATTAGCTATAAAGTAGCAGGTTTTGCAAAACATTTTTTTTAATGACCCACTGTAGTAAAGCCAAGACCACTCTTCTTGCCAAAAGGCCTTCAAACAGACTGCATCCACTGTCATGGGCCTACTATTGCTTCTCTTAACTAACTCTCTACTGTCAGCACCCTAGAACAAGAAATAAAAAATAGATCTTTCCAAAACATCTGAACTCATGGAATTCAATCTGTCCTCCTTTTATATCTCTAGTGGTCATTCTCCATTTTGGCCACTGTATATATATATATATATATATATATATATATATATATATATACACACACACACACACACATATATATACAGTAATCTCCACTGTTTATACTGCCTGCCTAGCCAAGTCAATACACACGTGAACAAGGGTGCCGACACACACATCCAGTCAACACCAGTCTCACAAATTCATGAGGAGCTATGCTCTCCCCTCTCATAACTGAGGCACTGAGTTGTTTACCTTTCTACCCACTTACATAGATTCATTCATTAAATGCATATGGAGCACCTCTTACTTTTTAATTTTTAACGTTTATTTATTTTTGAAAGAAAGACAGAAAGACAGAGTGTGACCGGGGAGAGGGACAGAGGGAGAGGGAGACACAGAATCCGAAGCAGGCTCCAGGCTCTGAGCTGTCAGCACAGAGCCTGACACGGGGCTCAAACCCACAAACTGCGAGATCATGACCTGAGCCGAAGTCGGATACTTAACTGACTGAGCCACCCAGGTGCCCCGAACATGGTTCTATTATAGTTTAAATTCACCATTTTCTCCATTAGTGTCCTGATTTTAACTATTTTGTTTTGGGTTTACTAGCTTGAAACCCTATGGACACTTTAAAAAGTGCATAAACTCAAATACGTAAATTCAGTTAATAATGTAGATCACCCCAGTAACATACCATGCATCCCAACCCAATGAACCCAATACTCTTTCGAACTCTAATACAAATTGCTTCTCTCTCCCATTCTTTAGTCTGAGGGTTCACAGAAAAATCTGCATAGGCACTGTTCCTACTGTCTTCAAATTGGCTACGACACATGAGTTTATACATCCTGCTCATACTAATAGTTCTATCTTGATTATACCCATGAGTTCATAAAACTGTTTATATGTTATATTAGATACTATGATTTAGTCAATAGTTTCATATACAATAATGCCTAACTAGGCAAGTGCTTTGTACTCATAAATATTATCGAATGAACGTATGCTTAAGAAAATAACACTAGAAGTCATTAAATTCTAGCTATGAACACTAACTAGTTATTTGTCTTAAGGGAGACCACATGTCCTCACACTGATAAGTCATTACTCAATTCATCAATGAGACAAATACATGCATTACTTTGTAAGAATAAATATCTATAGGTAAATACAACTCTGTTAGGGGGAGAAGAAAAAATTTAAAAAAAACTTAAAAGTTTCTCCATATGTACCTTTAATTGCACTTTTTAAAACACTGCAATGAATACTTAAAATACTAGGAATATAATCAAATCCTGTGTCACACTGTCCTGCCTAAGTCCTTTTATATTTATCATTAATCTACTCCATCAGCCATATATTCCACAAGACTTTACTGAGTGTCTTCATAATGCCTTTGTTGTGTACAAGGCAGATTCAAAACTGTAGAGAAACACCTCATAGGAAAGTATTTTGTATGGACTAAAAGATGAGTCTGAATTTAAATATTCACCTGAAAGCCATGCCTTCTTGCTTCAACAATCAAAAAGTGAATATGGATTGAGGAATTCTTGCCATTCAGAAAAATTAAAGTTTGACTAATCATGTAAAAAACCAACCAACCAACCAACCAACCAACAAAAAACCCACACATATAGAGTCTGACCAGAAGGCCACCTACAATCTTCCCCTAATCTTCTCTGCTCCAAGGAGCAGTCAAGTTACACTGAAGTCCACAGAATGTGGTTTCACATCACTTATAATTCAACACGGAGGGAGGAGGCTTCCCTCATGCTCCTCTTCAATAGTCAGGCCAAGAAATGAAGAGTGAGATTGTTGAAGTTAGTAAGTCAAGTAAATAGAATATCTTTTGTGACTCGGGAATTTTAAAAGTCTATAAGGACTATTTCTTCAACAGACTGGAAAATAGCACAAGTGAAATATTATATTTCTTACTAGAAAAAGCATTTGTTTTAATTACTATATTCTATCTTTTGCAATTCTGGGAAAAGTTTTTCTCTTTCTTTCTCTCTTACTCTACTCTTAAGGAGCTATTTATTCTTTACCTCTTACTCATACGCATTATCAACCAAACTGTCCATAAAAGCACAAAAGTGTATTGTCAGTGACATGACACTTTTCCCCTCAACCTTATAACATTCATCTATGACAATATATTTTCAACTAGTGAATTAGCGCCTAGGGTTGCCAACACAAATGCAGAGAAAAGGAAGGTGTCATTCTTTGTAAACGATGGAAAGTCTCACCCGTCATTCCTAAACCAGGGTGCTCTCCTAGTGGCTCTCAGTCCCTAGCGCTCATCACTCATGGGCTGCTCAGCAGAGAGCATTCATCAAGGCAGGCCCACGCAATTGTTAGCTGGCAGTTTAAATGGGACCGACTTGTCACTAGAGTGACAGCCTGGGCAATTGTTTGCCCTCTGGGAACAGGTGCAGGCAGGTTCAAATGAAACACATCCAAATACTAACAGCAAGATTCTTAATCATGTCAATAAAAAGGATGAACTGGTGTCTCAGATTCAGTGGTCACAATATGCCTCTTACACTTCTGAAGATGAAATGCTGTCTGGCTTTTTAATAGAGTGTTCCAAGGAATCTATTGTGTCATTATCATTTTTAAAGCATGCTACTTTGTTTGCTGGGTGAAACCTCTAATTTGGATACTCCACATGCTAAAAGGAATGTTTCTGAATAACACAAGGCCAGGTTATCAAAATCAAGGGAAGGGAAATAAAAGAGCCTGGAGGTAGAAGAAAGAAACAATAATAAATGATGAGATTTTATTTCAGAATAATGGCAAAGTTTTATTGTAAATACCAAAAATGCAAAAGAGCTCTGAAAAAGGATAGCTTAATAATATCATTATTGAAACAACAAAATAAAATAGTTGGGTGGGACGCCATGTGGGCTTAGTTGGTTAAACATCTGACTTTCGATTTCAACTCAGGTCATGATCTCACAGTCCTGAGTTCAAGCCCCACGTTGGGCTTTGCATTAGGTATGGAGCCTACTTAAGATTCTCTCTCTCCCTCTCCTTCTGCTCCTCCCCTGCTCTCTCTCTCTCTCTCTCTCTCTTTCTCTTTCTCTTAAATAGTTGGCAAATTTAATTTTTGCCTTTTAAATTTCCCAACCTTTGCGTGCTAGATTTTGTACGTTGTGGTAGCTTTTATTACATATCTCTTTATTATATATTCTACACCTAAATTGCAGCTAACTCTATACAATTTTTTTCAATAAAATTCTAATAATAACATACAGTGTAAATGTAACTAGATATCATGGCATCTTAGTATTCTTGGTGTTAAAACAATCAAGTATTCCTGGTGTTAAAACAATCAAGTAATTAGGGTGCCTGGGTGGCTCAGTTGGCTGAGCATCTGACTCTTGATCTTGCCTCAGGTCATTATTTCATGGTTCGTGGGTTTGAGCCCCACATCAGGCTCTGTGCTGATGGTGTGAAGCTGCTTGAGCTTAGCTCTTCTCCCTCTCTCTCTGCCTTTCCCTCGCTTGTGCATGCTCTCTCTCTCGCTCTCTCTCTCTCTTTCTCAAAATAAATAAACTTAAAAAAAACCAGTCAAGTAATTGCTTAATATTTATGAAATATCTTTTAAGAAATCACCTTTGTGAGGAATAACAAAGACAACATACAGTCCTAGCTTTCATAGTGTAAATAACTTTGTCAGTAACTTGTGTAATGAATTTGAAAGGTAAAATTTAACATATGAAACAATAAGAGAATAAAGAATTACTGAATGATAGAGTTTCATAATATAAAGAGATCAATGAAGGGTGCCAAAGGAGGAGAGTGTGGGTGGAAGAGGGGGCTAAGCTGGAACTGAATGAAAGGCCTGGAAGTGGACAGGGAGGCCCATCCAGGGAAGAGAAAGGTAAATTTGAGTAAAAGCAGAAAATATCTGTTTTTATCTCCTCTGTTTAAAAACAAAACAAAAAACAGAAGCTAGAGAATAAGATGAACTCAAGATAAGTACCTCTAAAATGTATTGTCTTAAGGAAGCACAATCCTTTTATTAGGGGGATTTGCTTTACTTTTAGATAAATAGTTATTTTCTCATTTGGAAAAATCATAGTTATGTTGTTTCTCCAAAATGCAAGCTCTAAACTTAAGTAATGTTTATATCCTGGCTCTGTTACTTTCTGGCTATGTGAGTTACTTAATCCCACCATTTCCAAGTTTATTTGAAAAAATGGAGATAAAAAGAAAAAGTACCTTCCTTATAAGATTGTTTGAGGTAAATCAGATAATTCATGTAAAATATTTGGTATAGTGCTTAGCACTGAGTTTTAATAAACAATAAATACCTTTGGAATACCTTTCCAAACATAGGGTTCCAATTATTTATATGCAAGCAGTATTCAATGATAAAGCTTACCAATCTCTGCCTATTATTCAATAATTACAGGTCTAAATGACTAAAGCTTTTCCTCCAGGAATATCCAGGTACTGCCTACACCCCTCTCTGTTTGAATATAAAAATTAATCTGTCACAGAAAAAATCCATTTGATCCCAAGAAAAAAAGATGATTAAGCAGCACAAAAATAATCCCAGATGCCCAACTATTGAAAGAATGTATTGAATCTTCATGAAATCAGCCCTTGATAATTCTCCACCATACTGAAGAAGTGAAAAATTGAGTCCTTTGTGTTTTGAACCAATTATATTTACATGCAAACACATTTTCAATTATTTTCCAGGTTCAAGTAATTTGTACAGCTTCTTTAAAATTTGACTCAGGTGACATCACTTTTTCATAGAATTCTTTAACTTTCCCTATATCAGATAGTAATGTAAACTTAAATTCGATGCTCACATTCAAATTGAGGGGGAAAAAAGCTTACATATTAAGCATGCCTGGAAACATAAAATATAAGTATTAAGAGAAATTATAGAAAAAGGCTAGTTTAAGACTTCACAAAAAATATTTCAATGCCAGACCATTAATCTTGAGTAGTTCTTTCAACTATAATGAAAGTGACAGCAACTCTTGTTTTCAAGTTTACTAATATTGAACATCATTCTAAATATTCACATCATGCTTCACTCTTTGCTTTGACTGTCAGGAAACTCAGGATTAAATTTTTAGTTCAAGCTTATTGATGGTCTCATGTATGGTTCCTAGTAAAATTATCTTCCCTTTTACTCTAAATTATTTCTGCATGTTATTGCCTTGTATATGTGTGCATGAAATTTTAGAATAGGTTTGCTTAAATTCTTTCTTGAAGAGAGTGAAACTATAAATATTTGCTCTTGTGATTACTTGATTACTGAATTTACTTTTATTTTATATTATCCTAATATATTTGCCGAATTCAAAATTTTGAGATTAAAAAAAAATATTTATTTACTTTTTGGAGAGTGTGAATGGGACAGTGGCAGAGAGAAGGGGACAGAGAATCCAAAGTGGGCTCTGCACTGACAGGAAGACAGTAGCAGTTAGCCTGATGTAGGGCTCGAACTCACGAACCGGGAGACAATGACCTGGGCTAAAGTCGTACACTCGACCACCTGAGCCACCCAGGTGCCCCCAAAGTTTGAGATTTTATACAGAAAAATTGCTGAGAGCTGGAAAGAATGGTGAAAATAGACAGCAGTTCAAAAAGTCATCATGGGGGCACCTAAGTGGCTCAGTTGGTTGAGTGTATGACTTTGGCTCAGGTCACGATCTCGCAGTTCCATGGGATTGAGCCCCTTATTGGGCTCTGCACTGACAGTGCAGAGCCTGCTTGGGATTCTCTCTCTCCTCTCTCTGCCCTTCCCCTGCTTGTATGTGCTCTCTCACCCTCTCTCAAAAATAAACAAATAAACTTTAAAAACAAATAAAAAAGTCATCATGATATAAACTTATTTTCTAGCCCAACACAAACTACAAAGACATACACATACTTAAATATGACAGTGTTATGGTTATAACTATTAATGTTCTGGATATACCAGGAAAGATCTCTGATTAACTAAGAATCACATAGCCTCGGCCAAACCCTTATGGGACAAAGCAGGAAATCGGTTCCTTCTTTGACCAAACATTACTTCGGTAAATTGACATATTAAAAAAAGTCTTCAAATGTTTGAGATAAGCCTCAGATGATGGTTTCTTTGTCTACCTGAAAACCTCTCTGTATTTTTTCCATGAACACTCAGAATCATCTTAGGCTTAAGGACTATGAGGAGGTCTCCTTTGCCATGAGAGATGATCCTTACATGAAACTAAAACGTCAGCACCCTGTGTTCAGGTAAGTTAAGACAAAAAAGTGAACCTAAGGCAGGAGTTTTCAACTTTCCCTTTAACTGAAAAGGAGCTACTTTTCATTTTTCTAAGGCCACAAAATGGTGTGTGTATATGTGT
Organism: Herpailurus yagouaroundi; assembly: GCF_014898765.1. NCBI lineage: Eukaryota > Metazoa > Chordata > Mammalia > Carnivora > Felidae > Herpailurus > Herpailurus yagouaroundi. The sequence continues at coordinate 62,780,064 of NW_024412388.1, forward strand.
AAGAGGGAATGCTTTGGGATTAAAAAAAAAAAAAGAAAAAGAAAAAGAAAAAAAAAAGGAGGGGCACCTGGGTGATTTAGTTGGTTAAGCATGACTCTTGATCTCTGCTCAGGTCATGATCTCAGTTTGTGAGTCCAAGCCCTGCTTGGGCTCTTTGCTGACAGTACAGAATCTGCTTGGAATTCTTTCTCTCTCCCTCTCTCTCTCTCTCTCTTCCCCTCCCCTACTCATTGTGTGTGTGTGTCTCTCTCTCTCAAAATAAATAAACATTAAAAAAAAGGAGTAACTTTCTAAGTAAACAGAAGACATGTCACAGCAAGCTTTACCTGACCCCTATTAAAAAATCCCAGCAAACTAAGGAAAGAGAAGGGGTTAAGGACCCACCCCGTAAGTTGGGTATCTATGGAAGACTGATTGATCAGCATCCTCTGGTTAGGGAACCAGGCTCTAAAAGTTCCCTTAAAAGAGGGTCATCTCATCAAACATAAAGAAAAGAAAAGTAGTCAGCACCTTTGCCGAACAGCACACATCACATGGTAAGTGGAACAACTTGCCTTGTTTCTCCTCCTCCAGCTCACTGTCAGAGCATCCGTCACCTTCATCTTTCACATTGTCATCAGCATCTGCCGCCTTCTGCCACGAGGTTTCACTCTCCTTTGCAGGGTCTAAATGATCTTTTTCATCATCTGAGGGTGACTTTGACATCCCATTCATTTGATCATCAGCCTGTCCTTCTTCATTAGCTTTCTCGTCTTGTTTCTCCTCATCTGCTTCAAAATCTTCTTCATATTCTGAGAAAAAAACATCTCCACTATGAGAATGAAAACAGAATCCCTGATACTTAAGCCATTTTACTTTAATGAGAACCTTGGCTCATGACTTTCTCTTCTCTGGGCCTTTCTTCACATCTTTTTCACACAATTAGTGAACATGGAAAACTAATAGCAAATGATCAAAGACTGCAATCAGTCACATATACAAGAGCACAAAAGAAATAAGGCTCCAAATGACAAGCCTGCAACCTAATGAAAGTTCATTTACAAATGTACATCATCATCTACAATAACCAAAATGGACAAGAGAAGAACTTGATAGAAAACAATAAATTAGAAATAAATTAAAAATGAAGAGAACAGGGTTATAATAATGAAAGTTAATTTGGAGACTCAGTGAGGTCATATTTCATATGAAGAATGTTCAAAATATTTGGATATCAAGTTAATGAATAGCGAAGTGGAAAAATTCAATTAATCAAGTCCACAGGCCCTGAGAAGTAACACCATGAATAGCACATTCTTTGAGAACCAAATGGACATCAAGAAAAGGCATTATGAGGGATTCTATACCTAGACCAGAACCCAAATCATATGCATTATTCATCCTTACAGTCAATGAAATAATTACATTCCAAGGATAAAAAAAAGTCTTATAAAATAGAACATTCCTGTCACAGCCACTAATTTGCTTCATTCCCTACAGAGGTGCAACAAATCTGTAGCAGAAAAAGGAAATTGTCACATCAGATAAACTCCAGCTGTCCCTTGTGGTTATAATTTTTCACCTTTCATATTTAATTGTTCCCCTTTTTCCTCCACCAACAACTAAAAATCTTGAAGTGACAACATGCCAAGGATGGAGAGCAAAAGGATTTCATGCAGAACCAATTAAGCACATAAACAATTATCTTTAAAATAAAAATTACAGGGAAAATAAAGCTTTCCTCATTTTGTGTGTTTTAGTTATTAGATATTCTGGCTTCCTTTCCAGTGGTGGGGGCCTCTCAGGTAATTACTTGAGAGCTACCCTGCTGCAATGAAAGAAACTTAATTTAGAAATGCATGCCCTGTGCATATGAAGAAAGCTCTGTTAATGCAGAGATTGTATGAGGGAGATGTAAGGGGAAAAGTGAAATCAGAAACTGTAACGAAGAAAGGCAAACAAAGAGAATTCATCACAAGAATGTTTTCATGAAAGAGATTTAATATGGGGAACATGAAATGCAAATTATTATCAGCAAAACAAAATTATAAATGAACAAGAAGATGAAAAATTTGGTTTATATTGCATGAAACAAATAGGAAATACTAATAAAAACAAATATTTGGATCCAAATATTTCAGACCAAATAATAGAATAGTTCCTCACTTGGCCTAGTTAGCTATCAATCAATAAGACTTTATTGAGAATCTTTAATGTGCAAGAAGATAAAATAGCAAAATAAGAGACGCTACAATAACACAACCCCTGCCATCAAGGAATCTCCAATTTTTGTTGAGGAAATAAGACTCAGGTACAGAAGAGATAACTGTACTCGTAGTAGTTTTTATACATGGTTCTCAGTAGTGTTAGTTTCAACACTACTGGGCTTGATTGCCTATGGATTTTTATATAGGACTCATGATTAATTATACGAAATAATGTCAAATGAGTGGAATGGAATTTAAAAAAAAAGGGCAGAAAGTCATCTGGAGATCTTGGAAACTTCGTACAAAAAAGAATTCAAGTTAGCTACAGAACTTGCATGTGCATGCGTACACCCCCCCCCCCCCCACACACACACACAAGGAAACACAGGAATCTGTCACTTTACAGATATTTCTTCCTGGTCACAGGATAAGCACGGGGCCCAACAGAACATGAGTGAATTGCTATAATTCCATCAATAGTATTACATAGTGGTGACATATGAGGGTTTTAGAAGCAGGCTGTCAGGTGCTGGAAGTCCAAGTTAAAACAGTCGCTAGCTGTGTGACCTTAGGCAATTTGCTTAATCTCTTTAAGCTTCAGTTTCTTCATCTGTGATGGTAGCTCCTGCCTCACAAAGCTATGGTCAGTATTAAAGCAATAATCCCTGGAACATGCTTAGTACAGTGTCATGGACAATATGTGTCTAGTGATTACTAGGGATTAGTAGTAATAGTGATTGTGATTGGAAGTGGAAAGAGTTGGTTGTAGACCAGGAGAAATATACTTTAATGGAGGCACCTGACTAAAATTGCAGAAGTACTAGGGCCCACAATTAGGACACAATTACTGTTATATTACTGAAGCAGAGAATAAAATTAAAGGAACATGTAGTGAACCATAAAAATAGTCCCTACATCCTATTTTACAGGACCTTCTGTGTTTCTCTCAAAGTATGGGCTTCAAGGCTTTCCTGGCTTAGCCCTACCCACTACTGCCTTCACACCTAAATAAATATCATCCCTCCATTAACCACACGTGCTCAATTAGCATGGCAGCTCAAAGCCATATACTTTGTGTTAGCTACTCATGTTCTCAATATGAATGAACTGGTGGCATGCTTTCTGGATTCCTTTTCATATTTCTTCTGTTTCTCCCATTTCATCTTCCTTCTTTCAGAGAATTTAATTAGCTTGTTGTTTACCATCCTCACTAATGAGGAAGTGAGTCGACATAAGGTTGACATCAATCCAGCTGCAACTCTCTCGCGCTGACCTCCACTCAAGTTTCCTGCTGCTCTTACCATCAGTGGATGCTCTGCAGAGAGCAGAAGCCTTGCTGCTACTATTTTTTCTTCTTCTTTTTTTAAAGAACAAGTCCATTAACTAGCCAACACAGAAGAAGACCTTGGGAAAAGCTATAGGCATAAAGTACACTACTCATAACACTGGGCATGTTGGTTTAAGGGAAAAAAAAATGAAGAAAATGAAAAGCCTCTCCTAAACATAGCTTTAATAAAACTACATGTCTTGAAAGTTAAAACACATAAAAACACAACCCATTTGTTAATCTCTCCACTATTGCTGTTGCCATAGATCATTTTAAATTCTCAGTCTCAGATAATAAAGACTAGAAGGGATCACAGAGATAAACTGAGTCAAAGTGTTATAAGTGAAATCCATTTTAAGATGATCATGTTATTTCAGTAATGAACAAAGTGCAGTGTTATAATAGCTCTGTAATTATTCTCTGGGATTTCTGAACCCTTGAGCAAGATGAGATGAGAAGGAAGTACCTGGAATCTGCCCCTTGCCTGATGCCAGTTCTTCCACAAGTCACCCCAGCCCACAGCTCTGCTCCCCTAATCCTGCTCTGTCTCCTTGCTGTAGGAGGGATACCCAGGCAGCTCTCTCTTTCTGACTCTTTGACATATCACCCACAACCAAGCAACATCTAAAATGGCTTTTACAGAATAGGAGGTTGTACAGTGTGGGAAGTCTGGGTTTTTGAATTAGACAGGCCTGGATACTGGAGTATGGCAGAGTATGTGGCCCAAAAATAGCCACTTTGGTATAAGATTATTTTGAGCTTAAAGCAACTGAGTAATAGTAGATATACGACGAGCTCTCTGCCCTCTCCCTAAAAGCACAGCATACATTTTTGAAGGTGTCTCCCCTCTTCTCTCTACCAAGATGGACACAAGTTAATCATAGGAGACAACTTTAGACCCTTATCAGCCCAGACAAAACACCAAAGGAATCAGCATAATAAACCTCACTGAAACTAGCCCTTATATCATTAGTTTTGCTACATATTTGCCTTCCCACAATTTGCTGCCCCAGAAGCTTAGTCCTTTCCCTTTTTCCTGTCACTTCTCTAAAAATGATTGTTCTTTTGTAAGATGCCACATAAGCCCAAGTTCTAACCACCCCTTTGAGTTACTCAGCTGAGTGCTCCTGTGTGTATGTGTGATGCACATGCTAATAAATTTCTTTGTTTTTCCCACTTTAACCTCTTTTGTCAGTCTAATTAATTTATAAGGACCCAGCCAATGAACCTAAATGGGCCCAGGAAAAAGTTTCCTCTCCTACACTATGAATCTTAGTCCTGCTGCTTTCTGTCTGTATTCCTTAGCCTCAGTCTCCTGTCCTGTAAAATGGAGGGAATAATAATATCTATCACAATGAGTGGTGAGGATAAAATGAAATAGTGTGTGAAAAGCTCCTGACCTGGTGCTCAGTGCCTGGCACTTCGATTATTGTTATTATCACTACTATACATATGAGTGAGTGTGTGTGTGTGTGTGTGTGTGTGTGTGTGTGGAAAGAAAGAGAAAGGAAGGAAGGGAGGGAGGACAGAAGAAAGGAAGGAAAGGAAGAAGGAAGGGAGGAGGAAGAAGAAGAGTGCAGGAGAGGAGAGAAAAAAAGGGGAGAATAACAAGGCAGACAGATAGGCTCTAGGACCCCAAGCCTATGTCAACTGTTTTTAGTTATGGTATACTCTTATTGCTACATAAGCATCGATTTCACCAAAGCAAGTACATGGAAATATTAAAAAAAAAAAAAGGTAAAATTCTATTTGGTCAACCTGGTCTCTCTCTGTAGAAGTGAACAGACCTGGTTCACACAGACATAAACTCCCCTTCCTCTCCTGCCCCTATGAGCATCTTCACCTCTCCAGAGTTAGCTGCCTATGGACTATAACTGAGTAACATTTAATAAATATTGTTGCAAATTTTGATAATGGGTTTTTATATTTATTTATTTATTTATTTATTTATTTATTTATTTATTTATTTTGAAAGTGCAATTGTGTGGGGGAGGGGTAGAGAGAGAGGGAAAGAGAGAGAGAATTCCAAACAGGCTCTGCGCTGTTAGCTCAGAGCCCGACATGGGGCTTGAATGCACAACCACGAGATCATAACCCCGGGATCATGAACTGAGCCCATATCAAGAGTCAAACACTTAACCAACTGAGCCACCCAGGAGCCCCTGATAATGGCATTTTAAAGACGTAAGCAAAACAACAATAGCAACAACAAAAGAATTCCATGTTATCCATTACCGTATTTAAATATATTTTCCTGGTCATCTTCACAAACATCTTGTCCTGGATCTCCTTTACGTTCCATTTCTTCCACAGCTGTTCTCACTTCTCCATTCCTTATTTTTTCTTGAGCTGAAAAAATGACTGAAGGGGAAGTTTTGCTCCCCGCCATCTCATACCTTCTTGGTATCATGTACCCTCTATCCTTCCTCAGTTTTCCCTCACTCTTCTTTAGTTCTTCTCTTTTCTCAATATTCTTTTCTTTCCTAGGTTTTGGTGAAGTTGGATTTTTGTCAAGGCCCATTGCAATAATGCACCTGTGAAAAATATAAACACAAGGTGATGCTTAACCTGTATTTATACCACAGTGGAACCTCAGAGCTTTTTAAATCACTTATTTCTTACTCCAGTAAAAAATGTTATAAGGCATCTTTTTATTATAGTACACATAGTTAATTAGAAAAAACTCTTTTCTCCTTAGTAATACTAAAATCTTGTAAGTGAACACAGTTATTAACAATTTTACCCACAGCAATAAACAAGAAAACAACTTAACAACTAAGAATGGTAGTTTCAAACTAAAACTTGTGACTTCAAGCATATTTTTGGCTTTATAATGGAGTCCAGTAAGCATATCATTCGAGTCCTTAAATGAGAATTATGTGCGAAAAGAACATTCAGGTTTATAAACATATGGAAGCTGAGATAAAAATAATCAGAAGAAGAAAGATGCCAGTCTTTGATAATTTGTTATTCCAACAACACAGCAACAAAAGACCTACATACAAGGTTGACTCTCAATAAATATGATTGATTTTTTAAGAAACATATACAGTCAAATGTTGTTGTGCCCTTTAAGTAAACACCTCGGGAGCCTGCATGCTTATTTTAATAGAACTGTCATCATTGTTTTTAGAATGGCCTTTTGAAGCCTGTACAACAATCTTTTTTTGACTTTTCCCTGCAATAAGCTTTTTTTCTTTGGAGATGGCAATAATTTGTAGAGGTCATAAAGTCATCCCAAGTCGAATCTGGTGAAATAAACATATGATCTGAATGTACTGAGACATTAGAAAATATTTTAAAAATCAGTTATAACAAAAGTAACATGAATAAAACCTCTTATAGCTTTTTTCCTATCTCTGAAGTTAATATTGAAATAAGAATTCCAGTCATGACAATAATACAGACATTAATAAAAATATGATTGTGATAATAATAAGATTATTGAGCATTTCTTCTGTGCCAACCTCTTTGCTGGGCACCATATACACACTTTCTTGCAGGGTTCATTACCCTGCCCAGAACAATAAATTAAGAACCAACATCACAACTTTACAAATCAGGAAACTGAGGCTGACAGTTGCCCAAGCTCACCCAGCAGGTTAGTGACGGAGGCAGATTCTGGCTCAGGACTGCTAGACTCCATCACCTCCCAATGAGGTACACAGATATTGTTAGATTACAGCCCGCTCAGATGAACAGCCACATGGACAGATGATACACTGCTGGGCTGCCCACTGGGGAAAGTGCTCACACTCTTCCCCAGAAACTAGCACAAACTGGAGCAGTTTTCACCAAGGCTTAGAGACAATCTGTGACCTGAAAAAGGTGCCTGGCAGTTGTCAGTCTCCACCATCCTTCTCCTCTAGCACCACTTGCGTCCCTTTCTCTACAGGTTACATGACTTAGCGGGAAACTGAGTCAATATAGTGTATAGGTGAAAACAGATCCGAATGCAGTCAAGACGTGTCAGTCCAGGAGGAACAGAAATAATAAGTAAAATTTGAATCAAGGTGAATCAGATCCAATGGAGAGTTCTTGAACTAAAGACTTCACTGAATTTCAGCCATTCCCACTCTAGAAATAGCAAAGGAATCAATTCTCCCAGCTTATGAGAACTTAGTTGTATCACTTATCTTTTCAATCTCTCCCCACAAAATAAAGCTAAAAGGATCTGCACTCAAAGTAACTATCAGGCTGCAAAAAATGAGATAATAAGAATACACTTACCTCCCCCATATTAAGCATGATAAATTCTTGACTGTAATGATGATGTACTTAGCACACCACTTTCCTTGGAATAAAGGTGTCATGAATCTTCACAGAATATGATTACTAGCACTGCCTTCTGTTCAAGCTGTTCTTCCCTTATCAATGGCAACACCAAATCCATCGATTTGGGGCTTCTGATATGCTGTTACTTTTAGTTTATGTTGTGGCTGTGTGGAGGCTTTGATGCCTCCCTACTGCACGCACAGACTTTTTATTGCCCATCTGCTTGAGGGAATTGGACGAACAAAGTGAGCAACATCTGTGCTCTCCTCGTCACTGACTACCTATTTGACTTCTGAGTATAATTTGAGGTGTTGATTTTGATTACTAAAGCTCAGAGCTGTCTGCATTCCACTTGGCTAGGCAATTCTTCCTCCTGGTGTTCCACGCTAGCGACTGGAAATAACTACCTTGTCTTTTCAGTTTCCATGACTGAGGGATGGGTGCACCTGTGGAATCTCCACACCTGTTGGTGACCGCTGCTGAGCCTTTCTTGTTTTCTGAGGACCTCAAACAGGTAATTCCTAGTCATGTTCAGAAACAGAACTCCCTCTTGTTCTATCAAATACTTCCCTCCTCATAACAAAAGTTCCAGAGTCTGTATTTTTTTTAAATGTTTATTTATTTCCAAAGGAGAGAGAGACAGAGTGTGAGTGGAGGAGGGGCAGAGAGAGAGAGAGAGAGAGAGAGAGAGAGAGAGAGAATCTGAAGCAGACTCCAGGCTCTGAGCTGTCACCACAGAGCCCAACGCAGGGCTCAAACTCACAAACTGTGAGATCATGACCTGAGCCGAAGTCAGACGCTCAACCGACTGAGCCACCCAGGAGCCCCTGGAATCTGTATTTTAAAAATGAGTTAAAATTAATTTAATTTTTAACAAATTAGAGGAATTAATGTACACCCCTTAAAATGGCTAAAAGCGGGGCACCTGGGTGGCTCAGTCGGTTAAGCACCTGGCTCTTGATTTCGTTTCAGGTCATGATCTCACAGTTTGTGAGTTCAAGCCCTGCCTCGGGCTCTGTGCTGACAAGCATGGAGCCTGCTTGAGATTCTCTCTCTCCCTCCCTCTGCCCCTCCCTGCTTGCACTCTATCACAAAAATAAATAAACATTAAAAAAAAATAAAATAACTAAAAATGTTATTGTAGATATGATCCTGCCAAAAAGTTATATAATATTACAAGTGAGTTTATATATATGTATATATATATAATAAGTAATATAAAAGTAATAATATATTCTATATTATAAGTGACTATATTAAATTATATTATATTATATTATATTATAAGAGGGGTGGTTCTCCACTGGAGAACATTCACTGGAGCTGTGCAGTGTAGGTGCTTCCAGAATAATCAGAGTAGTCTCATGTGGGGCAGACCCAAACAGGCAAAGCTCTAGCATATATCCCTGCCCCATTTAAAACATTCTGCCTTGACTTCTATTTGGTCTGCAGCAGGAGGCATGAAATGACACCACACTTTTCTACTTTGGCCATGCACACATTTCATTTGGAGAAATGATGAAGCCAACAAAACACTGAAAACCAGTGTCCTTAAAAACTATGCATTTTAGTTAAGGATAACAGGTCTTATTCTTTAATACCACAACCATTGTTTTATTATTATTTGAAAAGGTCAAAGAAAGAAGCTACAGAGAATCAAATGAAATCATATAAAAATTGTACAGAGACTATTAAGTGTTAAATAGGAAAGTAGAGGTCATCAATCAGATTTCGGTACTGATAATTAAACCTCCATAGAAGGTGTTTACAACCAAACATTTACAGCTTGGATTTATATAGTAACTCTCAAAGAATGCAATGTGTTTGTGCTTGGAGGATTGTATGTAAGCTCATTAGCTTTCCTAGGAGTTAAACAGAAATTTGCTACGTGACTTGCCCAACAAATATGGAGAAAGCGTGTTTGTGCTGGAACAGGAAAGCAGGCTCAGGTGGGTCCCAAGTACTCCTGGGCACTCCTACTATATTGCTGTAGACCATTCACTCTGCCACTTGCTGGATGACTCCTCCACACCTTTTCTCTCACCGAAAACCTCCAATTCCCTCTCCCTTAAGCCTTAACCTAAGCTGATAAATTATTATTTGGCTGAAAAAAATAGAAACAATCAGCAGAGAACTTCCAGTTGGTCCCACCACATGCATCAACTTATCTCTCCCTCTACCCTATATGCCATCTCTCCTACAGTTACTCTAGAAGAATGATTCTCCTCCTCTAAGGCTAACGTCTTAATTTGAGCCCTAGATCCCACCTCCTCTCGTCCACTCAAGCCCTTGCTCCAGCAATTTCTCCCTCCATGTCATGCTTGTTCAAATTCTTTTTTTGATTTTTGATATCTCTCTCTAGTGTATCAATTCTATCTATCACATATAACATATTACTATATCTCCCACCTTAAAAACTAAAAAGCCCCCTTTGGCCCTTACATCTTCCTTCCTGGCTGTCACCCAATTGACATCTTTTATAGCAAAATTCTTTAAAAAGAGTAATCTGTATTCTCTGGCTTTACCTCTACTCCAATTATTTGTGAAACCCACTCCAGTCAAATTTGCTTTCCTAATACTTCACTACAATAATCTGTGTCAAGGTCACCAATAACCACCACATTACCAAATCATACTCAATCCTCAGACTTCATTTTACTTCACATATACACACATTTGACCTAGTTGATTATGCTGTTCTCTGTTCATTTCCAGGACACCATGTTCTTGGCGTTCTCTTTGTAATCCCTTGCCTTCCTTCTTAGGCCTTTTTCCAGTTCCTCTTTATCTCCTTCATCTTTAAACTGGAGTGACCTGGACACCAGACATCTCTATCTGCATTCAATTCTTAAACAATCCCATCCCATCTTATGAGTTTAAATGCCATCTACATGCAAACCATTCTCAAATTTATATCTCCAGCCTGGACCTCTCACCGGACCCCAGATTCACATATTCAAACACTTAATTAACATCTCTGCTTGCATACTCATAGACGTCTTACATTTAATGTACCCCAAATCAATATCCCTTAATTTCACTCCCAAACCTGCTTCTTTCACAGTCTTCTCCATCTTAGTACATGTTAATTGGACATTTTTGCAGTTGTTCAGAACAAAAGCTTTTCAATCACCTTTAACTCTGCTTTTTATCTCACGCCTTGCATCCAATCCATCGATAAATCCTGTGGACTCTACTTTCAAAATATATCTAGAACCCAATCACTTCTAACTCTACCATTCTCTCTCCTCTGGATTAAATTAGTTTCCACTCTTCCCTTGCCCCCACCCCCTTGTTTATTTTTCCCATAGGAGCTACAGTCAAATCAAGGCAGGTCATTGCTCAAAACCTACCTTAGAAGCTTTGCATCTCGCTTAGAAAAAGTCAAAATCTTTGCAATCACTTTAGGATGTTCCATGTCTTGGCCCTACTGTCCCTCTAATCTCGCCTTCTATTATTGTCCTATCCCTTACTTTTGCTCTGGCTACACTAGCTTAAGCACACCAAGCATGCTCCTGTCTCATGCTCTTTGTATATTCTTTTCTTCTACTTCAAAAACCTTTTAAAGGGACTATTTAGGGAAAAACTATTTAGTAAACTATTTTTTCTGATTTCTGCTCAAAAGACATCAAAGAGGCCTTTCCTGATCATCCTAGATAAAATAGTACCACCTTCTGCCCCTTGTTCCCCTTAACTCCACGTATCTCACTTCCCTGCTTTGTGTTCAACACTCTTTTTTTTTTTTTTTTTAACGTTTATTTATTATTTTTTTGGGACAGAGAGAGACAGAGCATGAACGGGGGAGGGGCAGAGAGAGAGGGAGACACAGAATCGGAAACAGGCTCCAGGCTCTGAGCCATCAGCCCAGAGCCCAACGCGGGGCTCGAACTCACGGACCGCGAGATCGTGACCTGGCTGAAGTCGGACGCTTAACCGACTGCGCCACCCAGGCGCCCCTGAGTTCAACACTCTTAATGCCATCTGGCACCTATTAATTGGTTTACTTGCTATTTGCTTTCCCCCATTAGAATGGGCTCTATGAGAGCAGGAACTTTGGTTGGTTCACTCCTATTTTCTAGCTTGGCATACATTAATTCTCCATGAGTACATTCAGAAAAAAAATTAAAGAAAGCCCGCACGTAAGTGTCCTAATTTCAAACAGAATGTCCAATATGAAAGCTGGTAAACAACAGTCAAAATTGACCTTTTATCATACCTGAGATAAAAACCAGGCATTTCATTATGTCTGAGATTAAAACCAGGGGCATGAGAATGATAACCGGGCCACACCATAATGAAGCACACCTCTGGTATGACCTGTAATACCCAACCATACAAGACACATGCTCGGGAATTCCCCAACCAGTTCCTAAGAAGACTGAGAATAAAACACCCTTTCTCCTTCACTTCAGAAACAGAATTTAAAGCAGTATGAGAAAGGGAGAGAGAGACAGACAGACAGACAGACTTTGAAACACCACCAGCTTTTACCCCCATTATATAATGCATCTGGAAATCTAATTCATATCTTATAATTTCAAATACAACATACCTGGTTATAATAAGCAACCTTTAACTTAGACATTTTAGGCTCATCTACACTGATATCTTTGTTAACAGACTGTGCTGAGAAATGCATCAGTAGAAGCATGAAAAGAAAAATGTAGCAAGACTTGCCCTCTACCAGAGGACATTTGTTTCCATACTTGTAGCAAGGAGATGATCTCTCCACGCACACAAACCCAAAGTAGCCTCGTTTGCCTCCAAGTCTGGAACCTTTCCGATGCTTATATTCACAGCAGGAGCTCAACCTGTTCACTTGCATCCCATTCAGGAAAAAGGTGAGACTGAAGGGGAAACCATGGTGCCTTTTGGAAATAAACTGAAAGGTCTCTGGAATTAAAAAAGTAAATACATCAGTGAAAGCAACCGACTTTGGACTAATATGTTCAAAATCACCGTTTTCTATTAGATAAGTACAATAGTACGCTCTAGATCACCTTTTTAACTTGAGGACAATTTTTAATCATAAGAACACCTTCTATTACTTTTATTTACAATAAAAACTCCAAGGCATTATAAAAGTCTGATTTGTAATAAAATAATAACATTATATGAGCTCTTACTATGGCCGGGCATTCTGCCTGATGATCTTAGGTGTGTTATTTCTCAACAACCACATGAAATGAGAATGTTATTATCACTAGTTATATGCAGAAATTAAAGTTTAGGAGGACTCAGTAATTTCTCCAAGATCATACAGTAAGTAGGACAGTTAGTATTTGAGTCCAAATATCTCTCTTGAGTCCATCTTGCTATGTTAGCTACTGTTAAAGTATATGACAAACAGTTACTGTGAGTTCAGTAATGCTTTTAAATAAATTTGTATTTTTAGCTGTGACTTGAAACAGCCTAATACATATGGAGGAGGGGGAGTTATTCCATCTCTAATTCGTTCTCGATTCTGCCTGGATTGGTTTCCCCCACTTGCTCCCCCACCCACCCAAAAGTCCCACCAATAAATTAAGAACCACTGCTCATAATTAGTAATTTTTAATCATTCCAAGTCTTTATAATGCTCTTTGAAAAGGTTTCACCTTAGAGAGCCCAAATTCTAGATCTAAGAAAACCCTATTCTACAGAATGACTCAGAAACCTTCTTCTCATGACACTTCTAATGTTACTTCCTACAAAAGAAGGCTCCCTGGACTCTTCCACTTGCACTAATAATGGGGTTGATCATTTAATCTCTCTGCATGTACACCTTTCTTGTTATTGCAGTATTTCAATGTATAGTAAAAATTTGGCTGTACTGCTGCTTCTCAAACTAGTGTGCATCAGAATACCCTGAAAGGCTTATTATAACGCAGATTGCTGGGCTTCCTGCCAGCGTTTCTGATTCAGTAGGGCCCAAGAATTTGCATTTCTATCAGGTTGCCAGGTGATGCTTGCGATTCTGGTTCAAGGACCATACCTTGAGAGCCCTGAAGTGGATGTCTGTGACCTGCATGCTTGTGAAATCCATGAGAGCTGGAACTCATCTTCCTCACCTTTGTTTCCCCAGATCCCAGGACAATGGCATAGGAGGCCCCCGATAAATAATTAATTCATTATTACTTTAACCTGTTTCTTTCACTGTCATCTAGAAATACTATGTTTGGACCACGTTCTGCCCCTAAAAAAAAGTCTAAATCAGATGCAACTTGTATAAAGAACAGAATTATTGAAAAAGTAATTCCATTATTTACACCTTAGTATTTGTGATGCAAAATTAAACACACTAGGGAGGAGAAAATTGAAAAGTTATTGTCTAGGGAAACTAAAATACAACAGATTTAAAAATCTACTTGTCTTTGGGTGCCCGAGTGGCTCAGTAGGTTAAGCATCTGACTCTTGAGTTTGGCTCAGGTCACGATCTCCTGGTTTCCTGGGCCTCAGCATTGGGCTCTGTGCTGACAGTGCAGAGCCTGCATAGGATTTGGGATCCTCTCTCCCTCTCTCTCTGCCCCTCCCCCGCTGCTCCTCTCTCTCTTTCTCTCTCTCGAAATTAATAAACCATTTTTTTAAAAAAGTTCATAAAAATCCACTCTTCTAAACGACACATGGGCTCCTACGTATTGACTAGAAAGCTAGTTTGGCTGCTTTCTATACCGAAATTTGAATGGGACATTCATGTAACAATGATCTATTCTGCTGCAGCATCACACTGTAACTACCTAAGTTCCCAGCCTGGGAAGAGGGTATAGGCAATGAAATGCTGAGAACGGGCATAGGAGATGAACTGCTAGACATGACTGCCTTTCCATTTTGTACTCATTTGGCTAGAGAGCACATCCACCTATTATTTCATTTCTTTCATTTTTTTTCCCCAAACTTACTGAACAAGAATTGACACCATCTGCTTTTCTTTCCTTGTTATCTATTTTTTAATTTTATATTTTAGTTTTTTTAATGTTTATTTTTGAAAGCGAGAGAGAGAGAGAGAGAGAGAGAGAGAATGCAAGTGGGGGAGGGGCAGAGAGAGGGAGACACAGAATCTGAAACAGGCTCCAGGCTCTGAGCTGTCAGCAGAGTCCAATGTGGGGCTCGAACCCACGAACCATGAGATCATGACTTGAGCCAAAGTCGTACACTTAATTGACTAAGCCACCCAGGTGCCCCTAATTTTACATTTTAAAATTTATTGATGCTTGGCAACCCTGACTTAATGGTTTCTGTGTGAAATGATGGAATGAATATAAAACAGAAGTCAGAAGATTTGGGTCCATGTCCTAGTTCTTCCCTTACAAGTTGAGTGTCCATTGGTAAGTCATTTAATTTTGCTGCATTTCAGAATTCTTATCTATAAAATGAGGATGGCCGGGGATGGGGGTGAAGGAGTGGGGTGGAGGGAGTGACCCAGTCTGCAGAGTAGTCTTAATTAAGGATTATATAATGTCTAATGTTAGAAGGCATTCCAGACTATTTGTAAAACGTGGTTATTCATTGTGGACTGGCAGTGGTTCACACTGTTTTAGGCACTAAAGAGAAACTAAAATACCAAAAAAATATCAAATATGGTCTCCTCCCTCAAGAAGTTATAATTTAGCAGGAGAGATGAAAATAATAGACCAGCTTTCTGGAGTGAGGTCACCAAATCCTCTCCCCTTAAAATTTTGTCTCTAAAAATGGGCCAAAGACTTAAAACAAACTGAGCAGCAGTTATTCATCAAAAATGACTGAATTTTATGTAAGAACAGAGGGAGTCTGAGGCATTCTTGCCTGGGGCTGCTCCCCACCCCACCCCGCCACCATTTCATCGCCTCGTTCTAATATGGTAGGGCAGGCCAGAAATAACCAGCAGCTTCACTGTCAGTGGGGGCTGGCTTCATTGGGAGCAGAAAACAAAAACTCCTTGGCCAGTAGCATTACCAGTAATAAGTAGCAATCTTGGAGGCAAGCTAACGTGGAAGGTCAGGGATTCTGCTAGCTGAGACTGTATTTTTAATTAGGGCAAGCAGCAGGCCAGTGGACTAGTCAGAAATTTAACAGGGAGATGCGGGCCATAAGGCAATTATAGACACATTCAATAAGCTCTCAACACATCCCCAGCTAACGGGAAGTGGCATGGATTGGAGTAGACCCAACCTATTCACACATCCCTGACCTGCTCAGAGCTTCCATCTGTGAACAAAGAAAACACAAGAAAGCCTGGTGGAAAATAAAAGTTAAAGCAGACTTGAAAACTGCCTGAACTTTGTACTCCTGAACCCGTTACAGTGGGTTGAATATTGCCCTCTAAAAATCCATGACTGGGGTGTGTGCAACTCAGTCGGTTGAACGTCCAACTCTTGGTTTCAGCTCAGGTCATTATCTCAGGATTCATAGGAATAAGCCCCATGTTATGGCTTGGGATTCTTTCTCCTTTCCCTCTGCCCCTCCCCTGCTCATGCTCTCTCTCTCTCTCTCTCTCTCTCTCTCTCTCTCTCTTTCTCTCTTTCTCTCAAAATAAATAAGTAAACATCTTTAAAAAATAAAAATAAAAATCCATGACCACCCAGAAACTCAGAATGTAACCTTATTTGGGTATGGTTTCTTATTTCTTTGGATAAGTAGTGAAGGGTAAAGATGAAACTATGTTGGATTTGTTTTATCAAACAAATCCAATGACGGATGTCCTTAGAAGAAGAGGACCCAACACTGACAGAGACACAGAGAAGAATGACATGTGAGGACAGATACAGAAATGGAATTGCCAGGAGATGGAAGAGTCAAGGGAAGATTCTCCCCTAGAGCTGCTAGATGGAGTATGGCCCTGCTAATACCTGATTTTAGACTTCTGCCCTCCAGAACTGTGAGAGAGTTAAATTTCTGCTGTCTTAAGCCACTAGTTTTGAGGATTTGTTACATTAGCCCCAGGAAACTAATTCATCTACAAAGAGATCCACCAGCAGAAGTTGGAGGCTGTAGTGGTTCAAAGTGTTTGAACACAACTTCTGACAAATCACTAGATGATCAATACACTATGAAAACACAGGGATAACCCTAAGAGACCAGCTGAAAAATAAAAATAGATAAAATCTGAGCAGAGACATCACACTGGCTGTCTACCAAGGAGAGGGGGCATGGATTTCACAGATTTGTTTCAGAGAAGTTACTAAAGAACAACAAAAACAGCAAGAACAATAACCTTCAAGTGGGAAAAGTCAGAATCTAGAATCCACAGCTGCTATATGATCGAAACTATTCTGTTTTCAACAACAACAACAAAAATCAAAGAACATGTATGTAAAAAACAGAAAAGTGTGACCCTTACTCAGGAAAAAAAAGGCCATCAAATCCACCTCTAGGAATCTACTCAAGAGACATGACCAGATGTCTGCACAAAAACTTGTATTTGTAGGGGCACCTGGGTGGCTCAGTCGGTTAAGTGGCTGAAGGGCGTGAGTTTGTTTGGGATTCTCTCTCCCTCTCTCTCTCTGCCCCTCCCCTGCGTGCACGCTCTCTCTCTCAAAATAAATAAATAAACAAACATAAAATAAACTTAAACAAACAAAAACCGAATTAGAAATAGTACGAATGTCCATGTAGTGGAATACATTCAGTGGCACAAGAGAACAATTATTGATAAATGGTATGAATTAGACGACTCTCAGAAACATTATGCTAAGTGAAAAAGCAAGACACAAATACTGCCTATTGTGTGACTTCATTGATATGAAATGTTCAGAAAAGGCATATTCGTAGAGATCGGAAGCAGATCAGTGGCTGCCTGAGGCTGGCTACAAAGAGTGAGGATTCTTTGCCAATGGGCACAAAGGAACTTTCTGAAGTGATAGAGATATTCTGAAACTGGTTTGTGATCATAGCTGCACGACCCTATAAAAATGTTTAAAACTCAATGAATTGTACACTCAATAGATGAATTTTATGGAATATAAGTTACACCTCAGTAAAAACTAAAAACTCAATATATATAACAAGTAAAAGAAAAATAAAAACACAGTTACTCTAAGTCACAGTGTAATGAAATGTTCAGTTTTCGGTGGAGACTAAGAGCCAGAGCCATGGAGGGAGGGATAAAACGGTAGAAGTCAGCTGAGAAAGCCTCACAGCCTCAATCTGATTCTTAAAAGATGGGTACGATTTGAATTTAAAATCCTATTTTGAATTTAAAATCCTTTGTCCTATTTCAGACAAAGGAAATAGCACCAGAAGAGACAAGCTAACAGCATGGGGGTGGGGACACGGCAGCGCCACCGGTTTGTGAGGGAGTAATGAGGAATGCACAAATCAGTACAGCAGGTTATGAAAATATGGGAAAATGGGGCAGAAAAGGAAGGGATTATAAGGGGCCCAGAAAAAAAAAAAAGTTATTTTGCTCTTTGATTCCACATGAACCCAGGAGGCCAAGGTTTTCCTTGTTTGAAAGGATGAACATGGTAAATAAAAATGCCTGTGAAGAACCAGACTCTTTACAAGCAGCAGAAAGAGTCCGTGACTTCATAGGTGTACCTAACAATCAATATGTGGCTTGATATCTAAACTCAAACTGTAAGACATCAATGAATTACTGTGGGAATAAAAGATGCACTTGCCACACTCCTAAATAATTAATTTTATTGTTATTTCTCATCCCAAAGCAAGACAAATTAACGAATGCCACATTTTTAATTAGTTTACTGCTCCAAGCAGAACGTTAAACGCCTTTTTTTTTAAACAGAACTCTTCTAAAAACCTATTCACATTTCACTGAATCATGCACAGCTTTGATTTGTAAAAACGGGCAGATTCTTTTCAGTCCAGCTAAATTGCTAAGATTGCTGAACCGCAAGTCAACTCTGAGCCAACCAACTTTTCAATTTTGAACAATTACTTTCCTGGCAATCAAAGGGCAAGCTGAGACAAAATTATTGTGTGGACAGGATTCAATTATTTAAGCTCCCATTCCATCCTATTATTCAAGTCCATCGAGTGACACAACAAAAGTCAGTCCCAGGATCGATATGTATGCAAAACAACACTTAGCCAAGTCACACTCTCCCTTACTAGTTTTGCACCGTTCCTACAGAGTATGTATCATCTCCCAGAGAAGCATTCAGCTCCCCGCTTCTTGTTTTTGTTTCATTTGTATGTACCATGTTTTCCAGTGGGCAGAAAGGCATGTAGGCATTGTCTGAAATAAAGCGTGATCCAAGACCCAGGAAAAGTTTCATTGCATTTGTTCCAATTATAGACTATAGCTAATTTCAGCTGTTCTTCTAAATTAATAGTTGAAAGTCACACTTTCAAAAAATAAGTCTGTCTCTGCCACTATCATTAGGGGTTTCATGCCACTCATATCATGAAAACGTAGGACCCTTTGCACTGATCGCTAACTGAGCAAGGATCCTGCACCAATTCAGAGGCCCGGTATCTGCTCTTGACCATGCCCCAGACCATACGAAGCCACTATATCTCTGGTCTCCTCATTTTCCTCACCTACAAAGTGAAAGGAATGGACTTTCAAATGCTATGAAAGAATGACAAAGTAAATTACATTTCAGCAAAGTAGAGAAAATGAGGAAAAATCATTTCTAGAATATACTGAGGATTATTTTTTGTAAGTTTTACAAATCTTTATAAAGTAAACATTAAAACTAACATTCAAGTGTTTATTCTTTTTTTTTTTTTTACGTTGGAAAGTTTTATATATGTAATCCTTAAATCTGTATAGTTTCTTTTTAAGTACCTGAAATTTTTAAAATTAATAGTCATTATTTTTGAGTGATGAGGGAAATCAGAAAAGCCAAAAGTAATAATTCCATGCTTGCCCCCAATTCCTAAGACTCCCTAAACCTATATCGAGATTGCCCAAGTGTAAATATTTCTTTCAGTTAGTAAAAATACAATAACTTTCTAAACAGAGTTTCTTAAGCAAGGAAATAACAAATATAATCCTATATTATATCCTCATCCTTTTAAATAAGTTTTTTTTTCACCGTTTTTTTATTTATTTTTTTGGGGATAGAGAGAGACAGAGCATGAACGAGGGAGGGGCAGAGAGAGAGGGAGACACAGAATCGGAAACAGGCTCCAGGCTCTGAGCCATCAGCCCAGAGCCTGACGCGGGGCTCGAACTCACGGACCGCGAGATCGTGACCTGGCTGAAGTCGGACGCTTAACCGACTGTGCCACCCAGGCGCCCCTATCCTCATCCTTTTAACTGCTACTCCAAAGAACTAAATATTGATGAAAACCATTTCAGTACAATATGAGAAACCCTGTATTGGATATAAAAATTATCTTATGGTAAGAAACATGGATTTATGATCAAATGAAAGCAGAAATGTACTAAAATCCATCTAGCCAAATTCTGCACCAAGTTATTTAGGTGTGATTCACCCTGAAGTTTATTGGATTTGTGATTTTATCTCAACATTTTTCTAAAGAACAAATTGCCAATCTGGTATTTTTCCCTTAGAATAATGTGTGATATAATTCATTATGGCAGGCCAAATAGTTAACTTGTAATTTGGGGGACAGTTTATTCGTGCAACATTTTAATGATCATATATCTCTATCCCAAAATTAATCTGTTAGTGGGTTAAATCACTCCAAATTCTTTCTTCCACAATCTTCAAGAGTAATTGCTGCTTCGGTTTCAATCACGGAGCAGTAAATCTAGATTTACTTTTAGGCAGCTGGTTTATAAGTCCCTGGATATGCATAATTTCATAGAGTGATTGAAGTCATTTTGATATTATATCAACGATAGCTTATCTATAGCATCAACCTCAAGCAACTTAAAAAAAATTCACATTTCATGTGTACCTTTTTCAAGTAGTTTGCCTTTGTAAACACAAAGGTTTTCCCCACCACAGTGTTGTTGATAAACTTTTATTTCATCCCGGAAGTCTGGGTGATCATGAGATAGGTGCACGTTTTTCCCCAAATAGATCATTGTAATAGCTGCATTACTATGCAGTGGTGTTCTGTGAACCTTTCTTGAATCCTAGAGTAAACAAAAGAAGGGGACTTATTAATTAATTACCTTCTAATCAGAGGGTAATGGTACTGTAATACGAGGAGTAGAGAAGGCTCGTTTTATGTACCTAGCAACAAAACCTTTGTAAAATGTCAACCTTCGCAGTGCACAAAAAGTCAAGCCCATTACAAAACAAATCGCTCTAATAATTACATGCATTTTGGGTTTATATTTTTCATGTAAATGCCAGGGGTCTGGACAAAGTTTGTCACTTTTTATTTTAGTTGTGTATGTATTTTACATACAATGAAAATACCAGTGATGCCAAGATGAAACTGCTCTTGGTTCTTTTAGCTGATTCTTGAATCGAAATTCAAATCAAAATAATCAAATACCGGTGGCATAGTTTTGTTCTAACTTGAATTGATTTTGTGATTTAGCAACTGTCTTTGCAATTGAGTGCTTCATCTTTATACTTGAGCACTGACAATATATCCTTCCGTGATCTTCTATGTGAGAGGGGGCCGGCACATGTCCGATTCCTTCTACGGTTGCTCTGGGGATTAGAGACATGTGCTATATGCCTAGGACTCTCCAGTTTTACAGGAGACATTCAGTTCAATGAAAAACCAACATTATTAGTGTTATTTTTAATATCAAACAGTACACCCAATCAAAAAAGGCTGTTCTATGGTGTTCACAAATTTAGAACATAAACAATAAATTGATATGCCAGAGATGGAAAGAAATGTCCTTTTTCTTGCCTCCTAGTTTGTATTCGATTTTCACAATAATGAATGAGCAAAGAGTTTAATCTCTAAGAGGAATATGAGGAAAGAGAAGCAGAAAAAGGAAGAGGAGGAGACAGAGAAATAGTCATGTAAAAATACTGTCAGCTCAAGAATTATACAGAGGCCAGGCAATAATTTTAATCTACTTCACTTTTCTGAAAATCAATTTTCAGCTAAATGGAAAATGTGAAGAGACCAACTTTCACTGAACTCAAAGCAATTATTTAAGTTTGATTTCACTGAATTACGAATGCCTTGGAAACATGCATTTTTTTTTTAAATAACAAAGCTACAACAAAAATTTCTGAAGGAACTCCTAAAATATTTCCATCTCCAAATCCATCCTCTTCCACTTCAGAGGATTCTTTTTTCCTCATTCAATTCCATTTCTCTGAAGCAAAAACCAGAGGAAGTACATCTGATTAAATGAAATTCTGCAAATGACAGTCTGAAAAGTATAAATGGGGAAGGAATCCCAAGATTTAAAATTTAAGCAAATGGTCTTGCCTATGGCAGACAGAGCTCCCAAATAGAGAGGTAATCACCAGAAATATTTCAGGAACATCAGTAGCCATGAAGGTAAATCAGCAACCTGGATAATTCTTTGCAGATTAGAAACATCTCTCTGAGTCACAGTGGAAAGCAAAGGGGTGATGGCAGGCCTGACTCCAAGTTGCAAAAGCATGCCACGTTTGCTCTGGCCCGGGTAGCTGTGGAGCTGTGACATGCACTTGTGCGGCCCAGTGCACAATCACCCGCCTACAGCAAATCCAGTTCCAAGCTCCCACTAGAACATTTAATGATATGACGATTAAATAAGAGCATCTCCTTTTTGTTAAGCAATACTTTCTAACGTGGCATAGATTCAGAAGTAGCCCTGTGAGCTTCTGGGAGATAAGCTCTATATAAATGCAAGGTAATAGTGAGATTATGGTGGAGGAAAGGCCTGCCTCATATGTACAAAATGAGAAAGTGGAAGTTGAAATGTTTAAAAATAAAATAAAGGAAATGACAGCTCTTCACCTTTTTCATTTATTCTTACTCATTTTTTTTTTCCTGCCAAAATGTGTTCCTGATAACATCTCTTTTCTCCTGGGTCTAGTTACTTCATTCTTTTAAAAAATATTCCCCAATTATTGCCACCAAGTAACCTTTTTTGGATTTTAACAGGAGGCCCGAGTGACAGCTCGTGATTAAATACGTGCAGTAGGAAATGAATAATTGTTTCCTTCAGTTGACTCAATTGCCTCTATACTTACCATCTTCCAAGGTTATAAGGACCCAGGCTGATGAAACTTTAACAAGGTTTCACGGCCCTTTATGCTGTCTTCAAGCAAGTATCAAAACCTTCCATGAACATTCAGTTCCATTTCAGGAACCAGAGCAGGGCCTCATGCCCTTGCACAACTAAGGGTTATCTTTCTTACTTCCTGTACCACTTGCTTACGACTTTCCTTCTCATTTCTTTCCAGCTATCTCAGGCAAGTATAATCTGAGCTGACAAATAAACAGCATGCTCGTTGAGTGGTTAACTAGTCAGCCATCACATATGTATAATATTTAGCATTCAATTAATATACTCAATTTTCAGGGGCACCTGGGTGGCTCAGTTGGTTAAGCGTCTGACTCTTGATTTCAGCTCAGGTCATGATCTCATGGTTCTGGACATACAGCCCCACATTGGGCTCTGTGCTGACAGTGTGGAGCCTGCTTGGGATTCTGTCCCCCTCTCTCTCTGCCCTTCCCTGTCCCTCTCTCTCTCAAAAATGAATAAATTTAATATATATACATATATATATATATATATATATATATATATATATATATATACTAAATGCTCACTGGGCCCTCTTTTATCTCTGCTCAGGCCTGAGTGAGAGGTGGACTTAAGAGACTCTAAGGGGATCAACGGGCCTGTTCTTGCTGATAGCGTTGGGCAGTCACTCCTCTTCATCCACTTAGCCAAGACCTGATGAACTCCAAGCACCATAGAGTCTTTTTCCAGGCCATTGGGATAAATCTGTAGTTAGTAGAGCGGCCACAGAATTTATCATCCAAACTGGGAGGCACAGTGAAAGAGGTATTACTAATAATTATACTAGAAAAAAACAAACACAAATTTGAACTGTTCCAAGAAAACTGAGATGTTACTCTATTTGCTGGTCTCCCTATTTCTAGCCTGATGTCTCTCAAAACCTCCTTCCTCTGTGGTATCACAGTGATCTATTGTCACTAAATAGATTACGTGATTCTTTTGCTTGAAGTCCTCCAAAGATTCTCAGTATCCATGGGATAAGGTCCAACGTTTCTCAAATAACAAAAAAATGTCTTATATTCTTAACTTCTACTATCTCTCAACTATTTGCAATTTCTTTTGATACCTTTAAAGGCCCAGCAGCTGCACTAATTGTAGTGGTCCGAACACTACCAAATGCTTTTAATCTCCACACCTATATAAGTCTGTAAGTCACATGGCAGTGAAACCATTCCCCTGTATCCCTCTCACTGTCAGTAGATAAAGACAGTATCTTACTGATCTTTATGCCCCCAGCGTCTTGCCAGTGCTGACACCTAGCAAGGGCCTAATAAACATTGATCTGACTGGACACAGCCATGGAACAGTTAGGGATTCCACATTCTTTCCTTTGCTGAGACAAAAGCTACAGTGCCAGTACGATGACACTGCCCTAAGTCAGAAGCTTTCTGCATTTATAGGAACGCGATAGGTACCACATCATGAAAACGGATTCACAGGGGCCTGTTAGACAACACCTTTGGTAACTAAGCCATGACAAAGATGGATTCAAAGCGTGGATAAGGAGTAGCAGGCAGTCCGCACGTTGACTCTGATTCAGGTCTTAGGGAGAGAAAATTCCCAAGTGAGCCAGAGTTAAGAGTGTGCCATTGTTCGATGTTCGTATCCTAAGGATTCAAGAAGCAGCTGGTTGTAAGGGAAACCTCTTCTCACAGTATTCATTTGGTTCCTCTCTTTCTCTTTCTTTTCATGCTGGTGTTTCCTTGTTCTCTCCTCCTCCCTCCTTTGCTTTCGTTATGCTTCCTCTTTTCCCTCTCCTCTTGCCCATTTTTCTTCCCACTATATCGCATGTCTGGGGCTTATTCCTGACATGCCCCCCAATGCCTCAACCCTTCTGGAGGTATCAGAGCTCCAGATTTTGAGGAGGTGGGGTTGACACATGAACCTTCCCTTCCTCGTCTCCTTCAACAGAACACATTCAGTAAGTCTGCTCAGAGGTAGAAAAGATCTGGCTGCGTTTTGCTTTTGGTGAGAAAGTCTGGAAAGCTTACAAGGTCTGCCAGTTGGACTGGCTTTTGCACCTTTTTAAAAGTCTTTTTTAGTAATGCAGTTACCAAACTGCGATGTTAATTTTAAGCGAAAACATTCTTTAAAGTAAAGTGCCTGAAATAAATCAAGCCTATGTGAAATATGTTGAATTATCCTATATTAAAATCATGCTGATGCTTTCCTTTTTCATTCTCAAATCTGAGTCCACTGGTGACGAAAACCAAGAATAAAAAATACCAAGATAATATGTTGACTAGAATGGAAATTAAAAAAAAAAAGTTAAAGTAAGTCAAACAAAGGAAATATGCAATCTCTCTCACAAAGCTAACATTTGTTAGACTTCATTTGTTGTTGAAGAAAAGGGATCTATGTCTGAAAGGCATAATTTATTTCTATAATATTTCCATAAGCTAAACAGTACAATTCAGAGTTTAATTTTTTGTATGGATAATAAGGTAATACCTCTTTATGAACACAATACTAATAAACACTTGATTAAGTGTAAGTGAAATCAAATGCCTGCCCTCAACAAGCTTCATAATCTGGGAGTAGAAGTGACAATTAACAAAAGTACATGAATATTGATACTAAGCAGAATATATAAGGGACATAAGAAAGTAACAGAATCATTTTTTTTTTTTTTAATTTTAGAGAGAGACAGAGAAAGAGAGAGTGCACGAGTGAGGGAGAGGGGCACAGAGAGAGAGAATGAGAATCCCAAGCAGGGTTCATGCTCAGTGTAGAGCCCAACTCGGGGCTCAATCCAATGACCCTGGGATTATGACCCGAGCTGAAATCAAGAGGCAGATGCTCAACTGACTGAGCTAGCCAGGTGCCCCACAAAATCCTTTTGAAGAGAGGAAGAGATGGGATCCTATTAGGATGTATAGCAATCACTACAGAACATAAGGCCTCTCACAGGGACTGGGAGAGATGAGAAAGAAGATATAACCTCCTTCTTATATCTCAGGCACTCACAGGCAATTCATAGAAAAAGAACATCTCTGCATTGAAGAAGCACCTGACCAATTGTGATTAATATCTTCAAGGATTTGAGAGAAAAAAGACTTGTAGATAAATTCCATATAATATGGATTTGAGGATTACAAATGCAGGCTCTTAACTGTAAGTATAGTGAGTGTATACACTTAGTCTGCCACTAACTAGTTATGTGATGATGGCCAGATTATTTAACCTTTCTTGCCTCAGTTTCCTCATCTTTAATATGGATAAATTATCTCATCTCTTTCTTGAGTTTATTGTGTGTATTAAATGAGAAAATGTATGTAAAACACTGAGCAAAACTCCTGGAACATGCTTAGGGTCCGTCAAATGGAAGATAGAATCATCGCTGCCATCATTGAATATAAACATAAACATGTTATTTTATTAAAAGCTAACAAAGGTAATTAAATAAGAAAAAAGTTATATAGATGATTTAAAAGGGAGTAAGCATCAGGCAGAAAGTAATAACAGAAAAAAACACAGATCAGAGGTGGGGAAGTGGTGGGCCAACCAGCTGAGGGTCCAGGGAGTAGCTCAGGTTAGCTTGGATGGGAGCGGAAAGCTGGAAAGGAGTCAAAATATGAGAGTCCTTGAATGCCAGTGTATAAGCATATGTTTTTATTCTGATGTTTTGACATCTGGAGCCTTACTGACTCTGGGGAAACTACCCCTCCCAAGACTAATTCCTAGAGAGGGTAAATGACTTTCTTGGGAGCATGCTTTTCATGTACAAACTAACCAATCCAGAGCTCACATCCACCCTCCCCCTACCTCTGTGACCTGGCTCTTAAAGTCTGGGTCAATATTCCCCTGCCCTTGGAACCCCCTTCTCTAGGACCAGACAATTCAGGACAGCTTCCACACTCTGGAGCCTGTCGAAATTATTCATACTGTTCAATCCTAAACCTGCTCACCCCATCTTTCCTGTTCCTTCTCTCAGAAACCACAACAAAGGCTCTTGCCCATGTTTCCCTCCCACTTCCCAATCTCCTGACCAACCCTGGTGCTGCCTTGTGTTGTCCTGCATGACTTATGTGATGGTTAGTTTTATCTGTCAGCTTACCTGGGCCACAGTGCCCAGATATGTGGTCAAACCTTATTCTGGATAGAACCCTGACTATCGTACATGGCATGCCCCTTCCTTTTGAGAACTGTTAAGTGCAAAGTGTCCTTTCAATGACAATCATCTCCTGATCTGTAAGTCTCAACATACCTGAATAATCATAAAACCTACATTTTAAAGCAACGAAGCAGAAAACGTACCTGCTTTCATTAGGAAAGAAGCTGGTGAAGGTTTTAATCAGGGGAGGAGTATGTTGGGAGCTATTCTATCAAGTTTTATTTAATTGCATTATGTAGGTTCTGTCAGTACTGAGATGGACCCAGCTTGCTCTTGCTTCGCCTTCTTGCCTTTTACCCTCTGCTCCCTGAGTCCATCTGCTCGCTTCCTACTCTTCTTTCAAAGCCCATTTCAAATGTCATCTTCTCTCTGAAATGCTCTTCAATCTCCTCAAAGCGAGTATTTCCTTCATTGTGCTTTATTTATACCACTATGACTATACTCACCACAATGTGTCATGGTTAATGGTAGATATTTCTGTCTCCCTTGCTATACTGCAATACTTCTGAGAATAAGGATTTGGCTTTACTCATCTTGGTAACCTCAGCACCTAGCACAGTGCTTGTCACAATCAATAAGAGCTAACTTGAGCTATTTGTTGACTTAAAGGCATAATGGAAGTATGTAGATGACTGCAACAGCCCTGTGAAGAGTTAGGTAGCCAGCCCCTGACCCGGGGATGTGGCACTGAGAAGGGAAAGGGATTATCAGACACATGAACCACCGTCCAGGTGCTAGAGATGTACAGTCTGTGACAGCAGCCACTTGGCTGCTGGGCATTTGAAAGGCAGCTCATTTGAATGAGATGCACCATAAATATAAAATGCTTACTGAATTTCAAAGACATAGTACGAAAAACATTGTACAGTGCTCATTAAAACTCATACTGATTACATGTTCAAATGATAATATGTTGAATACACTTGATTAAATACAATATGTTAATAAAATTAATTTCACATGTTTCTTTTTACCCTTTTTGGTATAGTTATGAGACATTGAAATGGCATATGTGGCTTGCATTGTATTTCCATTGGATATTTCCGATCTGGAGGACTTAGCAATTAACTGATGTGCGATGCAGACAGAAGAAGGAATCCTAGATTTTGAGCCCAAATTACTGGGAAAAAGGTCATGCTTTATGAGATACGTTCACTGAATGGATGGAGAAGCTGGCTAAACCAGGTCAAATTTAAGAGGAAGCAGAATCTACCAGTCAGGCACCAGTAATTGCACAGGACTCATGGGGACTGTAGGAGGTAGGGAGGGGACCTTGACCAGATACAGAGAAAGCCCAGACTAGTTCATGCCTGGAGAAGCTCTTTGTCCTTTATTTCATAAAACATATAAAAAAATAAAAACAAACCTTGTTTCTTTTTTTTTAGATTAGTAACTATAATGATTAAGTAGCTTCTTATTTAAAAGCTTATGTTTTCACATTTATATACACCATTTATGGAACCATTCACATTTTAATAGAGGTGACCAGCAATATTGTGTGAGAACATAAAAATCTGCAGATGTGTGAGGTAAACCTCAGGGCAAAATCTAACTAGTCTGTAAAAGCGGTGTAACTAGTCTCACAGATTCTGTAAAAACAGTGTAACTAGTCTCACAGAGTCTATAAAAGCAGTGTAACTAGTCTCACAGATTCTGTAAAAGCAGTGTAACTAG
>NW_024412388.1:62808701-62986725 GCF_014898765.1 Herpailurus yagouaroundi
CCTCACAGAGTCTGTAAAAACAGTGTAACTAGCCTCACAGAGTCTGTGAAAACAGTGTAACTAGTCTCACAGAGTCTGTAAAAATAGTGTAACTAGTCTCACAGATTCTGTAAAAGCA
Organism: Herpailurus yagouaroundi; assembly: GCF_014898765.1. Taxonomy (NCBI): domain Eukaryota; kingdom Metazoa; phylum Chordata; class Mammalia; order Carnivora; family Felidae; genus Herpailurus; species Herpailurus yagouaroundi. Next base: position 62,808,820 of record NW_024412388.1, read on the forward strand.
GTATAAAAGCTCTGCTGGTCCTAGAACAAAAGGAAACAAAGCAACAGGGAACAGTAGCAACTTGCCAGGCTGTAAGATCTACCACACCTTGTCATTTAGCTCCATGGATCATCCCCTAGAGACACAGACCACAGAAGGCAGAGACTGTGCTCTACAGAAGAAGAGGCCTTATTTCTTTGCCTTTTCTGACATGTTTTTTTTTCCTTTTAAGATGATTTGGAGGATGCTTTGGGGGTGGTAGGCATAAAATGAGTAAATCTAATGTACAAACTACTCATGAGAGCCACCTCTCCTTAAATAAATACTGACTTTCCCCACTGTGCCAATTTTATTCTATACCTGAGGACCCAGGAGCTAGTGACAAATCCAAGAGACATCTAGGAAGTTCCCGAAGTCATGCGACAAGATGACTACATCTGGAATACAAAAACAAGAGTCAAGGTCTAAGCCTGTAGTGATGGCTAATAAGTATGAAGAAGAGTCACAAAGGAGGCAAGATGAGAGGTAAAAGGAGATGGCAAAGAAAGATGAAGGTAGAGTGTCATGGAAGGCAAAGGAGGAAAGTTTCAAGGAAGAGGCAATAGGCAATAATAGCATAAAATGCTACTATCAAAGAAAAATCATGGTAAGTAGAAAATACAAATGAAGATGGCAGAAGTCTAAGTATACTACTAAATCAAATAAATGTGATTGACCTAAACTCACTTATTAAAGGAACAGATATTTTCAGATTGAAATAAACACAAAGCATCCACATGCTACATAAATACATTTAAAACCTAAAGTTTAAATTCAAAGATATTAAAAGGCTGAAAGTAAAATGAATATATACACACACACACACATATATATATAATATTAAATACTATATATTAAATACTAATTTAAAGAAAATAAGTACCGAGAGAACAGAGATCTTAAGGCTAAAAGTAATGTGATAAAGAGGAACATTTTTTAATCATAAAGAATCACTTCACCAGTAAAATAGAATAATCCTAAATCCGAGAGCATATGACCAGGGATTCTCAACATTACAAAGCAGAATTTGACATAATTATAAGGAGAAACTGACAGGTCTACAATTACAGAGAATGAATTATCTCTAGAAGTTAGGAACTGAGAGAGCGGATAAACAAGAATGCTAAGCATGTGAAAACAGGAAAGACATAATTAACATTTCTTATCTACTGGACATTTATAGAACAAATCATAGAGTAAGACATGTTTTATTGATTTTTTAAAAAGTTTATTTATTTATTTTGAGAGAGAAAGGGGGCATGAGCAGGGGAGGGGCAGAGAGAGAGAGGGAGAGAGAGAATCCCAAGCAGGCTCCATGCTATCAGCATGGACCCTGACCCTGGGATCTATCACGCAACCATGAGATTAAGACCTAAGCCAAGATCAAGTGCCAGATACTTAACTGACCCACTCAGGCACCCCAGAGAGCAAGATGATTTTTAAAAGTAACATTGAGTGGTGGGACCTGGATGGTTCAGCCATTTAAGCTTCTGACTCTTGATGGTTGTGAGATTGAACCCCACATTGGGCTCTGCACTGGGCGTGGAGCCTGCTTAAGATTCTCTCTCCCCCTTTCCCTCTCTGCCCCTCCCGTGTGCTCTCTCTCTCTCTCTCAAAAAAAATAAATAAATAAATAAATAAAATATATTAAAAAATAAAAAAAGTAACATTCAGTGAACCAAAAGTGAGTTCTTAGAATTAAAATAAGGCACCCAAAGAAAAAACTCAGTAGAATGTGTGGAAGATAAAATTGTGGAAATCTCCTGTCAAGTAGAACAAAAAAAAGAATGAGAAAATAGAAAAGCTAAGAATATTAGAGTTTCAGTCTAGTAGCTCCAGCATTCCCCAAACAGAGATTCCAAATAGAGAGAATAGAAGTTTGGAAACAAAAGACCAAGTCAGGCTAAAACCCTGTAACTCAAAAGACAGACATGCTAAGGTCTATGGAAGCCAGGATGCCCTCTGACACCATGGTGTTGCTAACCCCAGTGCAGAACGCCCAGCAGAGGCTGGCTTACATGCTTATCTGCACTTCACTTGTCATGGCCACAGGGTGGAAAAGTCCCTGCTCTCCCCTCCGTGCCCAGTACAGAAGCCCAGCGCATCCAGTGGCTGACCCACACTAAGACTTGCCTAGATGCCCTGACCCTGGTGAGCCCCATCTCCCTGGGAAACTCTCATGACCTGGCTTCTCTGACTTATCCAGAAGAGGCTCTTAAAACTATCAAGGAACCAAACTTGGACTCTGACCCAAAGACTCCATTCAGCTTCTTTCTCCTTTCTCCTGTAAACATTGTTCTTTCATTACAATGGTAGATTTGAGCTTATTTCTGAAGTTTCATGCATCTAAATCAGAGAACTCTGAAGAGAAACAGGACTCAGTTAAGAAAGAAGTCAGTATGATGGTTACTCTGGGAAGCAGTAGGGGATGTGATGGAGCAGGAAATAGGGGCTCATAATATGACAGCAGTGTTCTACTTGGTTAAGAAATAATGATGTGTACATGGGTGCTTTCTTGATTACTGTTATTTAACTTGCACATATAGATTTAATATGTTCTTATGGTTTATGAGATATTTAAACCCTTTTTTAAAAAAATTAAAAATATGAATGGGTCGAGCTTATTCCTGTAATATATTTTAACATCAGAAGATCAAATGCTGCCAGCATGTGAATATCATGAAAAACTCACTGTTCTCACTAAATAGAGGCCACAGACTTCAAGAGCACATGTTTGCTGGCTTAGTGCAGGGGGACCAATGCCAGCATGTACAGTTCAGAGGTAAGTTAGTAGACATGGTGGGTTTTATTATTGGCCCAAATATTCACTGCCCCACTCCGTGGGAGGAAGATACTTCTTCTTCCACCGCTGTCAGGCTTTGGTAATGGAATTCAAACAGAAGTAACACGTTTCCCTGCTGAGTGGAATCTTAAAAACTTTCCATGGTTCTGTTGTCCATGAAGGCAACATACCCCAGACATACCCCAGACGGGGACTGTTTCTACAGTCTGGGTCTCAGAATTGCAGCTGATAAACAGCAGACGATTATGCGAACAAGAAATAAACTCCGTTCTTCCCTTCTGCAGCCAGCCACCGCTGAAGCGCCAGCAGCCAAAATGAAGCTCCAACTCCTTGTGACTTCCGACCCAAGCAAGAACCATAAAAGGCATTCCAAAGCACCTTCCCACATTCGCAGAAAGATTAGGTCTTCCCCTCTTTCCCAAGAGCTGAGACAGAAGTACAACGTTCGATCCATGCCCCTCCAAAAGGATGCTGAAGTATAGGTTGTGCAAGGACACTACAAAGGTCAGCAGACTGGCAAAGGAGTCCAGGTTTACAGGAAGAAATGGGACATGTGCATTGAGCAGGCGCAGCGAAAGAAGGTGGGCCTTCACCTTGGAAAGATGGTTATCACTAGACTAAAACTGGACAAAGACCACAAAGAGATCCTTGAATGTAAAGCCAAGTCTCGCCAAGTAGGAAAGGAAAAGGGCAAAAAAAAGGAAGAAACCATTGAGAAGATACAGGAATAAAGTAATCTGATATACTACTTTAAATAAAAACTGTTAGGGGCGCCTGGGTGGCTCAGTCGGTTAAGCGTCCGACTTCGGCTCAGGTCATGATCTCACGGTTCGTGGGTTCGAGCCCTGCATCCGTCTCTGTGTTGACAGCCTGGAGCCTGCTTCGAATTCTGTGTCTCCCTCTCTCTCAGTTCCTCCCCTGCTCATGCTCTGTCTCTCTCTGTCTCTCTCTCTCTCTCTCTCTCTCTCCTTCAAAAATAAATGAAAACATTTAAAAATTAATTAAAAACCGTTAAAATGAAAAAAGAGAGAGAGAGAAATCAACCTTTGTTGTTGTAAGCTGAGCTGCCTGGGGTTGTTTGTTAGACTAAAGCGACAGCCAACTACTCTTCAGAGGACTTTGTTGGAGGAGAGAAGAAGAATCTCAGGCTACAGCACATGAAGAGAAGATCCAGTTCCTCTGTGGAAGCCTGGGTACGCTGAGAGACGGAGATGTATGTTACAGGGAGGATGAAAATCCAAATTAGATAGGAGAATGACAGGGCAGTGGAAAAAGGTAAAATTGAGGACCCATGGGACAGTGGACCTCTGACATGAGGAATACAAAGTTCTTCAGAAGCTATAACAAAGGAAGAATAATGGTGAAAATGGAAAAGAGAAAATTTGGGCAAGTGCAAGGAAGACAGTCCCAATATTTTGAGGTTATTGATGCAGAGAGCTGTGGGATTCAGATATGGAATGAGGTCAAAAAATAATGCTGTAATGAGGCTGGTTTAGAAGAGTCAGTACGCAGTCTGCGTGCAAGTCGGAACTTCACTCCCTGATTCTCAATCAGTGAAAGGTAGACCTACCTATCTGCTAATAATCACAGAAGTTACATATAATTTTCATTAGTTGTGTATTTACATGATAAAAATTAAGAGATCTTTTGCCTTTGTCCTGTAAAGTGTCCCGTACAGTCTAACTGGTCTTAGGGCTATTTTTTTTTAATCAGTATTTTGAGAAAATGAGTACAACAAGCTCTACGACTTTCAAAGAACACTGAAAGAAAATATTATAGAATATTTTCCCAAAAATCACTAAAAGGAAGCTCTAATAGGTACTTGATGTGGCATGTTATGTTTTTTGGTATACTTAAGTCTCTAAATTTTCACAAATTACATGTTAAAATACTTCTGATAACACGTGATTGAATGGGCAAATTGAAGGAAATAAATAATTTGGAAATGGGCATAGTACAAACTAAATTTGACCTCAAGATTTACTGGATTTTTTAATTAATTGTGCTAAATTACTGAACTGAACTACTCAAGTATCTGATTTCAGATTCATTCAAGCTTACAATTACATTTATAAAATTATTATATTTATTTTTGTAAGGCATTTGCATTTGATTTCCCTAGATTCATTTTTACTATACATCCAGAAATTTAAAAGCACAATGTAACCTGTGCTAAATTGATAAAAGAAAACTTGATTCCATATTCACCCTGGTAAAGAGAGGCTCTAAGCCATTGGGAGCAGTGGTTGGACGAAATCTTCTCCTTCTCCATGATTCAAGTCTATTTTCCCTTGTGATTTTTCCTTTGTGGGGAGGAGGTGAAGGAGGAATAGGCATCATGTAATTGTTAATGTTTGGAAGTTGATAGCGATTCACTTCCTGTGAATTGTCCATGGAGTTCTTGAACTTCATCACTGCTTTCTTGCCCTGTAATCACATTTCATGACATAACAACCAGTAAAACAGAAGTAGTGACCAATATAGCCCCAAATTTTAAGACTATGGTTTACATTGCATGTAAACACAACTGACATCAATAGGCAAACTCAAAACACTTCATGTTTTTATTGAAAAGTGGCTTTTTGTAATATCCACAGCAAGTTAAATTTTCAAAAATTTTTAACCTTATTTAAGTATATTTTTAAGCCAAATACACAGTTATGACATTTTCAAAGTACTTTGGGATTTTTCTTCAACAACCCATTAAATCTATGGGGACCCAGCACAATTAAACAATTTAAAGTCAGGAAGTTTGGAGTATTGTACTTTGAAGCAGGGTTAGATAATCCACTTAACAGCGGAGTGTTATTATTACTTTTTTCACACTGATTTTCACCCATCCTGGCGTTATTACATCCCTTGATAATATAATATCTAGGAACTAAATGCAGACTCTGACCCAAAGACTAGAAATTTTTCTCCTAGAAATTCAACTTGTAGGAATAAATCCTACTAAGATACTGCACAATACATTGATATAAATGTGTATAAGGGTACACACACACACATGCACACCAAATTTTGTTGAACCATCAAGTCCAACAATAGAATATTTAATTACAATTTTTTGTGGTCTTTGTAATAGATTCTCACCAGGCTTCAAAAAGAACAGTATGAATCTATTCATCCTCACATAAAAAGGTCCATGCAATGTGATCACACATTTCTTTTAAATAATTTGTATGTGGATTTTGATAAAAATCAAGGATGACAGGAAGACTTTGAACTAAGGGTTGCCTTTTGGGATTTGGATTATTGGAGCATATCATTTTCCACCTTATATTATTTCCACCTTGTATTATTTGCAAAAAAATGTATCAATCAAAAATTAAAGAGCACCAACGGTATAATCAATAATTATATCACATTTTTCAAGTATATTTGAGTATTTGAATTTTCATAAATTGGTCATTTTTGTGTATCTGAGGTAGTTTCCCACACTTTAAGGCACGTTTAATCACTTTTATCCATTTTATACCCATTTATTTGGTATGGTGTTTTCAGTCAATTTATTCTTTGAGATGCTTTAATATAATGAAAAGTTATTGTTAATAAAGGGGAGTCATTCTCCAAACATTTCTCATTGCTAAATAAGTAAAGGAGGATAAATAAAGGCACATATGGTTCATATTTTGATTGAAAGCAACATTTATGTGACCATAAAAGGATTTAAATAGGCACCAAGGAATTCAGAATTGTTAAATAGTTGATATGTAGGTGCCATTTATGTTCTCATTTTTCTTTTTTCACATTTTCTGATTTTTCTGCGATGGGGTGCATTGATATTGTAATACAAATATAAATTAAGTGAAAATAAAAACAATAAAATAAGAACAATGAATCCAAACTTTGACGCTTTGGGTTTGTTCTGTTTTGTTTTTTTCTAAGTAGTTATCAGTCAATGGTATGCCTTATTTGGAAATGGATTAGTGAATTTTTTAAAAGATTAATATGCCATTCCTTACCTTGCTTTTTTAGCCCAAAGTGTCTTGGACATCTTTCCATGCTGGTACAGATAAGTTTACCTTATTATTTTGTTTAACATACTTTAATAAACTATAGTATTTTTATACAACATCCTATTACATTGTTAGGTGTCTTCAATTGTTCACTATTGCAAATATTATAATATTAAATATTCTCGAATCTATTTCTTTGCACATATGTGTATATTCCTAAAATAAATTCCTATATATAAAAATGCTTGAGCGTGTTCATTTAAAATATTGATATTCCCACATTGTCTTCACAAATAGTTGTACCAATTTCTATACCTATCAGTAGTGTATGAGAAACTCTCGTTCTAAGGATAATCATTTTCAATCAAGTCACTATTTTTACTCAGTTGCCTCTTGGCCACCCTGTCTTGACCAAATTGCTTTTGCCTAAATCAAAGATGCTCATTCCTGATGCTTAGAAACTTGCTTATGCCTATTTTCCCTTCAAAAGATTCTCCTCATATGCATAACTTTGGGAATGCTGGCATCTTTGTAAATAGTTTCTTCGTTAAACTCTTTAAGAAAGCAATAAGAATTTAGTGGGTACTCATTACATACTCAGCAATCATACAGACTACTATTCTTGAGAAATCTCTAGTCTGATTTTATATTAAATCATCTTCATCATCAAGGCCATGGAAAAATTACTTGTATTTCTGGCCAGTAGAGTTTGCCTATGTATATTACAGTAAAAATTCCAATAAGTTAGACACTTTTGTCTGCCTTGATAATTGACATATCATCAATGCCTAGAGCAGTATCTAGTCCATAGTAAGTGCCTGATAAATATTTACTAAATGAAAAGTATAAGTTTACCTAATTTAAATTAACATGGAATTGATCTCAACCTTGTCAGCCTAAGTAAGCTACCACTAAGTGGCTATCTCTTGCTCATACCCCAAAACTTGAAAACAGGAAAGTATAAGGCCCTATGCAGATTTAATAAATCCACCCAGTGTCTCAGAGCAGAGCTGGAAAATCACCTGAAAGAAAAAAAAAAATCCCTCCCTAGCCAGCAGAACTTGAATATTACTTGACTGATAGTATTTATGTATCTAACAGGAAAATGTGTCTACCAAAGTATAGGAGCTCAGGAAAAAATATAATCACGTTGGCAAATGTGGAAAGTATAAAGTATATCCCAGGGACGCCTGGGTGGCTCAGTTGGTTGAGTGGCCAACTTCGGCTCAGGTCACAATCTCACGGTCCGTGAGTTCGAGCCCCGCGTCAGGCTCTGTGCTGACAGCTCGGAGCCTGGAGCCTGTTTCCGATTCTGTGTCTCCCTCTCTCTGACCCTCCCCCATTCATGCTCTGTCTCTCTCTGTCTCAAAAATAAATAAATGTTAAAAAAAAAAATTAAAAAAAATAAATAAATAAAGTATATCCCAGCACTATCTAGGGGAGAGAAAATCCCACCTATTGGACTTTAAATATTTCCAGTCCTAATGGCAAAATTATCCCAGGAAGATACACAGGATTTTAGCCAAAGACCTTTGAGTTTTCTGGTACCTTTGGCAAGCCCATTCCTAAGATGAGATAGGTACATCAAGCCATTTTAATCTGATTCCATCCCCCTACATACCATCATTCTGATTCCATGCTCACTAGGCAACCTTCTCATTGTGATCTGGCTTCCCATGTAGGTCTATCTACAGAGGGATAATGACCTGCTTCTACAGCTTTGATTATTTGATGTCTGGTGAATTAATGGCCCTTGATTATGATTTGGCTCCCTATTTTGGTTTACTAAAGGAGAAAAATGAACTTGTTCTGTATTATTTTAGTTAACCTGAGACAATCTCTCAGGATCTGACCGTTCCTGGACACTAGCTGAAACAGGAAACCTCTAGGCTTTCTAGCTGATCCTAGAAGGTCAGCTTAATTGACTTATGAATTCACAAGCCTCTGCCTAGCCCTAAGCACCATTCCCTATACAAAGTGCTACCACTCTTGGTTTAGTTTCTCCTGCTTTCTAGGAAACAACTATTAAATTAACTAAAGGTTTGGGAAAAGTGCTTCATAAGCTGAAAAGCATATTAAATGGATAAAATATTAGTTATTTGTTAGTTATATTTATACTTTTATCATGAAACACAATCATTTGTCTGAATTAATTTCTTAGTATCAAGGTTATCTGTCAATTCTAGATGAAAAAATCTTAATTTCAAAAAAAGAAAAAAATATCTTAATTTCATATGTCTTATATTTCCTAATAAGAAATGGAACTAAATTCACCTATTTGAATGCAGTGACAACTGAACTCGTGACACAGATTCTTTCTTAAGCTCTCAAATGTTTCTTCTTCATGTTGGAAATACAAAGGATACCCTCCCTAATTACTGAATGTTCTAATGATTCCTCCCTGCTTAACTAACTCATATTTTATGTTTACCACATCTCCCTCCTGAGCTCTATTAAAATAAGTTCAAATTACCAGAGATATAACCTTGAAAATGAAGCAAGTCAAGCTCCTATGTGTGATTAATTCACCATTTTTTAAAGATGGACATTCTTTTTCTTCTGTATCCAACTTTCTCCAGAGTCAAACTTGAAGCAATTTCATACACTGATGGTAAAGTAAGTCAGCATGCAAATGTAAGCCTATTCTTGGAAAGTTTCATTTTCTAGGTTTCATGCATTTAAAATTTAGAATCAGTCAACACTGGGTCTATTCTGATAGAAGTCATACCTGGCTATAAAAAGTTTCTCTTTGTTTTTTACACATCCATTCGAATTAATGAAAGGTGACCTTATATTATTACAAATCTATTCCTTACTCTTTTTGCTTAATAGCACAGAAATCATAGGCCTTCCAGTTAGAGTAAGATGTAATTAAACAGAAGTACATAGTAAATGCTTAATAAGTGCACAATATAAATTTCACTGAGTAGATTAATTGAATCCTTGTATCTTAAAACCTTGGTAATCTAATATTCTAATGAAGGATAAAAAGATATTTTTTGAAAAAGTAACATTTACCCCAATGGGAAATGGAGCTTCATTTTCCAGCAATGAGGTTTTCAATCTGGACCCCGAAGTTATCTTTGGAGCGGTTCCTACTGCAGGATTACTGGGAAGAGGCTTTAATCGAATTGGAGGCTGCATATTTCCTGGGGCAGTGTATGGTCGAGGGGCTGTCTAGACAATTAGGGAAAAAAATTCCATTTAAATTAGTATCTTGACATGTTTCCAGAACCAATTAATAACCCAACAAATTGCCTAGAGTAATTAATGGTGCCTTTTTACTGAACAGATTAAACTTTAATTATGTCCTTCCATTATACATAGCCTTATGACCCAAAGTATTTGTTAAAACATATGGTGTGTAAGTCCTCTACATAACTAAATGCCACAATTATAGAGTATTCTAGACAAAGGAGATGTTCTCTGTTAGGTTCCTGTATTTTATTCATTTTGTAAACTTGCTGACAATACCTAATTTATTCGGTGCATGAAAATGGCTTTGCTCAATTAAATGTTACCTTGAATAATGTTCCTATTTTAGAGATCTAAAGAGATATGATTGGAATGGACTCATTTCCATTTAAATGTTTTCAACATAAACTACTGTTGAGTCCTTTACATCTTAAGAATGGTGCTGAAGTAAAAGCAGACAATATGATTCAAAAAGAGAAAAGGCGGATGCCTAACTATAATACATTACCATTTATTCAACTTCTCCCTTGAAATATCAGAAAAGTAAAAATGAAAAACCGTAACCGGCAAATGGAAAACACTGTGTAAAAATGGAGAGGTTTTCTAGGCTGGATCTTTTCCATTTGCCCCTCTTCTGCCTTCTCTTCCCTGCTCTGCCCTCTGGGAGTCATTTCTTTACTGACTGCACCAACTAATCTCAGGATTCCAGTTGGATTTGGCCGATGATAGGCACTGGCAGGGGATCAGAAGACAAGAGGCAAGAGGTTGGGGTCTTAATTCTCCTGGACCCTTCCCACCAAAGGTTGTGTGTGATGGGTCAGCTGAGTCCACAGCTCCTGTCAGGCAGTCCTCTCCTAGCTGACAAGTCCTGCCTGCTGGTGCTGATACCCAATCCTTCCATCTCCCTCTCTGGTCTAGGTGCTGTGGTTTCCCATCATGCTGACCCTAGAACGCTTAACACCCCCGGTTGGTTTTCCTTAACCCTGCCGGCATCTTTGTAAATAGTTTCTTCATTAAACTCTTCCTAATTACCCTATTTGTGTGTGCCATCTGTTTCCTGCTGAGACCCTGACTGATGCATTTTCTAATCAAGAATGTACTATAAAGAATATAAAAAGTGCGGGTATGGAGCATCAGAAATGCTTTTTGTGCCACTGACAGAACACTTTAAGTTTAGTATAAAGATCAGCAACCTTTCAAGAAGGAAAAACAAGGTTTTTGGCTCCATTGTTCTATTACAACAAAAAGTAGGAACTTGTTGAGAATAATTCATGTATATTTGGGCAAGAGAGTTAGAAGGATGGTGTATAAATGCACTGACTCAAGAACAGTGAACAACAAATATTCAACTCTGGAAAAGTGTAAATACATAAAAAATGATGAGACAGCTCCTACCACCACAATTTGGTCTGAGTGCCATCTTTACAAGTATGTCATATGTCACTAAATGTCTGATTTTGTTAAGTCAACATTCACTGGATTCCAACTATAGGCACTATGAGGAAAATAAAAAGTAATTTTTAACATCTAATGCAACGCAAGACAATTAGTGCCAAATAAACCACACAAACACTGCCAAAGAGACAATAGCAACAATAACAGAATATCTAAGAACTAACAGGACTTAGAACTAAATGTTGTTTGGAATAAACCAATGAGACTAGGACAAATTCAAGTTTTCACAGAAGCATTTTATCCAAATGGATGATCAAGGGAAGAAAATGGATGAGCAGAGAAGAAGAATGATAACTTTGAACATCGAAGTAAGGAAAGCTACTTGTTGAGACAAACATGGGAAGGGTATCAAAAATAATATTGCTCAGTATCTGTTTTTCTTTCTTCACTAGTAATAGAATTTTCATCAGGGAACGTGGCTCTCATAAATAAAAAGTATATTTCCCAGCATCTCTTGCAACTCTGTACAGATGTATGCCTAAGATTTGGCCAACTAGCTGTGAGCAGAAGTGATACATGAAACCTCTATATCGAAGAGATGTGCTGTCACTTTCCCTTTACCCCCTTCCCTCAGATTGAAATATTCACATGGTGATATGCCATCCTGGCTTATGTATATGAAGACAACACACTAAGTTTGGCAGATCAATGACACAATAGGAGTCTGAGCTTTTGATGAGCTCACACAGTAGCACTGGGCACAACAGCTGAAACTCACGTAAGTGTGTTACAGGAGGGAAGGCACCGTTATATTTAAGTCATTGCTATCTTGGGTCTCTGCACACAAACCTCTTTCATGACCTATATGGAATCCTTAGTGGATTGACTAAGGCAACATTTGATTTAAAGAAATAGAACACAAGATTCTATGAGCCAAAAGGCAAAATGTCTTAAAACCCACAAAGATATATCAAACTAGAGGTTTCTGAACAAGGAAATCAGATTATCCAAAAGAATTCTTTAACACTCTGTAAAACAAATATGCTTAAGACTCTCTCTTGTCAAATAATTCAACTGAACACAAACACATTGAAAATCTAATGTAGGAATTCAAGAAAGCAGGTTACTATAAACTAGAACATGATCTATTCGCTTCTGTGCTCTAAATTTTATTTCCCCCATTTGCATACAGATATCATTCAGTTAGATGAATATGGCAGTCAAATGTTTAACTGATTACATTTATCTCTAAAAACAAATCTGCATCATTCAACTAACAGCTGTGAGCTACAAACTGTTGTAGTTCACATCAGAAGCCACCTTAAATTTTGCTATATTTGAAACTGTTTGTAATATATTTTCTTGGAATAAATACGGCACTGTAGCTTAACATTTTCAAAACTGTACCAGAATGTGAATTGAAACTGACTACCTGGTGGTTACTCAGCTTAGCTGAGCGTTTTTAATTCTTAGTAGAAGATCTCCAGGGGTGAATTTCCCAAGCTTGTACAGAATTAGTTGAATGGTTTTCCACAGTTTTAATGGGAATGGTGTAGCTAAAAGCCTATATGCTACTCTGAAAGTTTAGGTTCAATTAGTGACCAAGTGCAATAACTATTCACTGGATGGTTTCTTTCTTTATTCAAGAAAGTTAAAAGAAAAATCAATGACAATATCCCAAAAGGATTATTTTCTCCATCTCAATGGCACACGGAGGTCAGGAGTCAAATTTAAAGGATATGTATCCAAGTTGGGAGAATTAAAAGGAAGATTTGAATTTCTGTAAAATGGGAACTACAATTCAGAGATCACAATAGGTATCCCCTATGGTGCTTTTGCACCATAGGGGGTGACCAAGTGAAGAATGGTGGCTTACCAGATAGAAAGGCTTCTGAAGTGCTGGTGTCAGTGTTTCCTGTAATTTTTAAATTACTTTCTCACTCCTGCCACATTAAGATCTCCTGGATGTATCATAAACTACTTATTGAGGGTGTTCAGCTGGAAAATTGAAAAGAAAGCCTTTCAAGGGTTTTTCCTCTCTGAAACAGGTGGGAAGATGGAAAACAGCACTTGATTGTTTCTTTTGTTTCAACCAGGTTAAGCTTTTGAGAGCCTAGTGAATTTGCCATCCAAAACCAAAAAGAATTATTTGTGTACGTATACATTTAAATGAAGCTTGGAAATATGGTATCAACAAAGGGAAAACGGTTGCTTTTCATAACTTGAGCTGTTCATCGGGAAATGTCAAAACATATTTACCTTTGAAAAATGTCAAAGCTTAACACTATATGCGATGAACCTACTTCAACAATCTGGGAAAGCTTTGCAATTTCTCTACAAATATTGTGCAATCCAAAAAAATGTTCATGCTAACAAGAAAATATATTAGGCCACATAAAATAAGAATAAAGATGTGATCAAGCAATTCATTTACAACTTAAACCATCAACCTCCAGCAAATATTTTGCAAGTCTTTTCCTGTATCTATATTGTTTCAAGCTACCTTACCTTCTTTCAAACAAATATCATCTCTATATTATAAGTCAACCAAACTGGAATGAAATGTCGGCATGAAATTTCTTTAAACAGAATCTCTGTATATTTAAGTATTTTTGTTAGGGTATGTGTACATGCTTTTGATAAAAGAAACACAAATATAAGTATATAGCCCACCATGCTATACAGTATGACTGAGTTTGTGTGCATAGAAGTTTTACAGATAAGGTGAGAGTGGAGGGGGCAGCAAGACAAAACCCAGAGGTCAGAAAACACAGAACATATGTGGAACGACTCATGGTTCCACAATCTTGCTGTATCGTAGGGTGCTAAAGGGTAATCATGAGGGGAAATATTGAGTTGGCTAAATTGAGGTCATAGGGCTTAGAGTTTTAAATGTCAGGTGGAAGAATCCAGGTTTTTCTAAACATGTCACAGAGCCAGTAAAGTCATTTTGGTATGTAAGTAACATAAATAATCTTCACTTCAAGAAAACTAATCTATGGGGCACCTTGCTGGCTCAGTCAGTTAAGTGTCCGACTTTGGCTCAGGTCATGATCGCACGGTTCATGAGTTTGAGCCCTGCATCTGGCTCTGTGCTGGCAGTGCAGAGCCTGCTTGGGATTTTCTCTCTCTCTCTCTCTCTCTCTCTCCCTCTCTGCCCCTCCTCCACTTGTACTCTCTCTCTCAAAATAATTTGAAAGGGGTGATATTGATTGTAACTGGGACATTCAGTAAAGACAGTTGAACAGATACAAAACCGCATTGTCATTTAGTAGGATTCACAGAATTATACAGACAAATAGAATTCTTTCTGAGAGTCATTGGAAATTATAAATTAGTTGGGATGGCACATGACAGAGTGTTTAATAAGACTCACCAGTGTTATTGGACTGGAATGTCCTTCATCAACCAGAACACTATGGCCACGGTTAGTCTTTGGGCCAACTGGGGGGTGAGGAGATAGGATTGGCATGTTATTTTCTATAAACCATCTTGTGGATTCTCCCTAGGATAAGAAAGTGATTTGATAAGTTGATGCATCATTAGTAATCTAGGTTAGGTTATTGCCTGACAGGTAAGAGATAACTTATTATTAAAGAAGTCCTTTCTCATTACTTTCAATAGTGTTCCTTCTGGGGTGCCCGGAAGTGTTCCTTCTGGGGTGGCTCAGTCGGTTAAGCATCCCACTTTGGCTCAGGTCATGATTTCGTGGTTCATGAGTTTGAGCCCCACATCAGCTCTGTGCTGACAGCTCAGAGTCTGGAGTCTGTTTCAGATTCTCTCTCTCTCTCTCTCTCTCTCTCTCTCTGCCCTCCCTCGCTCATGTTCTGTCTCTCTCTCTGTCTCTCTCTCACACAAGAATAAATAAAATATTTTAAAAAATTTAATTCAGGGGCGCCTGGGTGGCGCAGTCGGTTAAGCGTCTGACTTCAGCTCAGGTCACGATCTCGCGGTCCGTGAGTTCGAGCCCCGCGTCGGGCTCTGGGCTGATGGCTCAGAGCCTGGAGCCTGTTTCCGATTCTGTGTCTCCCTCTCTCTCTGCCCCTCCCCCGTTCATGCTCTGTCTCTCTCTGTCTCAAAAATAAATAAACGTTAAAAAAAAATTAAAAAATTTAATTCAAAATAAATAAACATTAAAAAAAAGTGTTCCTTCTGAAGTCTATCATGACAGTCAGAAAAAGTTTCACAGCTGTACTGGGGCTTTGGGTGTGTTAGTAAGAGGCAGGAATTTCAGTCTCCTATGTTGGAAGAAACAGCTGTACTCAAAGAAATAGCAACGGATACAGTGCATCCTGAGTTCTAGCAACAATAATATTTATTTATCTGCCTTAAGCAGATCATTACAAGAAGCACAATGCTCTTCACAGCTCTGATTAGTAAAGACTACCAGCAAGTATTACTTTTCTATCTTAAAAAATAATTAAATCACGCCCCAAGCAAGAGGGTTGCATATTACATAAAAGGAGCCTAAATCATAGGTCTTTCACCAAGTACAGCTATAAAGTGAAAACCGTTATAAATAAAAATCATATAGGGAGGAAGTGGAGTGTCCATCAGGAATTTCTGCCACTGTTGTAATACACCCGTGTGCTTAGTCAGTGTGTCTGGCAACCTGGGTGAGGGTGAACCACACACTGCTTCAAGCAGTGTTCGTCACTATTTCCAGGGACCATTCTTCTCCATGAGCATTTAATCAGTAAATCAGAGAATCTATAACTCAGTCCTTGATGCAGGACAATATTGGCAAAGTTGATCTCTACACAACAACTTTTCTGATCTTGAAAAACTCCCCTATCTGCTGTTATTTAACAACACTTTCCTAACAAGATTTTCTTTTGACCATGATGAAATAGACTTGAGTCTATCAGGTAAGAGGGAAATATGACTGTCTTCTATGGCAAGTTGTTCTACAGAAGCTTTACAAATAGTTCTCAGTCTGTGAAATGTGTCTTAGGTCCCACATTTGTAATACGACACGGAAAATAAAGAATAACATGTGAGTTCGAGTGGCTCAAGAATAAAACTGCTAACCTAAACTGAGCCCTTTCAAACATGCTTAATTGAATCTCTTATCCTCCCAATTCAAATTTATGTTTTATAAGTTCACTTCAAAGAAGAGATGTCAAATACAAAAATGGAAAAACAAGGAATTTTTAAATGCCTTGTACAGAATGTCTAAATCTTATGCTTTTGTTTGCCAAATAGATCTTTCCTGCCATCTATTTTCAAGGGTCATGCTTGCATGAAAACGTGCCATTGTATAATTTTTAGAATGCCATTTTCCACCACTTTGGGAACATCACCATCTATTTTCAGCTTTTAAAGACAAAAAACAAAAATCCTTTGGCATCTATCACATATCAATCAAGAAAAGACAAAAGCAAAATTTCAAACTTGAAAAGAATGTTTTCATGTTTCCTTTGAAAGGTTTGTACCTTGTAAAATTTATTTTGCACAAGGAGCTCCTATTTTGCCAAGATCTTCTGAAATAATGGTGCCCAAGACATAGTCTTGGTGAAACCATCACCTGACTTCAGCTCAGTTACCCAAAGGTAAAGTGCCTTGAAAAACTTCAATAACAGCACCACTGACTTTTAAAATCATAAAATAATTTAGTAAAAGAGAATTGTGTAGCTCCTTACCTTAAATCTCTGAATTTGCTCCTTCCTAGCCAAGCTCTCCAGTTTTTTCTTTATTTCAAGCTGATGATAACGCTAAGCACACAGGAAAGAATGGAGGAAAGGATCCTATCAATTATAGCAAAGAGTTTTTTAGAGGAGAATAATCCCCCCAGCTAGCTGTATTCCAATTCCCCACCTTGTCATTGAGATGGAGAAGAATCACCTGCATATGTGTGCAAGTGGGAATATAAATTGATACAACTCTTTAGAAAACCAATCCCTAACATAAAGTGATGAAAAGGGTCCCAATCCTTTAACCAATACATTCCACTTCAAAACCTAGGAGAAAATCAGAATTAAAAGACAACATATCTGTGTGGTATACAAAGATGCTATCTGAAAGGATTTTTCTCTTCAAAGCAAAAATTCAGAAGCAATATAAACCGTATAGAGAAGGGTTAACTTTTGGCCACATCTGTATAATGAAATAGAATATAATCATTAGAATAAGATTCATAAAGAGTTTGTTTAAAAAAAAAGATTGAAAATGCACGTAATGCAGGAGCAAAGTAAAATACAGAATTGCACAGAACTATGATTTAATTGATCACACTTATACTGTGTGGCTGTCCCTGTGCCAGGAAGTCACATCCTGGGCAACATCTCTTCTGGAACAATGCTAATTGCTAGGCAGTCTCACTCCACAAGTGCAGAAGCTGAGGCAGAGGACCATGAATTTGTCCCAGGTCACATATCTAGTCAGTGGTGGAAATGTAATTTGAAGTTCAATCTATTGAACACTAATTTCCTGTTTGTTTGGTTTTTACTTATTTACTTATTTTTCATAAAATGTGTCCCTGTCACAACATAGCATATTTTTATCAATGTATATGTATAAATAGAGACTAAAAGGGAATGTTAACAGCAGTTCTTTCTGAGACAAAGATTTTATGTGGTTAGTTTCCTTTTTATGCTTTCTTGCATTTTCCTAACTTTCTGTAATATATTAATTATATAATTTAGAAATAAACCCCATATGAAAATAATCTGCTCACAATTTTGTTGGAAATCATTCAGACACATTTGAGAGCGTTTTAAAGAGTGGTTTTTTCCTGTTTTTGATCTCTTCGTGCTTCCTTTTGGACCCCTCAGGCTCCATCCTTCCCTACCCAAGTATTATCAACCTCTTCAGATACTTCCCTTCCTTCTCTCCCTCTTCCTTGCTCTCTCACCCACTGATCACCATTTTGTGAGATTCGCTACCAATCATTTTCCATCTTTTATTTATTTCCAAGTCTCTGCAGCCTTCTCTCCTACTGCCCCTCCTCTTCACCGAGGCCACCAATGTCTTTGCCTCTGGGTCAGACCAAGGTCCTTTTTCCCCCAGTACTTTCCTGTTTAAGCATTGCACATTAAGCTTGTGAGAGCCTGCTGGCTTCCAGGACACCTTTCCATAGGGCCCAGGTTTCCACCACGCGAGGGCTCTCTCCTACTCCCTGTGGTAGGTAGTTCCTGGGCCCCAGCAGTGCACTGCCACCCGCCAGGTTAGCGCCCCCAGAATTGCTCTGGCTCCTTCTTCCCCACTCCATCCTCATTCAGTGTCTGTCTCTCTCCCCCTTCACATCTCTAGGGACAGCTGCCTTTCCCCAGCGTGTCATGACTGTTGTGAGTCCTTACCCTTGGGCAACAGCTTCCTAATTGACCTCCCATCTCCAATCTTTTCCAACTCATTAATCTATCTCCCACATTTTTAGCAACATCATCTTTCTAATGATGCTCTGCTCACTCATTTTACGCCCTTGCTGAAAAACGTCTCATCGCCTCATCACCTATGCTCCAAACCTAGTTAGGAATTGAAGCCTTTCCAGAAACCAGGCCCCAGCTTACAGAAGAGTGGCTCTTCCTGCTGCTCCTTCAACCAACCTGCCTTGCGGTCTGGCCTCAGTGAGTTTTCCTGCCCATCCACAATGGCCTTTCCCCTCTAACGTTGCGCCAGCTGTCCTCACTCTCTCGAATGTTTTTCTCATGCTTTCATGTGCAGCTTCACTCAGCCTTCAAGGTCCAGTTCAAATAGCAGGACCTCCGTTCTGCTTCCTCTGACTTTCACAGAGATAAGTCATCATTCTCTACGTCCTGGAACTAGGTCTGTTTTTCCTCTCTTCTAACACTTGATCACTTTCTACAGTAGGTTTTTGTTTTTGTTTGTTTGTTTTTTGCTTTTTTGTTTTTATATCTCACAGCTAGCTATATCACATAGCTTCAAACTGGTACGTGGTAAGCCTACGATTACTGATTAATGTTTGTGGTATGAACAAATACATGAATATTAATGTATCAACATTAGTAAATAGCATCAGCATAAAATAAATGTGAGATAAATGTAACAATTTAGAGACAGCTATTCTATTTGTTAATTATATTAATATATTACATATCATATATATATTACATCATATGAAATTATATTATATATTCTATATTAACACTTATCTAAGACATTTATTCCAAATTTTAAGAATATACAAAAACTCTTAAATGATAGCATATTCTACAGTTATGATGTGTAAGTTACATGAAAGTTTGGAAAACCAAAACTTCAAGGATTAAAGCTAATACAAAATTTGGTGCCTATTGGTTAAATTTGAAACTAAGTACAGATTAATCTACTGTACTATTTTTTTTAACATTAGTTGCAGAATTCCAACTAATACTTTTATAAGCAAGTGAATTTGAATGATTCCATATAACTCATGCACATGTCATAAAGCACATAATGAATTCCTAAATTAACAGATCATATACATCTTATCTGAATGCAACACTTGTTCAGTATAATGGTAGCATAATAATAAATATTTTCAGTGCCACTACACTTAGTATTGGTTTACTGGTGATTCTACAGTTGTTCATAAATGTTTACTGCACTCACAGGTCAATGATTTTACCAGCCAAGTTTTCTGATTTACTGCTGTATGGTCAAGCCAAGAAGTGACATGCTTTTTCACAGAGATTAAAATGGTGTTGATGCTTGAAACTATAAGTTCCATGGAGCAAGGCTAAAATAATTTATCAAGTTAGCTATATATCCTACTAAAAATGCCATGTCAGGTTTGAAAAAAAAGTTGTTGATGCTCGGTTTATGAATCTATGCTGACCAATGTGGCCTAAAGTGGGAGGGACAGCAGATGTTTCAATGCCTATTCCCTGAAATTTAGCATACGGCCCAGCTTCAGAGCCTTAAAAGAATAACAAATCTGAAATAATTCATGGCAGTGGAATTACTGATATTTAAACAGATGTCACTTTTTTTTTTAGCAAATGGAAATTGGGGTACAGATGGTGAGGGCTCGTATGTTTGAGAGTAGCCATTATGGATTAAAAATCTACATTTGTTAAATTAAATATCACAAAATATATAATGATGTCCATATTTTTCTGTAACTGAAATCGAGAAAAGCTTACTTCAGTCTCTTGGCTCTTTGCTACCCAGAGATTATAGAGTATTTCTCAGGGCACCTTGTTCCATTCCTTTTTAATGAAATACAGGAGGAATTCCTCTGCTTCTAGTACAGAAGTAGTATTAATTATCATATTAGAAACTATCTATTATAAAGAAAATATGAATACTTTACCTCCATATCAAGAACCTTATGGAAAATAGCCTGAGCTAGGCACTCCCGGATATATTTTTGGTGATCCCTCTTCATGATATTTAGTTTGTATTCTTTTTCGGAAAGTATTCTCCCGCTTCTTGTGATCTGTCATGAATAAATAAAACATACATGGAAACACAAAGCAAAAAATGTATTGTTTGTTACCAAAAATGGAGAGATGGCGTGACAAAGAGACAGAGAGAGGGGCAGCGTCTTCTAAGCCTAAAAGGGCATACTACTATGGCTGGTAAACTCACTCTTCATGAATATTTCATAAGGGAAAAAAATCGGTCTCATATACCAGCATTGGCAAAACACACACAGGTGGTGCACTTGACGTTTAAAACAAGGTTTTCATTAGAGTCACAATTTCTCCTTGATGGAACCCAGGTGTTCTTTTCACGTCTGTCTTTTGAACAGATTTGGGAAGAAGAGGTGGAGCGCTACCTTGAAACAATGAATAGGAGCAGTGATCACAGGACTGATGATCTCACAGGAAATAACGTTGAAGGGCAAAATATGTAAGCTATAGAGGTTCTCATCAGTTTGTTTTAAAAACAATTGGTTTCATTGCTTTATTTTCACAGCTTTTTCTCCTTCCACTCTCCAACCCAGAATGTAATTTAATGTGTCATGATTCAGATTTCTTTCAGATTATGCAGTGCTGCACATATAAAAGACTCCAGATTGCTTTCAATTGGCATCGTTGAAAATGCCAGGAGTGGTAGTTTCTGGTTTTTATTTACTTATTTTTCTTTGCTTTTGCTTTTAATCCTTCCTGAGAGCATATTTGTGGTATTTTTCTGTATCTTCTATCCTGGATTGTTCATCTTCTTCCTTTCCACTTAATTATGCCCTGCTCTTTCAGGTCTAACCCAAGCCCACATATTTCTTAATTTTGAAAACTGTAGTTTTTTAACACTGTTGTGGCAACATATTGGAGCACTGGGACCAAGGAGATTGGTGTTACAAGTGATTGGTTACTGATGATCTTTTTTTATATCTTTTTTTTTTCCCTGATGGAAAAAAAAGGGGTGTGTGGTTCTAGAAAGTGTTCCCAATCACAAATAACTCAGTTACGGTCTTTGAGATGTGTTCTCCGCCTGGGATATCGTGCCATTTGTTTCCAGATGAGAATAAATGTTGAGAACATTCTGCACTGTGGCTCCCTCCTAACAGGTGTCATTGTTCTCCTCCCCCCTCCACCCCTCCTGGGGGAGATCTGATCTCCCCAAGTAGACTGGAAGCTCCTATAGGGCAAAAGTTCTTAAACTGGAGTTCACATTAGGATTACCTGGAAAAGTGTTGAAAATAGATTGGTGGGCCTCACCCTACAGCTTTTGACTCAACAACAGGTCTGGAGTGCGGCTCCAAAATTTGCATTTTCTAACAAGTTCCCAGATGATGCTGAACACAAACAAGTTCTAGAGAAATCTTCCTTATTTGAGTTGTCGTGCTACATAACCAATGTTCAATAAATACTTGCTAATGATGTTAATAAGTAAATACAAAGTCCTTTCCACTTATACATAAAGCTTACCAATTGTTATCCAAAGAAGGAATGTTAACAGTAACCACAATAATTGCAATAAGCATTCATTACACCTCTCTTATTGCCGCAACGATCCTGAGGGCTGGGTATCATTATCTTCATTTCACAATTGAGGAAGCTGGAGCTGAGTAAGTTAAGTATGTGATTTGCTCAAGATCCTATGACTTGTAAATGGCTGAGCCAGGTTTCAGCCAGGTCTGTCTGATAACAAAGCCCCAGGAGACAAAAAGCAAGCTCTCAGGAGGTCTACCCTGCCAGAGTTCCAAGCACAAAAACAACAATTAGAAACACAATGCATATCCTTTCAACACCATGGCAACAATAGCTAAGGAAATCTTTGTGTTTTAAGAAGGTAAACAGCTAAAATCATTACTCACACTTTGTATAACCACGCCTATTTCTTTCAGTGGAAAACTGTAGTATTTTTTTAAAGATTTTCACATTAAATACATTTAGAGGAATAGAAATTTTGTGGAAATGATAGTTTTAGAGCTAAGAAAAGACACTAATGTTATCAATAAACCCAGGAAATGAAACAGGTTTTCAAAATTCAAGGGGAAATTTTGAACTGTTCGTGTCTTCCACACCTTATTCTGTGACTATTAAAAATAATATTTTTTTTTTCCTGAAGACAGTAAAGTCTTCTCTGTGCTTAATCCCTAACAGTTCCTGGCTCATACAATGTGTTCAATGAATACATGTTGAATAAATAAATGAATTAACAAATAAATAAAATATGCTATTGGAAGCTCATAGGGTTTTTCCTCAATAATTTATAAGTAGCTTTAGCAGTCATTGTGACCTCTCTTCCTATCTTTTGAAACACAGCTTCAAAAAGATAATCTGAGCTCTGGAAAAGAAGTAATTTTTCTAAAAAAAAAAAAGGGATGAGGAGGTAGGTGTCACTGATTAGCTCAAAAAGAAAACCAGAAAAGGGAGGAAATTACTGGATTTTTTTATATTTTTTTAATTAAATTTTTTTTCAACGCTTTTTATTTATTTTGGGACAGAGACAGAGCATGAATGGGGGAGGGGCAGAGAGAGAAGGAGACACAGAATCTGAAGCAGGCTCGAGGCTCTGCACTGTCAGCACATAGTCCAATGTGGGGCTTAAATCATGAACTGTGAGATCATGACCTGGGCTGAAGTTGGATGCCTAACCTACTGAGCCACCCAGGCACCCCTATCTTGGTACTCTTTATCATACATAAGACTTGCAGGGAGATTCATGTGTTACAGAAGTATATGCCAAATAACTTTTTTTTTTTTTAATTTTTTTTTCAACGTTTATCTTTTTTGGGACAGAGAGAGACAGACATGAACGGGGGAGGGGCAGAGAGAGAGGGAGACACAGAATCCGAAACAGGCTCCAGGCTCTGAGCCATCAGCCCAGAGCCCGACGCGGGGCTCGAACTCACGGACCGCGAGATCGTGACCTGGCTGAAGTCGGACGCTTAACCGACTGCGCCACCCAGGCGCCCCTGGAAATTACTGGATTTAATGAAACAAGAGGGCAGGTAGAAAGTAAACCAAATCTTACCAGCCCTGATCTTAAAAGGTGCCGTCTTATCCTTGTGTTGTTAAAATATCCAGTCAGGTGTTTATCAGTAAGACTATTATATGCTGCAAGTAATCTGGAAGACAAAAATGAAACCATTAAGGTTTTATGAAGTGTTGCTTGATAACCAAGGCAATTCTTGACTTTCTCATCCCCAAACTGTGCATAATCATTCACTTGTCCAGACAGACAATCATTCATGTGTTTAATAAACAGGTATTGAGCAATTACTGTTTTCCAGGTTTTATGATAAGAACTGGGACAGTCCTGACATTGTTTATTTTGCACACAAGTATGGAAATCAGGCATGAACAATTAAATTGGGTGTGAAAAATCCAACAACAGAAATACACATAACTCACGGGGACACAGAGAAGGAGACCACCAACTCCAGTTGTCAGGAAAGCCCTCACAGAGGAAGCCTGATGGAAAACTTGGAAATTCCTTCAGAGGACTCTTCAGCCTCCTGTTTCACCCTAAATTCTAGCAACAAACTTACATGCACCTCCTCAACATATTCATTCATGACTTCAGCATACAACGCATGGTCCCTCTACTGCCAAGGCCTTTCTCCGACCCTTTAGCTAGTGGATAAGACCCATGATTAACAATCATCTCTTTCCAGAAAACATTCCCTGACACAAACTGGATGGACCTGCCACTCCACTCCCCCCACCCCCTGTGAAACCTTGAGTTATATTACACATGATTGGAAGGCCAGAATCGTGTGTTATTCTTGGTATCCCTATAGATATTATTTATTGTGTTCCCAAATAATGATGTGTCAATAGATGAAAACACAATTTTGCTTGAGACTTATTTTTACTGGTGTAAACTTCTAAATTTAAGGTCAGCAGCTTAGAACTCTTAACTTCCAGATAGATAGATAGATAGATAGATAGATAGATAGATAGATAGATGATAGATAGACAGATATTTCCAGACAATGTCATTAATTCCACATCCAGAACTCCCCACCCTTCCCCCAAAATTCACAAATTACTTTTGATTTCTAGGATCTTTTATTTTAAGAGTTAAAAGCAAACAAATTGATTGATGTTATACCTGGGTAGATGGTCAATCTGAGCCTATAAATCAAAGTTTGAAGCTATTTTTTCTAAGTTTTAACTTATCCTCTACTGATTACTATCACCTTACAAAAGCACATACACATACATGTACATGTAGGTATATATGTTCATCCATATACGTCCATATACATAAAGGTGAATATATGTACATATATATATATGTATACATACAGAGCGAGATGAAGACAGAGGCAGAGAGAGAGAGAGAGAACACAAGTCTAAACATAACCCTAAAATAAGGCTGTCTTAAAAAAATGTATACCCTATTACCTGCAACACAGATTACAGTGTATACATACTATGAGCAGTTGATCCTTAACTTACTTGGAGGCTAGAGCAGGGACTCATAGAATCAAGTAAATGTCATTAGTGACAATTTTATTTAGCTGCCTTAATTACATGGAGATGGTATTGGTGACCTTTTCCTTTCTCTTTTCTCCTTAATGCTCATCTTCGGAAAGTTATATACTGTCAAATGGTAAGAAAAGTTTAATTTTGTCCACAAAAGACACCGAAAGCCGTTACAAAACCCAGAAGGCAAGATGCCACACGAGGGTTGCCGACGTGTGAACAACTGCGGAAACCATTATTTCACTGGGTTTATGTAAAAAGACAACCTGAGGGCTTCAGTAATGCACATACGAAACCAGCCCCAGATAATGCTTTGAAACTATCTTTTAAATGAACTGTCTTGGAGTCCTATAGTTCATCAAAGGTTTCCTGTCTCCAAAAGGTCAACACTGTATCCCTTACCCTTTCTGAATCTCAGAATATCTTTTCAGCAACTCATTTCAGAAAGGTGAGCAGGTGTCTCTTGGTCCTAACAATCATGATTCCACAGCTCACAGATTCTTAAGATAAATCATTAGACAGATATCATACATAGTCTTTTGTCTGTTTTTCAGGCTCAAGTTTTTAAAAAAAGTCAATAGTTTTAGGATAGCTATGAGCGCTAAAACCCTGATTAAATGAAATAGGGTCAAAAAGTTAGGATAACATAAACTTTAACTTCCCTACTGACTGAAAATAACCCCCTTCTTTAAATTCAGAATTTGTTGCAATATTTAGGTCCTAAGGATAAAGCTTAGCCAGCTTTGGCACCACTTCATCTTAATTCTTCTCTCTCAGGCTCCTACGAAACAAGTTTGTGTCCACGACACCCCTCCAGTCTTACTAAAAGGCCCAGTTGAGTTGAAACCTTTGAACACATCAGCTTTCTCACCTTTAGGAGTGACTGAAAATCCCTGGTTGGGATACCATTTGTAGAGCAACTCTTTCCATGTCTATCATTTACAACTGGCCTTGGCAGAAAAGCTGAAAAATAACTAGCTGGGTCGATCCAGGGTCAGTCATTTCTTTTTCAGCAGTACCTAATTTATTTTTTGTACTGAAACTTTAAGTTAACAAACTGATAACAAGACATTGTACTAGAGTAAACTGGATATGGATTTAGTAAAACAGCTGTTATGGACTCAATGTTTCCCCCCAAAATTTATATGTTAAAGTGCTAACCCCCAATGTGATGGTATTAAGAGGTGGGGGCTTTGGGAGGTGATATGGTCAGAGGGTAGAGCCCTCATGAATGAGATTAGTGCTCTTATAAAAGAGACACCAGAGAGCTCCCTTGTCTCTTTCCCCATGTGAGAATACAGCAAGAAAATGGCCATGTATGACCCAGGAAGCAGCTCTCAGAAGACACTGAATTTGCTGACACCTTGATCTTGGACTTTCCAGCCTCCAGAACTGTGAGAAATAAGTTTCTATTGTTTAAGGTACCAGTCTATGGTACTCTGTTAGAGCAGCCCGATGGTACTAAGATAGCAGTCAATGCAAACATTTCTCTTGTATACATATAAATGTACCCTGTTCTGACCATGAAGCCTCCTCCACAGGGAGATGGTAGTAATCCTGTGTCTCAGCCACAATCATGATCTGTTTGATTCCTCCTGCTCTGCTTCTCTTCATTTGTGCTTGGTATGGGTTTGTAGCCTCCCTTTGCATTTACTCAACTATAAGAACTTTACTGACCCAGCCACAAATTTATATTGGTAGAGTTTTTCTAATGTTTCTGCCTTTGTCCTCACCATTCACTGCCACTGTTTCCCCAACACACACACACACCGTGTTCTTTTCTTTCTTATACTCAGCAGAGCCCTGGGCCAGATGAGGTCACCTCACCTGAACTTGGTGATTGTGTTGGTAATTGTGTTGCGCTGGGAGCACTCCACTCCCTTTGTAAGTCACTCTCTGCATCTCAGGTAAAAGCTGGACTTTTGGTCACACTACCCAGTCCTGAGATCCTCCCCTGCTGCCATCCATAGGATCAACAACAGCACTGGTCACAGCAATTACCAGGCCACTGGGACTGTATCATTTAAAGTCCATGCTGTTCACACCAAGTCCCACAGCTAAATGCCCAGATCAGCCTAACTCATTGGCTTCTTTATCAGATGCACAAAACTGCTTACTCACCTCCTGGTCTCTGGGTGGAGAACAACCGGCCACCTAGCTCAATGCACCAGGGAAAACAGTACCCCAGGAAACAAAGCAACCCTGTCCCTTTCTTCCACTTCAGTACACACCCCACATTCCTGTGGTGCATCGGGATTAGAGGAGCAGGCTGCTGAGACACTGGGAGTGCTGTCTCTCCAGCTGCAGTGCTTCAACACTAAACCCTCAAACCCATGCAATGTAGAACATATAAATAAGGCTCTGAAATAATAAAGTTGGGGTTTCTTATCAATCCCTCCATCTGCCCCCAAAGAGAGAATCTATCCCATAAAACCCCCAAATGAACAGACACTATAATATTATTAATCACAGACACTTATTGAGCACTATTTTCAGGGTATTCCATAAGGTACTAGGGATACAGAGACAGCACAGACCCTGCACCCACTGAGTTCCCAATCTAGTGGGGAAGTGTGTGTGCGCATACAGAGTGTGTGCATATGTGTGTGTGCATGCACATGTGGGCATCCTTCATTTCTTCCTGTCATAAACTGATTCATTCACAAATAGATCGTGAGTGTTTACGTGTCTCCATGTCAGATTCCGTGCCCTAAGCTGGGCAAGGAATGTAATATTCCCATCCCATGCTGCAGATTGCAAGCATCCCCACATACATAGTTTCATGTAATTTCTTTTAGGCCCCTATTATAGATCTTCCATTTTCCTAAAGTATAAAAGCTCTAAAACAAGATTATCATTTAATGAGTCAGTCCTGGGAAAACCTAAGGTAACACTTTTTCACAGTGATAGAAGAATTTCTTCTATCAGGCCTCAGCACTCTTGAACCTCAACCTCCTCTCCCAGCACTGCCTGTTCCCACACTGCTTACCCTTGGTGAGAGGAACAGATGTCGTGGTTAAGACTCCAGTTCCAGTTCAATCCTGGCTTCACCATCACTGGCTCCATAACTGAGAGAAAGTGACCTAACTATGCCTGGATTGTTCCACCTTCCACAAAACACTAAAACATGAATGCAACTCAGCCAAGTTCTTTGACACTTTCTAACAAAGATCACCTTCCCTCCAGTTTCCAATAACATGTTCCTCATTTCCATCTGAGACCTCATCAGAATGGCCTTTACTATCTGTTTCTACCAACATTTCTACAACATTCTGTACATGATTATTTATGTATTCTCTGAGAAGTAAACTTTCTCTTCAGCTCTCTTTTCTTTCTGAGCCCTGACCAGAATCACAAGAAAATCCCTTCACAAGAAGATATTGGCAAACCAAATATCTGATAAGGGGTTAATATCCAAAATATATAAGGAGCTCATACAACTCAGTAGCAAATCACCATCATCATCATCACCATCCAAATAAAAATGAGCAGAAGACCTGAATAGACATTTCCCCCCCAAAAAGCATACACACGGCCAACAGGTATATGAAGGGATGTTCAACTAATCATCAGGGAGGTGGAAATCAAAACCACAATAAGATACCACCTCACATCTGTTAAGATGGCTGTTATCAAAAAGGTAGGACATGAGTGTTGGTGAGGATGAGGAGAAAAGCGAACACTTGTGCACTGGTGGTGGGAGTGTAAATTGGTGCAGCCACTGTAGAAAACAGTATGGAGGTTTCTCAAAAAATTAAAAATAGAATTCCTTATGATTCAGCAATCCCACTTCTGGGAATACATCCAAAAGAAATGAAATCATGATCTTGAAGAGGTATCTGCACCCCATGTTCACTGCAGCATTATTCATTATGAATAATAGCCAAGGCATGGAAATAATCTAAGTGTCCATCAATGGAAAAATGGATAAAGAAAATGTGATATATTTGCATTATAAATGTGATGCCATTTGAAATAACATGGATGCATCTTTAGGGCATTATACTAAGTTAAATATGTCAGAGAAATATAAACACTGTATGATCTCATTTGTATGTGGATTTTTTTCTCAATTTTAAAGATTTAATAGGCTGGAGAGCCTGGGTGGCTTAGTCGGTTAAGTATCCAACTTTGGCTCAGGTCATGACCTTGTGGTTTGTGAGTTCCAGCCCCATGTCAGGCACTGTGCTGACAGCTCAGAGCCTGGAGTCTGCTTCGGATTTTGTGTCTCCCTCTCTCTCTGCCCCTGCCCCACTTGCACTCTGTCTCTTTTTCTCCCTCAAAAATAAATAAACATTAAAAAAATTTAGGAAAAAAAAGATCTAATAGATACAGAGAGTAGAATGATGGTTGTCAGGGATTGAGGGTGGGAGAAATGAAGAAATGTTGGTGAAACGGTACAAATTTCCAGTTAGAAGATGAGTAAACTCTGGGGATCTAATGTACAATACAGCATGGTGACTATAGTTAACGGTATCGTATTATGTAGTTGGAAGTTGCTAAGAAAGGAGATCTTAAATGTTCTCACCACACCCAAAAAAAAAAAAAAAAAAAGTAATTATGTGAAGTGACCGATGTGTTAACTAACCTTACTAAGGTAATCATTTTTCAATATATACATTTGTCAAATCATCATGTTGCACACCTTAAACTTACACAATGCTATATGCCAATTATAGCTCAAGAAAGCTGGGAAAAAAAAGTTTTTGCACCTTACAACTTTTCCAGTCTCTACCCATTACCAGTTCCAAACCTGCTTCCACATTTTTAGGTATGTGTTATAGCAGCATTCCACTCCTTGGTACCAATTCCTGTCTTAGTCTGTTCAAGCACTGTCACAAAATGGACTAGGTGGTTTAAACAACAGACACTTAGTTTTCACAATACTGGGAGCTGGAAGTCTGAGACCAGTATGCCAGCATGGTCAGATTTCTTGGTGAGAGCCCTCTTTCTGGTTGACAAACAGCCATCTTCTCTTTGTACTCTGCACAGTGCAGACAGAAAGGCAAGCTCTCTCTCATCTCTTCTTATAAGGGCACAAATTCCATCATGAGGGCTCCATCCTCATGACCTATCTCTCAAAAGCACCAGCTCCAAATATCATCACACTGGGGTTGTGGTTTCAACATATGAATTTGAGCCTTAGGTTAAGTCACTTGCTGAAGATCATATAACCTAAAACCTGTTCCTGACAATATTTGTCAGATCACAGTGAAACGCCACTCACAAGGGCTTGCTCAGGTAGGGACCAGGATGCTAAGTATGATGACAGAAAAATAAGAATCATGAAATATTCACAGAAAAATGTAATTCCATAAATTCCCCAGTATAGAAATAGAAAAAATTTAATGAAAATTCTTATAGACAAAAATTAACAAATACATAACTTTCCTTTATAAATGGCCATATCATTAGCATAAAAGAGATGTACCAAAATCTTTAAATTATCTTATTCTTTAATATATATTTCTGTAATTTGCTTTACGATGCAAATTTCTCTAGCAAACTTGTTCAGAGAGAATATAGAGAATAATTTTGACACAACCAGTTTTATTTAGCTCAAATTGTGACCTCGCCCATCTGAATTAATGAAGCTTATACTAATTTATTATTGCTGTTGTACCAAAGTACATTAGTAGCTTAAATAACACAAATTTATTATCGTATACTTCTAGAGGTCAGAAGTTCAAAATGGGTCTCACTAGACTAAATTCAAGGTGTCATCACATTTGCATTCCTTCTGGAGACTCTAAGGGAGGATCTTTTCCACATTCCAGAGGCTCCCCACATTTCCTGGCTCCTGGCCCCCTTCCATTGCCAAAGCCAGCATGGCCGGTCAAGTCTGCACCATCAAACACTGAGTGGGGCTCTATCTCACAAACTGGGAGATATGACCTGAGCCAAAATCAAGACTTGGACGCTCAAACAACTGAACCACCCAGGCGCCCAAGGTTCTGGCTCTTCTGCCTCCCTCTTGCCTATGCAGATACACTTGTGATTACTTACATTAGGTCTACCCACATTAATCTAGAATAATCTTTTTATTTTAGGGTCAGCTGATTGACAACCTTAATTCCATGTGGAAACTTAACTTCCCCTTGCCACATAAATTAATATGTGCACACGTTCTGATGACTAAGACATTGACTTTTTTGAGGGGCCATTATTCTGCCTATCATGTGCCTTTTCCTATATTCCAGATGCCAGGGAGCAGAAACACTGGCTGTTGAATGTTATGGCAATTAGGCTACAACACATATTTTGCAATGACCATGTTCAATCGTGTCAGTGATCCTCACTTTCAAAAAGGACACTTCCCAGATGGAAGAAGGCAGTTCTTGGAAACACACCAGGAGGAACAAAATAAACGGGAGCCTAAACTTTGATGTGCCAAATGTGAACACTAAGGCAAAAGAACAAGAGGTATACTATGGAACAAATATATTCAAACAATATCTTTTTCTTAAAAACATTTTTTTTTAACATTTATGTCTTTTTGAGAGACAGAGAGAGACAGAGCATGAGCGGGGGAGGGGCAGAGAGAGGAGACACAATCTGAAGCAGGCTCCAGGCTCTGAGCAAGCTGTCAGCACAGAGCACGATTTGGGGCTCCAATCCACAAAGAGTGAGATCATGACCTGAGCATGACCTGGCTCAACCAACTGAGCCACGCAGGTGCCCCCATATATTTTTCTTATAAGGATAACAATATAGAGATAACTTCTTTAGGTGAATCTAATATGTGAAATGACAGATTAGCCCATAGGATATAATTGTATTCACGTCAAACACTAATTAACCAGCATTTAACATATCTCATTAAATTCAAATAATTATTATATGAAACATTAAGAAAGAAGAAAATGTTGCCAATTACACTTCAGCATGCCACTGATGTAAGCACAAATGATTTTAGTAATGTGAAAATGTGAAAAAATAATCTTAGCATTGATGACATAGGTTACTATACATGCTTGATTACTGCACATATATAGATATATCTGAGGAAGAGGAAAAGAAGACATATACAAGAATATGGCAGGGTTGCCACCATTAGAAGCCTCAAATTGAGGTTAGAGGATTTTACACATAAAATAATCAGAAAGCATACAAAAGTATATTTTAAAAGTAGTAACTGTGGAGTATTGGAGCTGACTCACACCGGATCTAATGAGATAATTGTTAAAATTTTCATGAGTTTTGCAAGCCATTTTTAGCTTGAAATTGGCCATTGTGGGAATAGTTACACCACAGAAATTAACAGACACTATATAAATCAAGGCTCTTTTTCTTTCTGAAAAGCCAGTTTACCAGCACACCACTAACTGAATTTCAAAAGTAAGTGGCAAGATATATCATGGGAGCTATTAAATAAAACGATTCATTATATGAGTCAATATATAGAAGTATGCCTTACATAGTATTATCCAGAAATTCATCTTCTATATGCAATATTTGACCAAAGGGGCTTATATACCTGTTCAGCCATTTCCTATCCCCAACAAAAAGAGCATGAGGACTCTGGAAAACACATTGACATTTGTCAGTGGCATTTCAATCAAGAAATTTTATGCAAGATATCTCTTTACATTGCCACAAATGGAAAGGTTCAACTCACCTACCAATCTGGAAAAACTGATTACATCATTTTATGCTCAACAAAATCAAATGAGACTTAGGTGAATGAGCACGGTTTTATTACTAAAGATGATCAAGATGTGCTTTGCATCTACAAATCTGCAATTTGTAGAGTCTGATAGTGTTCAAAGAGGGCCTACCTTCACTTGATCTTAGCCAAAAGGCCGAGAAGTGATGGGGAGGGCCTACCTTAAGTCTCCACTGCCAAGATAGGGTTCTAAGCAATGACAACCAGATAAAATGTTTCTGCAACTCACTTATCAAGTCTTTGTATTGGGAAAGCAAGTTAAACAAATCATAGAATATTGTGGTTTGATTGGCATTATGTTACAATTCACAAGCAATGGAGTTCCATCTCCTGACCCAAATAGATTTCTCACTATCCATTAAGAAGACTTGTAAGAATCCACAGAATTTCAGCTCTGTGAGGAAACTCATCATACTCAAGCCAACAAACCAAGACTAAGACTTTGAATCTCAGTAAGATTCTTAGCAAAGAAGTAAATAAAATCTAGATGGGAACAACTTCCCCAAATAAAATCTCTGAAAACAGCACCAATAACCAGAAAACTAAAGAAAAATTAAACTACATAGTTTCCTATCACTGAACACTGCATGTCTGTCATTTAAGAGTGAAAAAATTTAAGAAATACGTGACTAGACACTTAAACTCTTAACAGGTGCAATGATTTTCCTGTAGTTATTTAAGGCAAATAAATCTGTATCAAATACTTCAGCCCCAAGTAAATTTGATGAGATAAAAAAAGGATGAGATTTGGGGCTAGAAGGCTTGAGGTCAAATTCTAATTCTGCCCTTTATAGGATGCATGACCCTGGAGAATTCAATCTTCTCCCTTTTGCAATTATCACCATGAAGTCAAACGCTGTGACTGCTTCCTGAAGTGGATGATCTAAGTTTACTGGTCTGGAAACGTATTTACCTGGAGCCACAGGATTATTTATAGAAATGACCACATGAGGTCTAGTCAACTCTCTCATTTTATATTCAGGATACTGAGGTTATATTTATAAAAGTAGGCATAACTCATCAGTAAACTCAGATCAAAGGACTCAAAAAGAAGATGCCTGAATGTCACAGAAATTCTCATAGAATTCTACCTGTCCCTTTCCTAGGGTCCTTGTCTCCCTACCTTGCACCAGAATTTCTTTCATCATGTTTGAGCGCTCCTTTTATTTTATTTATTTTTTATATCTAAGTCTATTTATTAATTTTGAGAGAGAGAGAGGATGAGCAGGATAGAGGCAGAGAGAGAGGAAAGAGAGAATCTCAAGCAGGTTCTACACTGTCAAGGCATAGCCTGAGACCGGGCTCGAACTCATGAACTGCGAGATCATGACCTGAGCCAAAATCAAGAATTGGACACTTAACCGACTGAGACACCCCTGATCACTCCTTTTAGATTCATGTAAGATTCCTCCCTGTATCCCTCTTGCAGATTGTACTGTGATGCCATGTCTACAGTAAACACTCTGCCAATTTTTGTGGGATAAGTGAATAAATAGTTAATGGAAACAAAATCTATTGGCCAAATTCCTTGACATAGATCCTTTCAAAAAATCCATGTGTAAGGATCATAACCCCTCTTTTGCTTCAGGATAATAACTGAAAAGAGTTTATACCCAAAGAGGTTCAAAAGTTTGCTTTGCCTAGATTGGCTTTTTTAAGATTCAGAATGCACAGTGTGGATGATCATGCCAACAATATGTTTTGTTGTTTTGTTTTTGTCAAATAAGTGCTTTTGCAGCGTAATACAAAATTGCATTGAAAGAAAAGTTCCTAGGGAGGTAGGACAAAAAAAACAAAACAAAACAGAACAAAAATCTTTTGAGGAAACTTGAAGAAAGACCAATACAGAAGAGTAATTGACAGAAGGGTCAATTATTTTCCAACACTTTATAAGAAAAGTCTTTGCCAACTAAAATTAGACCATGAGTCTCTGCTGCCTGCCACTTTGTAGAGGGTGATTGAACTACTATTATACTAATGATTTTATATTACATTCTTCATTCCTTTTATTTGTATCCAAACCTGCCAGATTTCTGCAATTATGCTAAATATTGATTTACAATTTCTCTCAGCTTATTCCAATGATGCAGACAGATGAGAACCACAACATTATTTTATTTATAGCCTTAATATGATGGTTTGAAGTGACTAGTAAAACCAAAACTACTCCAACTGTGCTGACCACTGGTGGGATAGTTTTGCAGTGTTCACAGATGAGGCAGTAAGAAAACAGCATGTGGGAAGTCAGTAGGCCTGGGCCTCCCTGAGGTCGACAGTTCCCAAAAGATGAAGTTTGAGCCTCTAAGCTCTTCTCTGGAGACTTAAGAATTTTACTTCTATGAACAGGAAAAAAAATTGTGGCCACTTAAAAAATATGCATTAATAAAAAAAAATAGTATGCAAACCAAGGGAGATAATGAAGTTGTTTGGAGAAAAGATGATGGGGGGGGGGGGAAGTTCTAGAAATCAGTAACTTTCATCACTAGTATTTATTGATCATTTAATTTTTTTGTAGTGCACACAGTAAACACTCTATATATAACATATATAACACTCTATATAACTCTATATATCAAAGCAATCCTGCAAATTACTATTATCTGCCTTTTTCACAAAGAGTAAACTAAGGTATACAGTGCTTAGATAAGTAGCTTACATCTAGTTAAAGACAAATCCACAGTTCAAATAAGGGGCTGTTCTGCTTTAACCACTACACCGAACTATGTTCTACAAGGTATGATCAATAGTCCTGAAGAGCTCAGCCTAAAGAAGAAAAAGCATATGGGGGCCAGATAAGTGAACAGTTGATCTGTGAAAGATGCTAAGAAGGCAGAATCATCTAAAACCACGAGTGAAAGTACAGTGAGGGCTGTCTGGCTCAATAAAAGGAAAATTGTTTAAAAGTCAAAGGAATGGGGGCGCCTGGGTGGCGCAGTCGGTTAAGCGTCCGACTTCAGCCAGGTCACGATCTCGCGGTCCGTGAGTTCGAGCCCAGCGTCAGGCTCTGGACTGGTGGCTCAGAGCCTGGAGCCTGTTTCCGATTCTGTGTCTCCCTCTCTCTCTGCCCCTCCCCCGTTCATGCTCTGTCTCTCTCTGTCCCAAAAATAAATAAACGTTGAAAAAAAAAAAAGTCAAAGGAATGACCTATAAGATCTCACACCCAACAAGCCTGGGACTGGACAGTTTTGTAACAGCAGTGAGGGTTTTAAGCGGGGAAATAGCATGACTAGATTATTCTAAGTCTCCTTTTAATACTAAAGTCTTTCTGCTGTGTCTTGAGGATGCATAGTATGGTAGTTTAGAGTTTCACTTCTCAAGTCCAATAAGGTTGAACCTTAACCATTTAACTATCTCAACTATTCAGTAGATTAGCAATGAGGGGCAAGGTAATTAACTTCCCTGTGCCTTATACCTTCCTCTGAAAATGGAAATAATAGTAGTGCTACTTTAGAAAGTCATTTGGTGCATGAAGTGAATTAATACTAAAAAATTATCAAATTACCAACCACATACTAAATGCTCAATGGATTTTGGAAGTTATCAATGAGTTGATGTACTTTAAGAATTAATTGCTAAAGACTTAAGGATGTGTTAACTAATCTTATTGTAGTAATCATTTCATAATATATACATATATAAAGTCATCATTTTGTACACTTTAAGTTTACATAGTGTTATTCGTCAATTACATCTCAGTAAAGCTGGAAAAATAAAAATGAGAAAAAAACAAAAAAGACTTAAGCAACATATGTTGTGGGTTTTTTTTAAGATTTTCTTTTTTAAATGTATTTATTTTGAGCAGGGGTGGGGGGCAGAGACAGAGGGGGGAGAGAATCCCCTCTCTCATGTGGCTTGATCCTATGAACTGTGAGATCATGATGGACACTTAACAGACTGAGCCACCTAGGTGCCCCTTAAGCAACATATATTTTGTACAAACATCAAAATAAATACACAATAGCTGCCACTCACTGAGTCTCTAATATGTGTCAATATTCCTGCAAGGAAGGTAATTATAAGCCCCAATTTTTGAAAGAGGAAAGTGAAGCACAGAGAAATTAACTTTTCTAAGTCCATGTAAGGCACGACTAAGATTCAAATCTATGTCTCTCTGACCCCCAAAATATTCCTCTTTCTACTATAGCATACTTAATCTCATATTTTTTATTTTATTTTTTTTTAATTTTTTTTTCAATGTTTATTTATTTTTGGGACAGAGAGAGACAGAGCATGAACGGGGGAGGGGCAGAGAGAGAGGGAGACACAGAATCGGAAACAGGCTCCAGGCTCTGAGCCATCAGCCCAGAGCCTGACGCGGGGCTCGAACTCACGGACCGCGAGATCGTGACCTGGCTGAAGTCGGACGCTTAACCGACTGCGCCACCCAGACGCCCCAGAATCTCATATTTTTTAAATGAAACACTGATTTTCCTTTTGGAATGTCATCCCTTTTCATTTAAGAGATCACAAACAATAAGATGATTTTCAGACAGTTCCAATCTTTTAGACACTTTAATCACTTGTTTGTGCCTCCTTTGATATGCTCTAACCTTCTGTTCACACTCTCCCAACAGTTTATAAGTTTTCTTGTGCCTTATCTCCCAGGGTCCTTCTTGAGCCACCCTTCTCCTTGAAATATGACTTTGGGATCTGGTTCATGCCCCATGCTCTTGCATTTGGCCCTGATACTTCAGGCTTTCCTTTTTTTTCTTCTGTGGGCTAATTTCTTCACCAAGGACTGGAACCTCAATAACCCACTTCATAGACTACAGCCTGAGGTCAGCCTCACTCACTCCCTAAGCCCACTTTCTATTCTGGAAGATTCCAGCCTGGGCCAAAGCTCTAAGTCTCAAGTTTGACAGAGAGGAAAGAAGAATCTGTAGGAAAGAAGAACTTAACAGTGATAACCTCATATAAATCCCTATGAATTATGATAAAATAGTCATTTGCTAGTAGCTTGAGAGAGAGATTCCAAGTGACTGATTTCAAGGGGAAGAAATATTCAAACTCACTTTTATAAAGGTTGACAAGATGAACAGAAATAAATCTGAAATTAATTTAACCTAGAATTAAAGGCAAAGATCTTTCACTTAAAACAAAACAAAACAAAAACAAAAACAACTAGTGTGCACATTTAGTGTTGTATCTGAGGTTCCGAAATGGGCAAAAGACATTACGTGGAACCTAGTGGTAAAACCAAATTTGAGGTATCAATTTCTCAGGCCAGGCCAGCTTTCACTTGGTTTTATATCATCCTTGCTTGCTCCTAAGAAGATGTCAGCTAATAAACAAGTAATGTCGTCTCCTCTCACTTATTCAAAGTCATAATAGGCTACTATTACCCAGGCAATGATAACTACAATTATAATACAGTTTTCTGTTAACTGAAAGCAGAACATTTCTATGAAATCTTTCATAAACCAAAATGGCAGAAAGCAACGAGGTGATTACCATTGATTTATATGAAAACATTTTTTAAGTATTCCCAGACCCAAGAAATAATCTCTTTTAAACTTTTCTGATACGTTTGGACACATCTTGCTAATGTTGAGCAAAATAAATCAATATAAAGCACAGATACTAACAGACACAGATCAAAGTTATAGTGGCTAGTGCTGACATGCAACGTGTAGTTCCCAGGGAAAGAGCTTGGCGGGGCCACTCTTGCTGCTTGGACTGCATGTTACCTGGCTAAAGACTCGCTGCAAAACACATGCTGGATGCTGTTCTTGCTTTTCACCTTGTTTTATAAAAGGAAAAATCTTCTCCAGATTTCTTCTGTTAGCAAAAACAGGTACTAATAACATAGGTCTTTAGTAAATGCAAAGTGGCTTAATGCAAATGCACAAAAAACAGGGAATATCTGTATTATGTGTTTAGAGAGTACTTTTTACTCTCTTTAAATGTTTCTGGATATTTTATGTATCTGTACATATTTTTAATGCAACCTCCTTCAAAACTCTTCCTGAAAATTAATCTCTCCAGAATGCCTTGTCCAATTACTCCAACTCTACATCTAGCTCAGGACTGAGGAGTGGAAATTCTCCTACAGAAATCTGGCTTATTCTTGTACATTAGTACCTACCTTACTGCTATGAGGCACTACGTTAGCATATTTAACACTTGCTATGTGGCAGGCCTTGTGTTAAATGTTTTAAAATATTTCATTTAATGCTCACAACAATCTACAAAACGGACATATTTTCTACATGGATAAAAAAAAAACAAAATCAGAGAGATTATACAGAATTCATGTAGGGCCACATGTGGCGTATCTGAACTCAAACAATCCAAGTCTAGAGCTAGACAGCTAACTACTAAAACACTGTGCTACCGGACACGGTTGACTAGTACCAGAAGCAGTTCCCAAACCCTTCTCCCTTGACTGTCTCCCACTAAAGTTACAAAGATCAATACACTCTTTCCCGCTCTCTCTTGCAGGTAGGCATACCCACTGATGCAGTTCTGGTCGACAAGATATTAAAGGAAAGTGCTGGAATGTTCTGGCAATGTTTTCCCCCTTGATTTAAAAAAAAACAAACCTTCTTTCACCCATCTTTTTTCATTCTGTTTTGGATGCTTTTATACAAATATAATGACTGGATCTAGGGTAATCATCTTGCTACCATAAGGAAAAGACCAAGAAAATTGTACAGGTAAGAACCCAAGTCCTGATATTACAAAAAAATAGTCACCTACCTCCAGACTACTTGTGAAATAAATAATAAATGTTGTTATGGTTTAAGGCACTTTTTGTTTGGTTTTCTATTACTTGCAGTTGAACATACTCCTAACTGATAAAACTACCCCACTGCCCCTGGACAGCAAAACTTAATGAGGTTCAGTGACTTTTGAAGTCTTAAAAAAAAAACCCTCACTATTTAGGTTTTCTTCAAGAACTCAAATGAATTTCTGGAACAGAGTAAGTGCTTCCTATGATAGCTTAGTAACTAGCACATACTCGGCACTCAGTACATATTAACTGAATGAATGAGCAAATGTATTCTTGAAATAATCATAAATGATCACTAACTTAGGAAACGTATGTCAGCAATTATTGAGCTAAGTTCAGGGCACAGTACTGAAGTACACAGAGGACCGAAGTATGTAGAGAGGTGAGGCCTCCACCCTCAAAACATTTGTAGGTATAAGGGAAATACGAAGACGACTGCAATGCAATGAGGAATTCCCCTCCTGTGATTTGTTGGTGTAATTTTAAAAACAGTACAGTCTTAGAAACAGCTTTTTAAACAATACATCATTGTCAAGATAGCTTTAAAAGTAGGTTAATACATAGGAAAATGGAGAAAAAAGAAAATGACAAAAAACCTGATTCTAAATGGTAGGATTCCAAGCAAATTTTATTTTTCTTTGTATTTTTCTTCTCAAAGTAGAAATTTTTAAAAATACAGATAAGAATAAGGAGGAAAATTAAAAACTACTTATAACCCTAATATCCAGAAATTTGAGATCCCTTCTAAGTATATTATTCTAATTTACAGCAGATCATTTTTATTTGAATCTAAACAACAGAAACAATATTATTATAAATATCTTGGAGCAATCTATGAAAAGAGACAACTTCTTAATATGAGAGCCACATAATATTAACAAATATAAAATATTATAATCCATGGTATATCAAGAATGTCAGATTAACTGCTGCTATAAAACACTATGATTCAATTCAATTTAAAATCCTTAGTTTTTAATGCTGTTTCATAACTACTATGTGCAATTTATACTGTCTGTTTAGTTTCCTGCTGGTTTTCTCTTGTTTCAATATTTTGCCCTAAGAATTTTCATTAATTTATAAATGCTCATTACTATTATAAGAAAATAATAACAGTCACAGAAAAATGGATCACCAGCTTACAAATGTTCAATTTTCTGTCCCAACTAGTGTAAGATGCTGAGAGGTAGGGAGTAATTTGATTACTAATCAGACTAAAAACAAAGTTTCAATACTTACCAGTAGAGACCATTGACTTATTACCTTAATTACTTCTCCTCACTAGTGTTTTAATCATATTTTATGTTTGCTTTGAGTTTTATCTCCCTGTTCAACTTTTGGCTTCCAATTTCCACTCTTCATGACCCTTATATTGTTAAATCATTTATTTTCAATGACTACTTTTCTCATAAAGACCATCTTTAGTTTTCGTAGGGCTAAGAAAGAAAGAGCATCAGCAATGACAAAAGGTTGTATTAGTGTGGTAGGGCTGCCATACAAAGTAGTACAGACTGGGGGTCTTAAACAACAGAAATTTGTCTCATAATTCTGGAGACTAGAAGTTCATGATCAAGGTGTCAACAGGGTTGGTGTCTTCTGAAAGCCATGAGGGAAAGGTCTATTCCAGGCCTCTCTCTTTAGTGTACAGATGGCCATCTTTTCCCTGTATCCTCACATGGTCTTCTTTCTGTGCGTGTGATTGTGTCATAACCTTCTTCTTATAAGGACACCAATCATATTAGATTAACTGACCCAACTGACCTCATTTAACCATAATTACCTCTTAAAGACCATACCTCAAACTATAGTCCCATCTGAGGCACTGGGAGTTAGCACTTCAACATATGAATTCGGGTGGGGTACAATTCAGCCCATAACATAAGCACAGCCCAAAAGATGACCAACTGAAGTATGTAACATTGACTTAGATAGAAACAAGGAATGTATATCCCAAGTACAAAGAAACCTACACTTTGATTCTGAATTATCTGTGTTGGCAAACAGAAAAGGATCACTGATGATCCATCTGAAAGGGGAACAGATACCTTCTGGATCCCACCACATCCATGTGGGTAGTTTGGATGGATGTGGAGAAGATAATGAAGCTCTCCAAAGAGAACCCCCAGAGCACTGGGCAGAAGAAGAAATTATACCTCACAGTAATGTTCCCATAAGCCAAAAAAGAGTTAACCATATAAAAGAGACCAGGAGACAAGAAGAGTGGGGGTCAAAGGGGACTCTCAAGAGAATGAAAAGTTATTAAGGAATCCTGACCCATACATCTGCACTTTGAAATGTTCTTCACTTTTAAAGTGTATGTCTTGTGGTTCACTATAAAAGCAATGCTTTGACAACAATTCTCAAAAAACTTTTAGTCCTAATATTGACAGAATCTCAGTAAAGCGTGATTTTTCAAGCTGCATCTACTGAACTTATAACATCTTTTTCTCTTTCCCCTGGAAAGACATTAATCCAGAAAGGCAAGCTCTCAGGTGACTTACTTTAATCCAAATATATTTTCTGATATAACAATCTGCAGCAATGATGTTGTCAATTAAGGATGTGTTTCCTAATTGGAAGTCTTGGAAGGAGAGAGTTATTTAGAGCTTCTAGCTAAGAAAAAAAAACAAAAACAAAAACAAAAACAAATGGCTTCTGATCAGTTAGAAATCAGAGGTATGGGGCGCCTGGGTGGCGCAGTCGGTTAAGCGGCCGACTTCAGCCAGGTCATGATCTAGCGGTCCGTGAGTTCGAGCCCCGCGTCAGGCTCTGGGCTGATGGCTCAGAGCCTGGAGCCTGTTTCCGATTCTGTGTCTCCCTCTCTCTCTGCCCCTCCCCCGTTCATGCTCTGTCTCTCTCTGTCCCAAAAATAAATAAACATTGAAAAAAAAAAAAAAAAGAAACCAGAGGTATAATGGAATCCTATTTAACATTTGGGTTTACTTTTTTTAGTCAGCACACAATGCAAATATATTATACAGTCTCAAATATCATTAAAAATCACAAGCTTAATCCATAAAGTACAATACTCATGGTTTTGTGTATACCACACTATCCAGTAATTCTTTGTATGCCTTAGTTTCAGAGCCATGGAGTTAGGCCAAAGCAAGGAACTAAAGAGAAATAAAATGCAGTGTCTATACCCTCAAATAATTTGCCTTTGTGGGCACTACCTAAGATTTATTCAATGAAGTCAGGACCAGTAGTTGAATATTCAAACAAAACATTGAGTTAATGAGGTAACTATATGTAAATGTATTTACCTTAAATGTTTATTTTAACTCAAAGCATAAATGTATGTCAGGTTACTATATTTATTTTGTTTGTAGTGCCAAGGGTTTACTTTGACTGTGACTCAAGTTATTATCATCTTTCCTTATCCTTTTTAAAAATATAAATCATATTTGTAACAGATCATTTGGGATTTCAAGTTTAGGGAAAGGTGATAGAGATACTTGCAAACCAATATGAATGTTGAATCCTAGATATTTTTTCTTTTTTTTACAAATTTTACCCCCCATCTAATTTAACAGTTTATTTTAAACTGATGGACATATATGGAATTATTCCAAAGCCTACACTACTTTCAACTATTTGTGTGGGGAACTAAGTTATTGGTGGGAAAGATCCAGTAATTCAATCTGCATACTACTTCTCTTGATCTGTACCAAAATTATTAATTAAAGCTTAAACAATTATTTCAGTACTATCTTCCAGAATCTGGAGTTTTCATTGAACACGGTATTGGGAAACTTAAAGTCTTGAAAATACATCAATACCCCAGGCCCAGATTATTTCAGGCTGATTTTAGTTTTGAAAATTGGGTCACAGAAGTTTTGTTTTCTCCTCTTCCTGAAAAACTTTTTGTAGTTATTAGCAATCAAAGTAAGTTGGGGAAGTCTCCACTTTTCCCAGTTAGAAATACGTTTCTTCAGCAGAGACTGGGAGAAAGGAAACAGGATGCCACAGTGACTGCCCCTGACGGTACCCTATTCTCTACACCAGAAGTGTAGATACTGGGATATGCACATCCCTAAGAGACCTAAAGACTTTCCTAAGA
Organism: Herpailurus yagouaroundi; assembly: GCF_014898765.1. Classification (NCBI taxonomy): domain Eukaryota; kingdom Metazoa; phylum Chordata; class Mammalia; order Carnivora; family Felidae; genus Herpailurus; species Herpailurus yagouaroundi. The sequence continues at coordinate 62,852,475 of NW_024412388.1, forward strand.
AAATCTAGGCAAGGACCGTTTTAAGGGAATTAATTTCTAGATGCTCTAGCTTCCTCTGGGCTCTCCTAAAACTGATCTGACTGAAAATGCACCTCCAAGTCATATTGAGCTGCCAGCCTCTTCCCTTTTATAATCATCTTTCCATTTTTACAAAAGGAAGGCACACCTCTCACCATCTGGTGTCTTATTAGGGTGCACTGAACTTGGGAGAACATCTGAAAAATAAATGGACCATTTGAAGTATTGTATAGATGTTAATACAATTCGCTTTCATGATCAGGCAACAAATATGATTGCAAGTAATTTCCAATCCTTTGCTTTCAGCACAGTTGAAGAATCACATCTGAAAGATCATGGAAAACATTTTTTGGTGATAGATCACTATGTGATTTGGGCATATAACCCTGAAGGAATTCAAAGAATTGAGTGATGTTGAATAAACAAATATCTTTCCAATCCCATCTACGTATGTGAACAGATTTGTTAAGCAAAGAGCTGAGAGAAGACATCCCACCCATAACAAAAAGGGCAGACTCTAGAACAAAGGATCAGAGAGGAAGTGAAGACAAATGATCATATTCAATTCACCTCGTTTAACCAGAAACAATTTATTCCTGAAGTTAAATTGTTAATATGTAATAGGAGAGTGAGTAGAAACTACCCCATTTGAATTCAAATAATTAATGACTTCAAGTCTGAAATTTTGTGTCACAGAGATAATTTTGGTGGTGGGAGTGAGTGGGGAGCAACAGACTAGAATGTTACCTCAGCCGTCGAAAGTACGACACTTTACTAAGGCAGAGACACCACAATAAATCTAGTTAACATTCATTAGCATACATAGTTACAAATTTTGTGTGTGCGCATGATAAGAACTTTTAAGATCTACTCTTTTAGCAACTTTCAAGTTAAAAAAAACAGTATTATTAGCTATAATCACCATGATGTACATTATATTGCCGTGATTTATTTATTTATCAGTTGGAAGTTTGTACCTTTTGACCACCTTCACTCACTTCACCACCACCTTCCCGCCACTCCCTGTCTCTGGCAACCACCAATCTGTTCTGGTCTCTGTATCTATTAGTTCATTCGTTGCTGCTGCTGCTGTTATTGTTTTAGATCCCACATGTAAGTGAGATCCCACGGTATTTGTGGTGATCATTTTGCAATATGTACAAATATCAAATTATTATATTGCACACCTGAACTAATATAATGCTATTTGTTAATTATATCTCAGTCTTTAGAAATACCATGTTGGATCAAACAACCAAAAAGGCAGGGACAAAGTACAACAGGCACTCCAATTGTAAATGAATGGTGGGTTATACTTTCTTGTCATTTTTGGATATACACATATACATATCCACCCTCTAAAAATTGACAATTTTACTCACAGCAGTTTTTATTCTGCCTTTCATGAAGAAGGACTAAGTTATCCGGGAGTACTAGGGATGTGTTCATTCTTTCTATACCACTCTTAGGTATACAGACAGTCCCCAACTTACAATGGTTTGGCTTATGATTTTTTGACTTTATGATGGTACAAAAGCAATATGCACCCAAAAGAAACCATTTTGCATTCTGAATTCAGATCCTTCCCCAGGCTAGCAATACGTGGTAGGATACCCTCTGGTGATGCTGGGCAGCTCCAGCTCCCAGTCAGCCATACGGTCACAAGGCTTAACAACTGATATACTTACAACCCACACAACCATTCTGCTTTTCACTTTCAGTATAGCATTCAGTATAGATTACATGAGCTATGGAGAACTTTATCATATGACAGGCTTTGGGTAAGATGATTTTGCCCAACTGTGGGCTAATATAAGTGTTCTGAGCACATTTAAGGTAGGCGAGGCTAAGCTATGATGTCCAGGTTAGGTCCATTAAGTGCATTTTTTATTTACATTACAGTGGGTTTATTGGATCATAATCCCACCATGAGTTGAGGTATATCTATACTCTGTCACTACAGAAACACTTGTTTACATTTAAAAAGATACATTAATAAGTCTAAACAAAAAAAAAAGTGTGTCTAAACCTTGGGACAATTTTTCCAAACATACCTCTTCTGCATTTTTATCTTGTCATAAAACATAATGTTCCCCATTCTTCCAATTCCTCAAAGCAAATTTACAGACGAGTGTGACTATCACTACTTAGAGCCAAGCTTATCTTTCACACAGGGAGTCAACTTCACATGGATTCAGTGACGATCCTTTGAAGGAGTTAGAAGAGCCGTATCATTTTATCCTCATGCATGACTGAGGGGTATAAAATCCCCATTCCACCTCCAGGACTAGTGCCCAAGCCACAAATACACACACACACACACACACACACACACACACACACACACACACAAATAGTAACCCAGGGTGAGATTTAGCAAACCAGAGGGACTATCGGTTGAAATTTTCCACACTGAAACAATTCCATTAGAGATGGCAGTGCCGGAAGCAGTATTTTATAGTTGACTTCCCCCAAGTTACAATGCAGCTCAAATTCAAAGTCTCTATTATAATCTTTGGCAGAAGTTTTTAAGACCATTTTTATTTACTCCAAACTCTATCCGAACTAAGTCAGCACAGACCTTTAGCAATTTTTTCATCAAGTGTTTCATGCTGTAATTAAGTGAGCAGTGGAACTCAAAAGGAAGCACCAAGAGAAAGCATCAGGGCGTCTCTTATTGATTGGTGGAATTTTAGGGATTTAAAATTTCTGTTTTATTGTACAACTGCACTTCATTACCATTTATCCTTAAAATGTAATAAGTACAAACTGCTTCAGCAATGATGGAAAAGCTTTCTCAGCTTTAATGAAACCTTTTATTTGCTACTGAAACTTTTATTATTTCCAAATGGTGTCACAGGCAAGAAAAATGATCACTACTTATATTGAGGAAAAACTTGAGCAATTTGAATAATTTTGTTCTTGGATGAATTCTAAGGCATTTAGATTTGTTACACTTATGTTTATTGCTTTCATTTACTTTTGATGAACTAAAAACAAAAAAATATACACATACACACACTATTAGAAAAGAATTTTCTAATTGTATATCAAAATACTACATAGTTATGCACAGCAATCACTTGTCAGATGTTGGTCTGATGTATCATAGGCTCCAACGCATCTCAGCTATTGGCCATGAGAGGCAATGCAGTGTAATTGTTCAGTGCACGTGCTCTGAGGCTGGACTGCCTGGCTTTGCATTCCAGCCCTGACATCTCCCCACCCCACCTCTGAGACCTTCAAAACTTTTCAGTCCTCCCCAGCACCTGGATGGCTCAGTCAGTTGAGCACCTGACTTCAGCTAAGGTCATGATCTCATGCTTTCTGAGTTCAAGCCCAGCATCAGGCTCTATGCAGACAGCTCAGAGCCTGGAGTCTGCTCCTGATCTCTCTGACCCTCCTCTGCTCACCCTCTCTCTGACTCTCTCTAAGCTAAGTAAACATTAAAAAATTAAAAAAAAAAACAAAAAAAAAAACGAAAAGCTTTTCGGTCCTCAGTTTCCTTCCCTGTGAAAACGAGGGTGAGGTATTTCATGTAAAACATTTAAAAAATGTTTTTAAAATATTTAAAAAAAATTAAAAAGCCTGGCATGTTGTAAACACTTAACACGTGTTCAGCTCTAATACCATTTTGATATGTGAGTATGTCTACCTTTAGACTGGATGCAGTGTCAGAATATGCCATTCACTCAACATTTATTCAGCTTTACTTTATGCAGAACATTGTTCTAGGTAAAGGGGGCACAAAGATTACTGAGACATTCCGCCTGCTCTCCGGGGGCTTACAATTTTAGTGCAAAATCATTGTCACCATCTTAACATCTTTCTTGAAGAGTATCGTGAAGCATACTCTTTCCCTAGATCATAAATTTTCCTTTTGTCCATGGGCTTGGAACTAATGGAGCTTCAGAAAAATTTCACTTCAGTTTCTGAAATCTTAATCATGCACAATTTAATAACCAGCTACAGGTTTTTCCACATTTTAAAATGGATGATTAAATGGTCTAATAAGATTCTAACTTAGCCCAAAACTTGAAAAACATAGGAAGACAACCATGACTGACACATTCATTTTCCTGAATGTGGACATACTGCAAACAGCAGCTGCAGAAAAATAGTGCCATTTACATCCCACATGACCCACGGCTAACTAAAATTGCACAGGAGTTCAGCATCAAAGCGTTAAAGTACCTAAACCAAATTCAATTTGAGATAAAATGAGAAGCTTGTTTAGTCATAGCTACATCACTTTCCAAAAAAAAAAAAAAAGTTCTTAAATTGACTTCCAACATGGCACCTTGTATACCTTGAGTTTTTCAAACGTTTTGTTTATGTCATCACACTCAGAGAATTCATTAAAAAATAAAATCTTTAAGTTCGGCTATGAATCCGAAACACAACTAATGTGGTATTTCAGACGTCACAAACTCCAAATGATCTTAAATATGTTGTCCTTTGCTAATTTGCTGCTCTTGAAAATGTGCAATAAATTCAATTAAAAAGGAAAGCATTTTCAAATTAGTTGCAAGATCAACTAGGATATTATCTGCTTACTAGATGTATCATAATAAAAAACCATCTAATACGCATTACATCGTTTAATTCGGGAGGAAATTGGATATTCTCCTTTCCAACAAAGGGACCTTTTTTTTAACAACAGCCAGTAATGACTGTGTTAACTTTCTAGAATAGATTGAATAATTGCCAGATATATCTTCAGAGGAGTCACCCTGCCCAAAGCAACAGGAGATCCTGTGTAAACACACAAGGACACAATTCCTTCCTTCTCTCCTTCCTCTCCAGTATCATACCACCTTCCCTGTCAAAACACTTTTTAAGGATCCCTACGATCCTGAAATAAGGGGCATCCCTCACAATAAAACCTCCCTCGACATTAAATCAACTCACACCTCGTTTGTATGCAAGACGCCACAGTGAAAATTTATCTCAGTTCCAAATCTCCAAACGAATGCATATTTTGGTGACCTCTACTTTTACATTCAAACACACATGTCCCACACTACAGGATCCTTTTGATCCCAGCTAACGTCCCTGCTTAATGTATGCGTTTTTCACATCCATTTTTTAATCCTTCCAGAGTGAAAATTTCAAAGAGACAACGTCAGTGAAAGAAGCGAGGAAAGGGAGGGAGGCGATACGAAGCCTGGGATTTCTGCCATCCTCAACGCAACGCAGAATTCGTATTATTTGTTTCTTCTTCCCCAGCCTTCCCTCTCACTTCCCCTCTCGCCCCTGTCTCCTCAGCAGGAGGGAGGAGGAGGAGGGGCCGCTGGCTGAAGCCGCCACCTGTCGCGGGGTGGAAAAGCTCCAGTTGTCACTTACCCAGCGGGTTGAGAATGGCTCATTTTTGCAGGATCCCTTTTGGACCCCGCGGCAGGTGCGGAGGTAGGGTGCGCGGCCCCCGGTGCGCGCTGGCGCAGCGACACTCGCGCTCGCGGGGTGGCTCCGCACTGCGGTCGCCGGTGCGCGGGGCACCTGAGCTGGGTCGCCACAGCCCCCGAACTACCCCGTAGCCTCCGGGGGCCCCCACCCACTGGCGGTATCCACAGCCTTGCGGTTGCTAAGGGAGGAGGGAAGGCAAACGCAGAGGTTCTGGAGAGGCCCGAGTGCTGCTGGAACGGAGCCTGGGGAAGCTGGAAATGAAGCTCGGTCTTCCAGCCCCGGTTTAAGGGCCCTAATGTGGGAGGAGACCTAGGCCCCTGCTCTGTTGCTCTGGGCGCGCGGTCCCCAAGCACCCAAGCATCTGTAATTTGAAAATACAACACACACACACACACACACACACACACACACACGTTTAGGTGCCTGTGCTTCCTGCTAGGCCCTGGGGAAGGAAGGGCTGGGTGTTGGCTGAAGCTAAGGTAATAAAAGTCCAGAGCTGCTCCACTGTGATGCATTTCCAGTTGTAAAACACCCTAGCTTCTAAGTTCAAGGGAAGGAGAGGTCCTTTCAATCTGTTTAACGTTTTGATTTTCACTCTGATACCCAACGCATGGCAGTTGGTTCATTTCCTCTTTGGAAAATCTCCATCTTTGCTCCCACTGAGGTCCCAGCTCCCAGCAGGCAGTGCTGATGGTTCTGAAGTTGAGAAGGTGGGAACGACCTAGCTTCTCAGTGAAGCATGCGAGAATCGTACTTGTGTTTGAATCCAGCACATAGAAGGCAGGGCTTAGATGAAGAAGCCTGGATTTATACGAGAGGGCCTTGTTGTGGAGGAAGCTTAAGGCACTGGACTTAGATGATCTATCCCTAGTCCTGTGTTGCTTTGTCAAGTTCTTTGTTGCCTGACTTGCTCTCTGGCCTCAGGTTCCTCCTGTGTAAGTGACAGGTTGAACACATCTGTGGTGACTGAGCTCTCCATGGATCTCTGTTCTAGCTCAGCCACACTTACAGGAAGGATGGGTGTCAGCTCACTAAATGGCATTTTGCTTTCCCACACATCATAAAGGCCCACTGACAATGTCAGAGTCCACTCTCTTTCGCATATTTAAGGTCCTTCATCACCCAACTTTCACATCCTTTATCAGCTTCACTGTGACCACTTTGTCCACCTCTGCTACCCTGAACTCTAGCAAAACCAAATCTTGCCCTATCCCATGAATGGGAACATGCTTCTTCCCTTGACTGCTTGACAAACTTCTAATCTTTGTTTTCTTTCTTTCTTTTCTTTCTTTTCTTTTCTTTCTTTCTTTCTTTCTTTCTTTCTTTCTTTCTTTCTTTCTTTCTTCTTTTTCGAGGGACGGAAAGAGCAGGAGAGAGGGGCAGAGGAAGAGAGAGTGAGAATCTTAAGCAGGGTCCATGCTCAATCCAACGTGGGGCCTGATCCCATGACCCTGGGATCATGACCTGAGCCAAAATCAAGAGTTGGACACTCAACTGACTGAGCCACCTAGATGTCCCTCTATTCATCTTTCAATAGTTAGTTTGCACACTGCCTTCTTTGATGTCCCAGGTGTGGTGATGACTCCCATTTCTGGGGCCCCACTCTGCCTGGACATACTTCTGTGTTACACTCACCTTCTGTACCACTGTAGTTACTGGTATATGACTGCCTTTTCTATGTTCTATGCCTCTGTTTCATGTGGTGCATTGATTTTGTTTCTCTGTATTCTCAGAAGCAAACAACAGTTCGACAGATGTTTGGTGTATAAATGAAGGAAAAAAATTTAAATCTCTTCAAAGTGGTAGTATTTTTATTGACTGTTTACTCAATGCTCTCCTCAGCCTTTTATCAAGCACTTACTAACTATTCATTATCTCACTTAATCCTCCTCTCCACTCAGTGAGGTAGGTTTTCTCCCCCATTTCATAGCTATCCAAACTAAGACACAGAGGAGCTAATTATTTTGCTTGAAGTCTACAATAGCTCCTAAGTGAAAAAACCAGGATTCAAATCCAAGTCTGTCTGATTCCAAAGCCCACAAGTGTTTTTTAACAATGACAACATTCCTTCCCCTGTAATTCCTGTGAGTTGCCGCAGGAGTCAAATTTCCTACGCTATCAGAGTTTTCTGACCTGAAAGATCAGAGCCATCCCAGCAGGGGGAAAACAGAGTTCTAGTTCAGTAGCTTAGATCCTGAGACTGAGGACTCAAGGCTGCTTTGGGGACCAGAAGGCTAGAGCTAGAGAGAAGCAGAGGTTGTCAAAGAAAAAAAGATGTGAGATGTGAGAGTGGCATCTTATGCTTAAACAAGGAAGATCTATAGATACCTAATCACTGTGCAGCTGTAAGTGGGACTTGAGCCAGTTCTGCCCCATATGTGTCTACTCCCACAGACTGTGGTTCCCGTTTGATGGTGTCCTTATGCTCCCTGTGACTAGGTTTCGCCTGGATAAAAATTGGCAAGGAGGGAGGAGGTACTCAAGAGAGTTATTATAATTTGCCCAAGTCCTGCCAACCCCTAAGGATGGTGTAAATAAAATAATCTTATGTAGGTACTAGTTGTTACATATTAATTCATTTGTGCAAATAGAAAATGGTATTCTCTCACTGGTGGAATGACAAAGAAAATTCAAATACACTATTTATATACTCAGGATTCTGTAGAAAAGGATCCCCGGCACTCAGCAGACAGCAAGGTACCCTTGGCAGCATGTATTAATTCATAAATGGGGTTTGAGTTCTCCACCCCTGTGAGCTGCACAATTTCACATCCCTGATGAAAACTGCAAGGAAGCTACTAATTTTCACTTCAGAAAATGCTCACTGTGAAAATGTATTGGGAATTTAGCCAGAAAGAATTTTTATGTTAATTTCTACTACGGAGAGAGGGAAAGGGAGAAAAGGAAAAAAAAAAAAAACTAAATTAAACTGTTTCAGAGACCAAATAGTCACTGGAGTCATTTTCATTTTCTCACAGGAAAACAAGTCCCCAGATGTCCCCAGTAATATCATAAATTTATAAAAAGATTTTTGTTTTGTAGAAAGATCTGTGGAGTTGGGGCTTGGGGGCCAGAGACTGATATCAGTAGGAGTGACGAAAAGACAAGTGGATCTCCACTTTGGTTAAACAAGAGCTAGACATAGAAATCACAGATTTGAACTACCAGTGACCATCTCCCAGGTCAGGAGTGGGCAATCTATGGCTCAAAGGCCAAATCCAGCCCCCAGCCTCTTTTTGTGCAGTCCACAAGCTAAAAATAGTTGCTACATTTGTAAATGGTTGGAAAAAGACAAGAATAATATTATTATATGATAACATGAAGGTTACACAAAGTTCATATTTCCTTAAATAAAGCCACATCCATTTATAAATCATCTATGACCACTTTGGTGCTATAAAGGCAGAACTGAGTAGTTACAACAGTGCATGGCCCACAAAATCTAAAATACTATCTGGCTCATTACAAAAAAGTTTGCTGACCCCTGGCCTACCGTGTTTCTGCAATCAGAAAGGTAATTTCCCTTTATGGACTTTGAGAACAGATACCACATCTTTCACTGTTTTATCCTTAGCACCTGTCACAGTGCCGCTCACAGAGTAAGTGCTCAATAAACAAATGAAAGAATGAATATATTGTTGGGAGGAATACACCTTCCCACCGGTTTATCTTTCTCCCACAAAATAAAGGTGAAGTCATCAAGACTTCCTTATAATATAATAAATATATCATATCATATCATATCATATCATATCATATCATATTGTATCATGCATGATGATTTGATGTCACCCCAGGATGACTTTCTTTTATCAACACCATATAAAGCCCCAGTAAATAATGTAAGCGTTTCATTAGGGCACAATTGTACAGCGTGCTATATCCTTCAACATTAGCTTAGGTCACTCAAAGCTATAGCACTGAGAAGCTGGAGAATGAAGATCACATGTACAAGGATTTAACTTGAAACCTGAATTGTTTTCCAGCCTTCCCTAATAAGCTTCCTTAATTAGCTTAATTCCAGTAAGCCATTTAGTGAAGCATGGTGTTATAGATATAGAAAAGGCTGAGAGGGCATGTACAACAGGTAGAGTGACAAACTTAAAGGGACATTCTTAATTCAGAATTCTGAGTAACCCAGATAGGCAGATAGATCCTTCTATCCCTATTTGTGGGTTGGATTGAATCTGCAGACAGATCAGTTGAATTAGGGCAATGGCCATGGGAAATCTATGGTATTTACTACACCTGAGATCTCAGAGATGACCAGGACTCCCTTCTGCCCTCAAGCTTGAAGTCTTAACTGGCTCTGCAGACATGCAGACAAAGAATGATAGACTGCTAAGTGCTATGATGAAGTATGCATAAGGTGCAATAGAGGTGCCCTCTGACTAATGCTCCTACCTTATCCTATGCTCATCCCCCACCACTTCCAGCCACATACCCACTCTTTATGATGCTGAATATCACTTCTCAGTAATCACATTATTCCCTCTAGCTTTGACCACCCTAATTCTTCCTCACCATCCTCTCCCAGGTATTCTGCACCAGGAGAGAGGGAAGACATTGGCCATGAGGGAGGGAGAGAGAAGGAAAAGAGAGAAACATAAAGACTGTTGGGCGGGGGGGGGGGGGGGGGGACAACCACTACAAAATCTGCAAGAAGAATAAAGGGTATTCATTATTATTTTTATTGTTTTCAAGTAATCATATTACTGATAAATACATTTCCCCACCTCTACCTCAAAAAGCTTGTCTAGGAAAGTCAGAGAAAAACTCAGAGGAAGCAGTGCTTCAGATAAGCCCTAAAAGATGTGTAGGAGTTGGCCAGGTGGATGGGGCCTAGGGAGAAGAGGCATGTCTTCCCCAAGCTAACGCCAACACAGGACTCAGCCAGTGTCTGTAGACCCTGTTATTCTAGCCCAAACGTTAATGGAGGCTATGATTTGGAACAGAGAACAGGGAAAAGGAAAAAAAGGGGAAAAGGTAGGAAGGCAATGGCTTAATCAAGGAAAAGGGATCTGAATAGGGCTCAAGTATGAAGCCACAGCTGCAGGGTCACCTCCTCCTCTAATGTGTATTGTCTGGAGGGATCATGCCACACATTCATACACTGTGTTGGTTGCATGCATGTCTTACTCTCGTCCAGCCTCAAACTAAGTTCTGGTTCTCTCCTTCAGTGCCAATCAAACCCCCATGAATTTAGAAAGTGTTTAATACGTATTTCTTGGATAAATAATAGAAGAAGTATAATCCATATTTTCCTGGACACTCCAGTTGGAGTAAAGGACGTCAAGAAGGTTATGTAATAAGAGTCATAAGCAATTATTTCCCTGGCTCTGGCCCCACCCACGCATGAGTGACATTGTCAGATGTCAAGGAGCTCGCCATATCCATGATTGTTCACCATCAGCCAAAAATGCATTTGAAACCACAGGCATTACATCTGGGGAGAGGAACTGAGCAGAACCACCACAATGGCCTGGTGCAATGGAAGCCAGGTTTGCTTACTTGATCCAGTGCTTCCCAAGCAGCTGTAGATGGCAGACACCACTGTTTGCCAAGAGAAGAGACCATGCTTGGAGTACACAGAACTGAGAGTTCTGAGGCTCCACTGGGCCTAAGGTCAGAGAATATCCATTGACTTTACTATTTATCAGGCTCTATCCTCAGGGCTTCACTCATTGAATCCTCACATACTTTAATCCCTGTTTTACAGATGAGAAAGCAGAGACTCAGGTAAATTAAGTACCAGCTGGCAAGCGTCCCAGTTGAGATTTAAATCCCATTCGCCATGATTCCAGAACCCGCACCCTCTCTCTTTCTTTTTTTTTTTTTTAAACCAGCAGTGCCATCTACACCTGGGAGCTGGTTAGAAATGTATAGTCTCAGGCCCCACCCAGACCTATTGAGTCAGCACCTGTATTTTTTTTTACTTTAAAATTTTTTAAAGTTATTTTATTTTTTTATTTTGAGAGTGTGTGTGTGTGTGTGTGTGTGTGTGTGTGTGTGTGTGTGTGAGCAGGGGAGGGGCAGAGAGAGAGAGGGAGAGAGAGAATCCCAGGTAGGCTCGGTGCTATTAGCACAGAGCCCGACACAGGACTCCATCCCACGAACCTTGAGATCATGACCTGAGCCAAAACCAAGAGTCAGATGCTTAACCGACTGAGTCCCCCAGGTGCCCCCAGAACCCATACTCTTAAACACTTTGCTTGATTCCCTCCCACGCCTCAGAGGTAAGGAAGCACGACCACACAATGGGGAGGGTACTAAGTGTAAGGTCACTGATCCCAAAGGAAAATTGTTCTCAGTTGTAGCAACTATTCTCCTCCTCCCAACTTCTCTAGGAACAGCAGCTCGATAATGTGACTGGTGAAAAGAAACTGAAGAGCAGGAATTTCATTTATTACTGCACATCTGTTTTCTGACACAGTAAAGAAAACATTCCACATTTTCTAGCCCTTAAGAGTATCCATCTCTAAAAAACTTTACAGCTTCATTTGGTTTAAATGACAATGGACTTGGCTCTTCCCTAGAAGCGGAACAGCACTGGTCTTCAAGTATTCCGGCATCACAGACTGCTGACTGAATTATTCTGTTCTCCTCCTCTCTACAGCTAGAGGGAAAGGGGGAACTGTAACCCCTTGGATTTGATCATATAAACAAAACTGCACTTCTTAAACTCAGGTTAGAAGTACATCCATGGCTTTGAGCAGAAGACTGGGATTGTTCACATGGGAGGTAGGTGATAGTCAAACTCATAAAACAAACCATCAGGACTACAGCAACTATTTTAAAATAAAAGCATAGCTTTATTACTTACAAATTCATGTTGCAACTCAAAACTAGATTGAGAAAGTGCTACCTGATAGGTCCTCAGGAAATAGATATCGACTAGATAAAGATTTTTTTTGGTAATTAATATTTAGCTTCATGTAAATAAGCACCCCTAAAGGAGTTTGAGGGTGCTTTCACTAACAATTGCTCAAGCCAACACTTTCTCCCTAAGAGCACAAAAGTTTAAAAACAAGTTTCATCATTGTCAGAGTGATCACAAATTCTAAACTAATGGGACCTTCCTACTGTGACAAAAGAAATGAAAGTATGGATCAAGCCTCAGAGAACATGCAAGCAGGAAAACCATTCTAGAGTGGGAGTTACAGATAAAGATTATCCACCGGTCAACTGCAGGAAAACCCAATGCAGATTAAAATAGCAAAACCATGAGCTCCTGAGCTGTATAAATGCAACTGGAAAGAAAAACCTGGCAATTCCTTGACATATGTATAGGTTTGTAAGACAGGCCCCACAGGTGACCCAAGATCAGAATTGTGGAATTTCTCCCTTCCTTGAAGTTTCGTTTTTAAATAAGTTTTTCTCTCATTTAATAAAGGCCACTTCAGATTCCACATTTTGGTTGAGGAGAGCATGCTCATGACTACAGGGTTGATTATCTGCACCTGTGCAGGGCTGTCACCACAGGGAGCTTTTATCCCTGAGCTAAATGGGCAGTCAGGCAGGGATGCAGGAGAATGCTCTGATGAGCCCAAGTTCCACAACATAGGAAACAGAAGCATACAATGTCATGGCCTTGTCCCTCCAATGTGTTCTATAGTCACACGTAGCAACTGAGCTATTTCCTCAGCTGTAAACAAATTGTGGGGGGAGGGGAAGCAAACTTGTTAGCACTGGGGTCTGCTGTGATGTAGAGAAGCATTTAGCAAGCAGGAACAGGAAGTCAAGAGGAGGAAAATGCAGCTTTACTGACCTAGAAGGCAAATAAATGACAAAGAAAGAGGCAAAGTCTTAAGTGGAAAGTATTTACTCTGTTCCAATTATCCATAATCACAAAAGGTAGAACACTCATAAATGCCCTTCGTTTTGCTTGGCATCATGCCTTTACACTTAGACTTGAGTAGTCACACCTAAGTGATCTTGTAAATTGTGAGAATTTTCTTTAGATGTACAGTGGAGCCATGTTATAAAGAACTGGTTTAAGAAGAGGTAAGAGGTTCTGGCTACCCTATTTTGTCCCTATTTAAGTCAAGGGCTTGGGTTCGAATTGGAATTCTGTCACTGTAGAAGGTGTTCCTATTCACCAATGTCTGGTTCTTGTCCACTTCAGGATACAGGAGAGGCTTCCATGTCTCCATTATCCTGAAGGTAGGCATGGCCATAGGACTTGTTCTGGTTAAAGACACGTGAGTGAAAAATGATACGTTGCTTCCTAGTAGAATATTTTAAGAGCTTGTGCAGGATTCTCTGTCTTTCTTTCCCTGGGCCAAGCAACCAACAACATTCTAGATGGTGGCACTTTCCTCAGCATGTCCTCCCAGGTGAGGGCAGCATGGAACAGAGCCCCCCCAAGGCCCCCACAAACCCAAGATCGGCCAGAACACAGATGAGGAACAAACCTTTGTCATTTAAAGCCACTCAGATCAGGGGGTTGTTCATCACAGCAAAGCTAGCCTGTAGTGATCAATAAGTCATATAATAGTTATGTGACTTTGGGAAAGTCACTATCTTCAGTTTTTTCATCAGAAAATGAGGAAGGTCTGTAAGCCTTGAGGAATATAGTATTGAGGAATACAGTAAGCATTCGGAAAATGGTAGCTTGTTCATCCTCATAATAATAACAACTAAGCTTTAATAACCACCTACACTGTGCCAGTCATTATCTTCTCTACACATACATCATCTCTCATCCTCAAGCCAATCTTATAAAGTTATAATATGGGTTTGCAAGCTATTCTCAGGATTTCCACAGGTCTAGAAGAAATAATATGTTTAGAAAGGGCAAGCTGACCAAAGCTAAATCAAGATAAGTTTTCATTTTTTCCTTTTTTATCAGAATTTACAATGATCATCTCATTGTGGTACGTTTGTACATTGGTACAATGTACAATGTGCTTTGGTCCATTTACCATGATTTTTTAAAAAAAAAAGTATACAAGGGGGGCACCTGGGTAGCTTAGTCGGTTAAGCTTCCGACTTCGGCTCAGGTCATGATCTCGCAGGTTGTGAGTTCGAGCCCCGCATTGGGCTCTGTGCTGACAGCTTAGAGTCTGGAGCCTGTTTTGGATTCTGTGTCTCCCTCTCTCTGCCCCTCCCCAGCTCATGCTCATGCTCTGTCTCTCTCAAAAATAAGTAAACATTAAAAAAAATTAAAAATAAAAGTACACAAGGAACTCTTGGTTATATAAAGGTTGTTAAATACTACTATATCCCAAATCTCAATTTTTGGCCAGGACACGCCTAAATTAACCTTCTTCTCTCTCTTTGCAACTTAGCTCCTAATAATCCAGGTTATCCCCTATAGTTCTGAGATGTACTGGGAAGCACCACAGCAGAAACACAGATGGCTCTTTAGTTAACGTGATAAAAGGAAGAGCTGATGAATGAAATAAAAGTGACAGAGCAGCTTTGTCACTTTGGGGGACATGGACAGGACACCTAGAATTTTGGGGAGGATACCTCTCAGAGGAATTGGCAAGAAATTTTAGTAGAAAATATGGGTCAAAATTAAGAGGAAAACATCAAAACGGCATTCTGTGGGCATTCCTCCCTCTACTTCCCTCTGCTAGAAATCAGCTAATCATTTTCAGACCAAATTAAAGGCACTTAGTTGTCCTCAGAGCAACCTTGACAGTGGTCAAGGTATTTCAAATAGATCTTTTGTTCAGATTTCTAGAGGATAGTTACAGGCCTTGTCATCAAAGAATATAAGAAACTATTACAGTTGCGGGAGTAATGACAATTTTAAAAATTACCGAATACATGCCGTGTGCCAGGCTCTGTGCTAAAATACTTCACATGTTATGTCTTATCTTATACTCAAATACCATTATTTTCCCCTTTTTACGTAGAAAATTTCTGAAAAGCAAAGGATTGAAGTAATTTGCCTGGAGTCACCTGCTTGTTGTAAGTGGTGACATTTCCTTAGCAATGGCTCTCAGTCCCTGTGTTATACTGTCCCCTGCAGGGTGTCTGGGAATGACGCAAACCGAGGGTGTCATCAAGAAGGCAGAGGGGAACCATTTATCAAGTACGCCCAAAGTGCTAACCATACACTTGCACCACCTCATCAAATTCTCAGAATTCTGAGGGTGGGGGAGGTGAGGTACCATTATTCTCATGCCACAGATGAGATAATTGAGGCTCAAGGAGATTAATGGGTCAACCAACAAAGAAGACAATGAGATACAAACCAAGGAATTCTAAATCCACATTGAATGATCTGTCTCTGTAGGAAGCTGGTTCTGATTTAACTGCAAAAAATTATGTGCTCATAGAAAATATCAAGATATCTAACTGAGAAGATATCTAACAGTCTGTATGAGAAATACCTGGAAGGTTGCTTGGAAACTCCACATAAGGCAATTTTGAGATCAACATAATCTTAAAACTAAAGATAAATACGATACTGGTTTACATTCTCAGATATGCAAGTTCTTCTATATTTTGCCTTGATACGATCACATCTGGAACAGTGAGCTTCCATGAGGCATAGCTCAAGATGTGTATCATTCACTGCATTTTTCAAATTCAGAGGCAAGGCCAAAGCTCTCTGGGTTGTGCTCTGAAATCCTTTCTCATTTGGCTCAAGGTAAGGGGAAAGCATTCCCTCTCATCCATGGTAGGTAGGTGTAGGAACAGAGAGAAATCAACACACTTATAGCTCTCTCCAATGAAATCCTCATCACCAGCTTGTTCCTTCTTACAATGAATTTTCTTCCTTATACCCTGGTAGTCAGTGAAGGACTAACACATATCCTACACGTGTGTCCAGCACTTCTCTCTTGGGAAGCATCTGGGAATTTCATGCAGGGTCACACAGGGTCATGCAGAACTCCAGGGTATACTGCTGGTACACATGTATACTCCAGGGTATACTCCATGGTACACAGACCATGATGTGAATGGTGCCCCCTGCATTTATGCAACTTGGCGGCCTTACTGACATCTATTGTTTTATTCTCTGCTTATTATGGAGCCTCTCCTGAAGCTTAGATAGAAAAAGCCTGTTTCACTTACTCCTGGGTATTACAGTCACCATTTCAAAATAAAAGTGTGATATTTAAAAATGCAATTATCAGAAAACAACAGATGTTGGTGAGGATGCAGAGAAAGGGGAACTCTCTTACACCGTTGGTGGGAATGCAAGCTGGTGTAGATACTCTGGAAAACAGTATGGACGTTCCTCAAAAAGTTAAAAATAGAGCTACCCTATGACCCAACAATTGCACTACTAGATATTTATCCAAAAGATACAGGAGTGCTGATTCAAAGGGGCACAGGCACCCCCCTGTTTATAGCAGCACTATCGACAATAGCCCAAGTACAGAAAGAGCCCAAATGTCCATCGACTGATGAATGAATAAAGAAGATGAGGCATATGTTATGGCTTTGTTACTCAGCCTTAACAAAGAGTGAAATCTTGCCATTTGCACAACAACACGGATGGAACTAGAGTGTACTATGCTAAGCAAAATAAGTCAGTCAGAGAAAGATAAATACCATATGATTTCACTCATATGTGAAATTTAAGAAACAAAACAGATGAACATAAGGGAAGGGAAGCAAAAATAAGATAAAAACAGAGAGGGCGAGACTCTTAACTACAGAGAACAAATTGAGGGTTGCTGTTGGGGATGGGTTAAATGGGTAATGGGTATTAAGGAGGGCACTTATTGGCATGAGCACTGGGGATTATATGTAAGCGATAAATCACTAAATTCTACTCCTGAAACTAATATTACACTATATATTAACTAACTAGAACATAAATAAAAACTTGAAACATTAAAAAAATAAACTTAAATATCTGCAGAAGGTAAAACAAATAAAAAATTAAAATGCAATGATAAAATATGTTTATTAAAATGGGGAATACCTTGGAAATCATTTTATAGAAGAAACCATTGAAATAACTTGTGATGTCTAAATTAAACATGATAGGACTATGGAAAGTATCAATGCCATCAAATATTTGAAAGGGTTTGATGGAGAAGAGAGAAGAGACTTGAGAAGTTTCATGGGAGATAATTAGAAATCGTAAGATGATTTTTGGCTCAGTAAAAGAAAGAATTTTCTAGAGCCAAGCACCAATTAGAAACTGTATTGCAACAACCCTAAGTAAGAGCACACCTCTGTTATACAGAAATGTATCCAAAAACGGAATGGGAAGTGTTTGATAATAAATAGTTCCTTATCCTGAGAAATGATCAAGAGGAATCAAATGTCCTAGAGGAGATTTTCACATAGAGTTATACTGAACTAAATGGATTAAAAGGCTTTTTCTAGGAAACTCTATCTCTGTGATGGTATAGAGACTGTGACAGTTCGCTATGAACCTCCACCAGCCCAGAAAGAAGGAAACTCCTTCACCTTCCCCCTGAAGGAGGCTGAGGCCTTATATAAGGTACCTGATCCAACCTGATATGTGACCATTTCAAATCTCCTATAAGGTCTTATGTAGTTAAGCAAATAGCCAGAGTAGATGGTACAGTAACAGACCTGTTTTATTTTTTATTACTTCATGATCCAAGAATCACAATTTTAAGAGGGAGTGAGAGGGGTGCCTGGGTGGCTCAGTCAGTTTGGCTCAGGTCATGATCTCATGGTTTGTGGGTTCAAGCCCCACATCCAGCTCTGTGATGACAGCGTGAAGGCTGCTTTGGATTCTGTGTCTCCCTCTCTCTCTGCCCCTCTCCAACTCACGCTCTGTCTTTCTCTATCTCTCAAAAATAAATAAACATTAAAATAATTTATAAAAGGGTGTGAGAATAGAAATAAAGAATATAACACTACTCTGTGTATTAACGAGTTCTGCCAACTCCACTGTGAGAGAGATGTTCAATCCTGAATGTTTTTCTTCCACCTTATGGTTTTAAACCAGGAGTCAAAAACTCAAAAGGGAGGAAGAAAAATGTGAGATGCCAGGGAGTGACAAGCCTGTACAGATGAGGCTGCATGGCCAGTCTTAAAGGCCGGTTTTATAAGGCAACTGCCCTTGGGCTCAGCTGCTCGTTGCCTTCTAGAATGCTTTCTAAAATTGCCACATCTTATTTTTCCAGAAAAGCTAAAAAAGCTTGTTTTTGGTGAATTTTTCTAACTTTGAGAACATTATCAGGCTGCACAAAAATTACTTGTTAGAAATCTGTTCACTGGCTTCCAGTTTATGGCTGCAGGAAGGCTGATCCTTCCCAGAAAAGTGATGGGAAGCCCATGCATGCACTTACATCTCCATGCGAATTAGCACGTAGCTACCGGGCAACTGAAGATAACGTACAGACAACACTGTTGGTGGGAAGATCTAAGGGAGGCTGGATGAAAGTTTCTGCCCCCCATGAGATTGCTCAGCAGGGTTTGAAGGGTGAGAGGATGCCCTGCCCTGTGCTGCTGGAGCTCCTGTGTAACAGACCTGGGAAGGCCACTGGATCCTCAGGCAACTCCAGCCCCTGTAGAACTCCCTGTAGAAGGGAGGAGATTTTTCCCCAAAGGGTAAACAAAAATTCTCAGGGCAAAGAGAAAATTATTAAAAAAAAAAAAAGTTTATTTATTTTGAGAGACAGAGAGAGCCACGAGCAAGGGAGAGGCAGAGAGAGAGAGGGAGACACAGAGAATCCCAAGCAGGGATCCCAAGAGCCTGATGCGGGGCTCGAACCCAGGAACCGTGAGATCATGACCTGAGCTGAAACAGAGAGTCAGACGCTTAAGCAACCAAAGCCATCCAGGCACCTTAAGAGAAAAATCATTTTTATTTTTTTATTTTTATTTTTAAATATATTTTCTCTAGTTCTTTTTTTTTTAATTTTTTTTTAACGTTTATTTATTTTTGAGACAGAGAGAGACAGAGCATGAATGGGGGAGGGTCAGAGAGAGGGAGACACAGAATCCGAGCTGTCAGCACAGAGCCCGACGCGGGGCTCAAACTCACAGACCGCGAGATCATGACCTGAGCCGAAGTCAGCCGCTTAACCGACTGAGCCACCCAGGCGTCCTGAGAAAAATCATTTTTAAAGAGAGAGGCATTCTTATGAAGGAGCAGAGATCTAAGAAGTTCAGCAAAGACAGACATGGGGAGGCCACCGGAAGACCTCATGAATGCTTTCGTTCCTCGGATTTTGTTCCCCTCACACTGGGGGGAAAGTCTTCTTTGCTGTGTAATTTCCTCTCTCCCTGATTAAGGTATAATCCTTCAGTACACGGTGCATCTGACAGCAGTCCTGTGTTTATTTATTTTTTTCATGTTTATTTATTTTTGAAGGAGACAGAGACAGTGTGAGCAGGAGCGGGGCAGAGAGAGACGGATACACGGAATGGGCTCCAGGATCTGAGCTATCAGCACAGAGCCTGATGCGGGGCTTGAACCCAAGGACCTGAGCTGAAGTCGGATGCTTAATTGACTGAGCCACCCAGGCAACTCAGCCCTGTTTTTAGATGGAAGCTCCAGCACCTTGTTCATATAAATTTGAGTTTTGGTAGAAGTTTGGTTAAACTGCAGAGCGCTAGAAGCACCAAAAAAGTGACAGCACAGAATGATGGTTTCCCTGTGTGGGGGAATGTGTTTAAAAGGAATAAATGGACAAAGAACGGAGTTTGAGATAGAATGTAAAGGTGATGGATGTAATATATAGATATTATAGCAATGTATTTTATAATCATGTGTGTTTCCTAAAATTATAGGCAAGTCACAGACAGGCAGTCTTTATAATTTTCTAGATTGAGAAGAAATGTGATGAGCGGCATCAGGGTTTGTGCAGTGTTTTACTTAGCTAATGCCTGACACACTCTGCTATTCAGGGAAATCCATCAACGTGGAGAACAGCCGCATGATGAAACGGCTGGCCAAATCAGGCCAGATGGCATCCGGTCTGAACCACCCCTGCACACAAATGGGTGTCAAACAAGGTCATCGAGAGGCCCTAAGCCATCCAGCTTTTCCTGTACGGGGCTGGTCAGTGATGCAACAAGCATTGTGAACACCTGGGTGAGAAAGTGCTGCCGCTCCTCCCCAGAGCTCTTCGGTCTCATCAGATGGCTGGCCTCCACTAATGTCTGTGGGGCAGGCCACCCTGAGTGACTGAGTGCTAATGAGTATGAGCTGGAAGGTCACATACCTGAGGACGTATATCCAGTCATCAATCATTTCTCAAGTTTGGCACCACCATACAGGATGACAATTAGCCTGAATAAAGCTAAGGTGATGTTTTTAGTTGCCCCAGGCAAATTAGGCGAGCAACCAAAACCTACCATCAATGGCGTGGAGTTAAAAGCCATATCCAATTCCCATTGCCTATGTAGTCCGCTGTCTAGTGACAGGTCCTCTGCTTCTCTGTGGTTCTCTGAGCAGCCACCAGTGATGCAGCTCATTATCGGAACAAGAAGTAACAACCTGTATTAATAAATCTAGCTTATTTGGGGGGAGCTTGACAGACAGGAGTTTTGGTGCTAAAGCATCTGATTACAGATAAAGACCAAAGTGCAAGACTGCCCTGCTGCCCAGTCTCCACTATGGATGTCAAGTTTAAGTTCATTACCATTACCTCCTGGAATAACATTAATTCCACTCTGCAGAAAACATCAAATGGCAACACTGGTAAACTAATCAAGGAATAGATCTACTAACCAGCAGCTGACATAATATTTGCCCTGCCTTTTTACTAACTGGCAATAGTTTCAGCTCAACAGTCTTGGAAATAATGAAATTCTGCAGAAGTATGCAAAAAAAATCTATAGAAATTATAATCCATTGCATAGATTGCTAATATTCTAACAGTGTGTGATACCGATCCAAACTTCTACAACGTTTTTAGGATGAAAATTTAATTTCCTGCATTATTTGGTTTCTTTTGGCAGCAAATACCTCAAATATAATCTCTATAAAAGCTAAGGATAAATAGAAGGATTGCATTGAGGACACACACTGCTGCGCGGTTTGCTTTCTACACCTTAACCTGAGTAAGATCTTGGAATTTCCTTACTTTCACTATATTATTTTTGGCTACTTCTTCACCCAGCCCACATGATGTTCATTAGAATATTAACCCCCTTGATCCCAGTGCATCCAAAATTATGAATGTGCAAGAAAACATATTTTGCTTGTCCAAATCCAATCATTCCTGGAATGGAAATCACAAACTACTAAACAAGTTATAATTCTGTTCATGTATTGATAACAATACATATTGTATTGATAACAATTTATTTCGTAAACATTGAGAGCACATCCAGGGCTAGGTTATTCCTGCTGTCTCAAAGTGTCATCTTCCCAGGTCATGACCTCACGGTTCATGGGTTCGAGCCCTGCGTCGGGCTCTGTGTTGACAGCTCGGAGCCTGGAGCCTGCTTCAGATTCTGTGTCTCCTTCTCTCTCTCTGCCCCTCCCCCTCTCTGTCTCTCAAAAATGAATAAATGTTAAAAAAAAACAAAAAAAAAACAACAACAACAACTGGTTTTACCCTGTAATAGAAGGAACCTTTTCAGGGAAAAACAGTCTCATCTATTCACCCCATGAGGTCTAAAAGGTCTATGTATTCTTGATCTGATGGCAGATTCCTTTAAGTCTTTTTCCTTCAAAAAAAGCTTCCACGAGGAATTTGTTAGCAAACACATCCAGAGGTTCCCCAGAAGCACTAATTCTAACTGACCACTACCCCAAGGCACCTGGAAGCTGAAAACTATGAGTTGCGATAAAGCTCACCCCTGGTGAAGATCCTTCAAAGTTTAGGGATGGCTAGAAATATCCATACTTTCTATATGTAAGGGATATTTATTGGAACATGGTGATAGGGCCAAGAAAGAAAGGGGATATGGGAAAGAGGAGGGCGGTGGCTGCAGTTCATTGATTGGGAGAGAATCTCACCCAACTGGAAGAAATTGAAGGTGTTTTTATGTGAAGTGCCCAGCACTTACCTGCTGCAGGGAAATGCTCAAAAAAAAAAAAAAAAAATGTTGCCTTCACTTTTCTCCTGTAAGACTACTTTATGTTAATGTAGCATTTTAAAGAGCATGATTTATGTTTACATGCATTATCTTACTTGACACTTGTGACACTGGAGGTAACACTTTATTTTTTGTTTGGAAACACGGATGATGCAAGGTCAGATCTATTGGCCCTAGGGCACACAGCTAGTACATTTTAGAGTCCATAACCCGGATCTTCTGATTCCAAGAACTCTCTATCTCTTTATTGCTCTGAGCTGCAAGTACTCAGTGATGTGTACCTGGCTGCTTTTTTTTTTTATTTAAAAAAAAATTCTTCCTCACTTATGTCTTCATATCTTCAAGGATCATGTTATCACTTATTTCCTCACATTTCCTTTTCTTTCTTTTTTTTTAAATTTTTAAATGTTTGTTTATGAGAGAGAGAGAGAGAGAGAGAGACAGAGCAGGAGTAGGGGAGGGCAAAGACAGAGAGGGAGACACAGAATCCAAAGCAGGCTCCAGGCTCCAAGCTGTCAGCACAGAGCAGGACACGGGGCTCGAACTCACGGACCATGAGATCATGACCTGGGCTGAAGTCAAAGGCTCAACCGACTGAGCCCCCCGGGTGCCATCACATTTCCTTTTGTTTGCTTCTCAGTTTCCTCTGGCTCTGTTTGTAAAAGTGTTACAAGTATGATGTTCACGGATCCGTGATTAAGAGTTCTTTACACAGGATCTTGAGCTCTTCAAAGTTAAAGAAACTCTACAAACAAGGCACATTTCATTCCAGCCCTTGTTTTTCCTTTCAGCACTTTTGCTCAAATACCAAACACAATTTGCGTTTTGCTTGAGATGGAAAGAAACACTTGTGTAGCTATAGCTATTACTGGGCCATTACCATTCCGAGGTGTTGATTTTGTGCTTCACATTTTTCCTGTGTTCTTCACTTGATGCCCTATCTTGAATTTTTATTTCACTCTAATCATTTTTTAAATTTGAAGTCTTCCTTTTTACTTTGGCAATTTCAGTTGGAACGCTAGGTTTGGGGGAAAAAATGTTCGCAGAAAAACTGAAGGTTAAATCAGTTTTATTCTGTAAACACTGCCTAAATTATCATCTCCTTCCCATAACAACCCAATTAATATGTTAGAGCAAAGCTGGAAAGCCAAAAACTGTGCTGAAAACGTAGAGTTAGTGTGACACCTTCTGGTGAGGAACAAACTGCATTTGTCAACAGCAGCAAAAACTAATTCTGACAAGGGTCCTCCCGGATAGCTTTTATTCCAGCAAACCCATCTTTTGTGAACACCCAGCATATCTCAGGCTCTCCTGCAAGTACCAGAGATACTGACACATTCAACAGTCTAACCACCTCTTGGGGAAGAAATATCTCTTATCTACACTCCTACCTACAGAGATGACAATCAAGTATGTTGGCAGTCTAGTTAGGTTGGGTGTTTCATAAGATGCTATAGGGGCCCACAGGGCCAGCCAGTCCTTATGGATCAAGGACAGCCTCACAGAGGTGGTGCTGCTTAAGTCTTGAAGGATGAGCCATTTTTGTGAGGCAACAAGGTAGGAGGTGGGTATATAGTGCGGAAAGTGCCACACACTGGAAACTAAGGGGACAGCACGTGGGCAAGGCTGAGAGGCTGAGAATGTGGGTTTACTGACCAGAACTTATTTCAGGTGCCTGGAGAAGACAGAGCATGGAGAGAGATGGGGCTAAAGCACAGAGAGAGCCTCAACTCAGAAGGGCTTTGGAAGCTTAGTTTAAGAAGTGTGGGTTTCATGATCAAGGCTTCAGGGACTCATTGGAAGATGTAACCGTCACAGTGATTCAGTCAGATTTTTCCACTACTAAAATCAGCCTGGCTCCAGGGTGGAGGGAAGGGAGGAGGACTCAAGTCCTTGTAAAATAGGAAGCTGTTCAAAGCGATGAGAACCTGAACTGCGCAGGGAACGGGTGCAGTAGAAAGTGTTTTAGGAAAGAGTGGCAACCGGTATTAGAACACGTTTAAACGTGGGCTCTGAGAAAAAAGAAGGATTATATCTCATGCCCCAAATAAAAGGAACATTTATCATTTATTTTCCTTAAACAAAGAGAGGAAAGCCCCTCCTATGAATGTACACGTCTTACTTCTCTTTATATGTGGTCTTAGGAAAGAGTTAAAAATATTTCTCATCACATGAGAGCATAATTGCTCCACAATCCAAGCATGCAATTTTACAAACTAAATTTGGAGACTTTCAAAAAAATATTGATCGCACCTGAAAACATTTAATGAATGCAATTTGGAAACAAGGGCCCAGAGACACCAATTTGTATCAACAGTGCTTAAATACTCCCATAAAAAAACACACACCCAGGGCCTTGGGAAATTTGGATCACTATAATGTGTTTTCAGAGGAAGGTTTGAAATTTTTAGATGAACAGCTATAATTATAAATTGAAATTAAATACAATGCGAGAGCGGCTATGATTTCCCTTGCTGTCAAAATAAATCTAAGGAATATATCGTGTCCACTGAGTATCAGACAAGGGCGTGCACTTATTCCCTGTATAAACCACGTCCTGCTTTACATACCAGAGTGCTTTTACTTCTGTATCCAAATGCTAATGGATACATTTATCCATCTAACTCAGATTTAAAATCTAAATATCTCCACTGATGTGCAAGGCTCCCTGTTACCTCACTGATGTCGTTTTCTGTTACTCTCCCAGTCCCTCATTCCACCCGGGTCAGGGCACCTTCATCATCCTGAAATACTACAGAGATGCTCCTTCCTCAGGGTTTTTGCACTCACTATTCCTTCTGTCTGGAAAGCTCTGTTCAGATATCTACTTGCATGACTCAGTCTCTGATTTCCTTTAGGTCCTCTGTTCAAATATCACCTTCATAGGAAGGTTTCCCTGACTACACTACATAAAATAGCACCTGCTCTCAACATTCTCTTGCCCCTGACTCTGCTTTATTTCTCTGTATAGCTCTTATCACCACTCCACGTTCTACGTAATTAATCTATTTGTGTATCATTGCCTCTCTCCACTAAAATTCAAATGTTATGAAACCACAGACTGTCACCGACGTTTAATCAGGGCATAGAACAATGTCTGGTTCAGAGTAGGTGCTTAACAAATATTTGTCAAATGGATGATGTTTGTTTGAAATATTTATTAAGTTTTTAGTTAGATGGGCAAGCTAGAGGTTTTCAATCAATTTACCAACCACTTACTCTGTGGCAGGTACTATTCTCTAGCTTTTATGAGACAAAAGACCACCCATGGATCCCTGGATAAACAGAGCAGTGGGGGTCGGACAAGTCAGTTGATAATTGTAGTCAATTATACTTCAATAAAGCTGGAAAAAGAAACAGATAGCTGTAATCTACCTGTTCATTCAACATGTACTTATTGAGTACTTAATAGAAGAGAGCGGAGTTTCTTCACAGGCTTTTTATGTGCCAAGCATTGTGCAAAGGCATAGAAAGATGTATCTATTATATTTTTTCGAACAGCCGGTAACCGGTAACCATTATCCCCGATTTACAACCATGAAACTTGAAGCTTACCAAGGCCCACCAGGTCTGGGGGCCTAAGTGGCTCAGTGGGGTTAAGCATCCGACTCTTGGTTTTGGCTCAGGTCATGATCTCAAGGTTTGTGTGCAAGCCCTGCATGGCGCTCTACACTGACAGTGCAGAGCCTGCTTGGGATTCTCTTTCTCCCACTCTCTCTCTCTCTCTGCCACTCCCCTGCTTGCTCTCTATCTCTCTCTCTCTCTCAAAATAAATAAACATGAAAAAAAAAAAAAGCCTAGGCTAGGTGTAACTAAACCAGCCCTGCGAGAAATATTAAAGGGGACTCTCTGAGTGGGAAAGAAAGACAAAGCGACAAAAACTCGAAAAGAACAGGGAAAATCTCAAGACTAGACCAGGTCTAGGTCTAACTCTGTATTATAGTTATTCTGCTAAAGAAACTCAAAGAACCATCTAACCTATGAGTGAGCTCAGAACAGCATTCCAAGCAGAAGTAACACCTAAGGTAAACCTTCAAAGTAATGGGCCAGAATTGGGCAGGGTGGAGGGGAGAGCACGCTGAGCTGGATGGACAGCCTGTGTGGAGTATCACAACATTGTACTTTCCATAAAGAAACTTCTGGACCTTTGTTTTCATTAATACAGAAGGTTAAATTTTGGCTCTCTGAATTACTGAAATATAAAAAATACAAACACACACATACACACCCCATTATAAACAAAAGCAAAATCAATTTAATATGTGATATAACTCAATCATGCAGTGCAAATAATCAGCAGGAAAGAATAATATAAACACAAGACTGAGGAAGATCCAGTATTCCAGATTTTAACAAAAGAGATATGATTGCCTATAAACAACATTTTCCATTTATAGCATATAATTAAATAACTTATGTGGCAATTAAATTACATGCCAATTAAATAGAATTGCAAGCCTTAATAAAACAAGTTAAAAACAAATGGAAGTTATTACTGAAGCACATCAATTGCTTTTTTCCTACTAAGTTGAATTGACATCTAAAAATTAATACTTACCTGTGTTATATACTTTCTATATTTAGAATAGAAGTTTAAAAATTAGACAGTTACAGGTTTTGCAAGCTAAAATTAAGTAAGGTTATGACGTCCGGATGCTTGTTTCATTCAAGTAAAATAATAAAGGAAAATGAATGTTTTAATTCATCGGTTTTACTTTTATTTTCTTCAAAATTCCATTTTTTTCCTCTTAACCATCCAGAGTGAGATTTTCTTTGAAGCAAGATGGCAGGTACCCAGAGCTGAGCTTTGACAGTATACAAAGCCAAATTTTTCATACTTGATCCAAGTGTTAAATCTGCAATTTACAGTTAATGTACCAACATGTTTACATACCTCTGTGGTATGTAAACCATAATACAGTTTAAACTTCAAATTAAATATATATATGTATATATATGTGTGTTATATGTGTGTGTGCATATATATATATGTAAATTGCAATACAGTTTCAACTTCAATTAAATATATATGTAATATACATCGTGTGTGTGTGTGTGTGTGTGTGTGTGATACTTGAGATATAGCATTATTTGTAATAATACTTGATAAGCAAGTATTGTTTCTGGGAGATGTGCCTCTCCCTTGTTTGTGGTTGTGCAGGGTTATGTTGCATACCTGAGGCTTCATATGCTTCAGAGAGTTTATATAAACACTGACCAGGATTACTGGGAGCAAAAGATCCATCTGTCCACTTGAACCTCCTTTGTACCTGTCCAGAGAAAAAATATAGAGTACACTAAACCTAACTAAGGTTATTATGGTCTGGTTGTTAGAGTACCATGTTGCCCTCATCCTGTCTTTTCTTCCTACTTTGCAATGTACTTGAGAAAACTGAAAAATCATAATGGATCAATTTACAATATTTTATTTTCTAAAATTCTCTTTTGCGTGTTTACAGTGCAGAGCCCCCTTCTCCTCTGATAGGAGACCTAGGCAGTTACCTGAATCTAGTTCAAAAAGGTTATATAAAAAGGGGCCCCTGGGTGGCTCAGTTGATTAAGCGACCGACTTCAGCTCAGGTCATGATCTCACACTCTGTGAGTTCAAGCCCCGTGTTGGGCTCTGTGCTGACAGCTCAGAGCCTGGAGCCTACTTTGGATTCTGTGTCTCCCTCTCTCTCCGCCCCTCCCCAGCTTGTGCTCTCTGTCTCTCAGAAATAAACGTTAAAATTTTTTTAAAAAAAGGTTATGTAAAAAGAAATTGTAATAAAAGGCATACTCTGCTTTCCAAATCCTTGTTTTCTCTTAATCTATGTAAGGCATACCCAAAATAGACATGTAAAGAAAGACAAAATTTGTCTTTATGGAAGAAACAAAACAAAAAGCCTTAAAAACCTATATTCATAATAAATATAAGTGGAGCTATATTTAAATTAAATTAAAATAAATTAAAAATTAAATTAAAAAAATTAAATTAAAATAAATTTAAATTAAATTTAATTTAATTTAAATTAAATTAAAAGCTATATATAAATACAACTTGATATAGCAAAGCTTGCAGGTAGGAAAAACCTAACTGGCCATTATAATCCTTCACTCCCCAAACACTTGAATGCCTGCCCTCTACAGCGCTATTAGGTTTTATTCCTCACCTCAAGAAGCTTAAGTTCTAGTGCAAAAAAGTTAAATCAAAAGATAAAAACATTCACTCCTCCTGATTAGCAACTGCTTATCCTACTAAGCTTCAGCTATTCCATGCTCTTCCCTAGCTTGTGGTTTACAGCAATTTGCTCTCGTTAAGTTTCAGTGATATCTGATTAGTAGCTGCTCCCACATTCCATCTACCGTCCAGAGGGAAAAATGCCTTGCTCATCTTCCAAACACTGCACACAGGGATATAGTGAGATCATCTTGTGATTAATCAAATGCTTAATTCCTGAATATATCTAGAGAAAGGGCAATAATGGGACATAAATGGCATGAACAGGAGTACAGGCGGGAAAGTTCTGGGTTTGAAGGGCAAGTGAGAGGGGGCAGCTCAGCAGCACATGTTTCATTTGATTGGCTGGAGCCTCAGTGGGCAGATGACATGGTGATAGGAAGACTGGAAACTGGGGGTTGACTACAGGTTTGATGCAGGGCTAGGTTTCATTGAGTGATTCTGTAGATGGATGGTGTCCGTACTAGTTGAAGGTATTCCAGTCACCACCTAGGCCTGGTGGAATGCGAGGGCTGGTTATGGCTAACCCACTGAACAGCAATGAGGGATCAAATGAGTGGAAGGACTGAATGCAGTCAAAGAACAGGTATATTTTAAATTTTTTTAAAGGACTTTAAGCTACCTCTGCTTTGGAAACTGATTTCTTCACTGTCTAGTCACTTTAGAAAGGCATATTAAATTAAATCTTCCCAGTCCTCACCACTGCAGGGGCTAGAAGTGAGGCCACAATAATAGTAATAACACAAATCCTATTATTTCAAGTGAGTCCAGTGTCTGGCCTAGGGCATCCAGCTCCCTGAAAAATCTTCCCCAAGTATTTCTAGGGGATCCAGAGCTGTCTAGATCATGGCTCTTTCCCTGGTCCTATGGCTGCTGCTTTTCTTCTGTGTACCCCTATCCTCCAGTCAGCCTCTGACATGCCTCTAGGAAAAACAGGCACAGTGCTAGGATCCCACTGGCTGCAAATTCCCCATTCCTTGGTCAAACCATAGTGTTTGGAATTTATATCTGAAAAATGCATTATGAACACAATTTCAGGCAGAAGTTAAGGCACATTCCACAAATCAGTGCATAATAAATATTTATTAACTTATTCAATAAATGTTTGCTTACCAGTGAGGTACAGAGACAGATTTAGGAAATAAAAGACAGAGTCCCTTCACTCAAGAAATATATGCCATTCTCGTCAGCAAAGCAGACAAATCAATAGTAAACTACAATGGTGTAAGGTGTGCTTTTTTGTTACCATGTTTATATGAGGTATCTGTGTGTGTGTGTGTGTGTGTGTGTGTGTGTGTGTGTGTACTCACCTTCTTCCAAAAAGAAATGACTACCTTAGGCAGGGTGGCAAGTGTTCAGATTTATTTCAGGAACAGAGTCGAAGGGTGCCTAACTCCGATTAGGGGTGGTCAAGGAAGATTGCAGGATGTTATCGTATTTAGTAGGGCTTCAGATTCCATGTGCTGCCTTCACATCTTTGAGACTCACAGGGCCCTGAAGGCTTAGCTGTGAGTTCCCCTACTCTTGCCAGAAATGTCCCTGACCTGGTGGGAAAGGCTCCCCACCCTTGTTCCTCTGTCAGCTGGGCTGGTTATGACCCATCCTGTCCTCAGCACAATGAGTTGGACCTCTCTGCCAGCCTGTAAAACTCTTCAAACCCATCACATTCCCCAGTGGGAGCCAGGGGGTACCCTACCCTCTTGTTACTACAAAGCAGGCCTCCCAAAGTGCCTTTTGATTCATTTAGCTCCCAAGTACAACTACCCATGTGGCACTCTCTGGCATTCAGTGCCCTTTTCCCTGAGCTGTGGGTATATATGACAAGTAACTCTTGCCAACCTCACCTGGCCAGTGTTGGGTGTTGCGTGTTTGGCCTTCTCACACTATTTCGGGTGGAGGAATCCCTCCTTCACCAGCGAGGTGGAAAGGAGGTGCTCAGAACAGTCACGTTCGAGGAGTTTTGAAGGATGAATAAGATTTACGTAGGTGGAGACTTGGAGGAAAGCATGTCAGAAGAGAGATACAAAAGAGTATGATGCATTTAAGGAAGGACAAGCAGATTGGTAGAATGGAGAGATAGTGAGGGTAGAGGCTAAAGAGGGAGTGCCATTTGTGAGAAGGTAAAGAGGTTTTTTGTTTGTTTTGTTTTGTTTTGTTTTTCTTGAAACAACATTAAAGGATTTTAATGAGACATTTCACAAAGATCACTCTAGTACTGTGTGGCCAATGGATTCAAAGTAAGGCCACAATAAAGGCCAAGCAGCCAGTGAGAATGGCATGATAGAAAGTCAAGCGGGAAGCACGAGAGCTAAGACCAGGTTCTGTAGGTACAAAGAATGGAAGCCATTCAGGTTCCTGGCCCATAGGATGCAGTACTGGGGACAAAGGAGGGGGAAGAATTGGAAACGACTGCTAGACTTGGGTAGCCAGGTACAAGCTGTCTTCATTCACTGAGTCAGGACATGCAAGAAGAGGAACAGGTTTGAGATTGGGAAGAATCCAATTCTGGACATACTGATTTTGAGATGTCTGTGGAACATCCAAGCACTGTCCAGTGGATGGTTCATCCTATGGATCTTAGAAGAGGCTGGAGATAAAGGTTTGAGTGCACAATGGTGATACTGATGCCTGGGCTCTGATGCAAGTCAAGAGGAATGTACAGAGAAAAAAAGTCTCAAAGTAAAGCATGCCAACATTTAAAAGGTGAATGGAAGAAGAGATGTTTACAAAGGAAACTGCAAAGAAACCAAGGGTATCAGGAGAATGTTGTTCTGGAAGTCAGGATAGGAAAGAACCTGGGGTGTTTATATACTTAGGGAGATGATGAAGCTACAGGATTCAGGAATATTCGACAGAGCAAGGTTCATGAAGAGGCCAGAGCAAAAGGATTCAGAGAAAAGATGGAGAAATTAATGCTTAATAAACAGAATGGTCATCACTTCCAATGAAAGAGATGAAGACAAAGGATACAAATAAACATGTAAGTATAAATAGCTTAATGTTTTCTTCATTGTGAAATAAAAATTCCAGATAAACTGCCTACCACTGGGTGGAACAAAACTGAAAAACAGTGCTCCTCATTTAGTTAGCCAGCAGGCTGACGATAAAGAGGCAAAGAATTCTAGCAACTTAAGAGTTTTCATTTATGTGGAAATGTAGTTTGATAGACATAAAAAGGAACATAATCTGAGAAGCACTTAGAAGCTATAGTGATAGGTCTATAAACAAGACTATGTGAAGCCAGCTAATAAACTCAAACCTACTTTAGGATAAAAGAAACTGCAAGACATGTAAAAACCCAAATTGTATGGATACACTGTGAAACAGAATTACAGTGTTAATTCCTAAGCAAAATAATATTTCACCAAATAATACATGGGTACAATTTTGTTACAATGCATTTGTCACACCTACTAAAAATGCTTTGATTACAACTGATGCTTACAATTGGATTTCAAATGTGATGTTGCAATCAAAATAAACATCCAAGACAAATTGATAAGCCTAAGTTATTCTTGTTTTTTTTTATTAACCCTAAGTTAAATCTGAGAGTTCATTACTAAAAAGGTACATACAAAGCTTTCCCAAGATCAGATAGTTCTCATCTGAAGAATATTTTATCTTTTCAAAACAAAATGGACTATTTTCTGAGGACAACTTATTTCAAAAACAAGAATAAAATAAGTAAATCATTACAATCCACTTAGTGCAAATTTAACACAAATGCACTGCAATAATTTTTTAACAAGCATGTCATAAGAATAAATCATAAATTATCAACACAGATAAAAACGAATTCTGAATGTGCAGGCATACAATTACAGATGGTTCATGGTAAGATATATACTTGTACTCTGAAACTTAGTCATTTGTTTTGATATTTTTATATTAAACTCTTTAGAACCTAATATTTATTATATAAGGAAGAATTTCTCTTAAATAAAATTTAGCTGTTGGTTTGTCAGAAATAACTTTTGTTCAAAAATATTTGAAAATGTTGAAAAAAAGTGTTGGGGGAAAATCTTTGTAACTCCACTACTAAATCAGAACCTTCTGATAAGTATCTAACAGACATCTCTTGAAATGCATAATTAACTGCAGTGAAATAGAACTGGAATTATACATATTTTGTATTTGCTCTTTAAACTTAATATTCCTAATACTGTGTCCTGAACATCTTTCCATGCTAATAGCTATAGATCTACCTGATCATTATAATAGCTACATTGTATTGTGCTATACAAATATATTAGCTTTTTAATGACTTAACTGATGAAAATCTGGGTTGTCTCCAGTTTTTTATTATAATTAGCTATGCTGCAGTGAAAACAACCTTGACATATGCCTCTATAGACATATCTATCTCGTTAGGATAAATTCCTGCAGTGGAATTAGTGGGTCAAAGAGGATCCACATTTTAAACTTAAGGACATTACCTATCTGCTGTCCAGAACAAAAGCAATTTCATACTTCCATCCATAGTCCATGAGTGCCCATTTCTTGAGTTACTAATGAGGGTGAACAACTCTTTCTCTAGGTTTGCTGCCATATGCATCTATTGTTGAATGGGTTGTCCACTCATTTTCATTCTCTTCGAGGGTGTCCATCATTTAATATAGAATTTTTTAAAGATGATTCATCTCTATGTGTAATTATGGATTTTTTTTCTACTTTTCCTATTTTGTTCTTTCTTTGATAGTTTGGGCTTCTGAGTAATGGTGTAAGGGGATGTTCACCTCTCAAGATTATAAAAAAATATTCTACCATCTGTTTGTTGTATATAATTTTATTTATTATATTCAAGTTTTTGAACCATCTCAAAGCCTATTGTCAACCACAAAAGTGAGAAACATTTCTAGACTCTCTTTTGTTCCACTGATCTTGGACTAATACTTTAGTAACTCTAACTTGGGAAAAAAAATTTTCATATCTGCTGGGACTCGTTCCAACTTTTTAAGTATTTTTTTTTTAATGTGTCTGGCTATCTGCCTATTTTTTTTTTCCCCACAAAAAAGCTTTGAAAACATTTTTTCAAGATTCTAAAAAGTCCTATTGAGATTTTGGTATGAATTACGTTGAATTTCCAGAGTACAAGAGGAAAGTCTGTACATGAATCTGATCAAGAAATCTTTAAGTATTCCATTATGTCCTCCAGGAGTTCTGTAGTTCTCTTTTTAAGGGTCCTGTATGTTTCTTGTAAATTTGGTCACTTATATTTCACTGCTTTTTAAATTTAAGTAGTATTTCTATTGCTAATAGATCTTTCTCCAATATATTTTCTGATTGATCAGGTTTATATTAATTTTTGTAGATTTGTTATTTTTTAAATTTTTTAACGTTTATTTATTTTTGAGACAGAGAGAGACAGAGTATGAATGGGGGAGGGTCAGAGAGAGAGGGAGACACAGAATCTGAAACAGGCTCCAGGCTCTGAGCTGTCAGCACAGAGCCTGACACCGGGCTTGAACTCACAGACTGCGAGATAATGACCTGAGCCGAAGTCAGACACTTAACCGACTGAGCCACCCAGGCGCCCCGATTTCTGTATATTTATTATGCAATTAGCTACCTTTTTGAACTCATAAGTTTGAACTCTTTCCATTTATTCTCTTGTATTCTCCAGGGTTTGGATAATATAACTGTAAATAATGATTCTTCTGTATGCTCCCTTCTAATATCTGTATGTGTGACTTCTAAAAATTTTAAAGGGTAGGGGCGCCTGGGTGGCTCAGTCGGTTAAGCGGCCGGCCGACTTCGGCTCAGGTCATGCTCTCGCGGTCCGTGAGTTCGAGCCCCGCGTGAGGCTCTGTGCTGACAGCTCAGAGCCTGGAGCCTGTTTCAGATTCTGTCTCCCTCTCTCTGACCCTCCCCCATTCATGGTCTGTCTCTCTCTGTCTCAAAAATAAACGTTAAAAAAAAATTTTTTTTTTAATTAAAAAAATTTTTAAAGGATATATCTTATTACTAGTAGTTTTTAGGGGCACCTGGGTGGCTCAGTCAGTTGAGCGTCTGCCTTCGGCTCAGGTCATGATCTCATGGTTCGTGAGTTCGAGCCCCGTGTCGGGCTCTGTGCTGACAGCTCAGAGCCTGGAGCCTGCTTCGGATTCTGTGTCCCCCTCTCTCTCTGCCCCACCCCTGCTTGTGCTCTGTCTCTGTCTTTCAAAAAATGAATAAACACTTAAAAAAAAAACCAGTAGTTGTTATTAATTTTGCATAGATCTAATAAAAACTATCAGTAAATAAACTTAGCTCTTTTGGTTAGTTTAGGAAAATATTACTTTGATCTTTCTGTTTTCTTTGGAGTGGCACACTATAATTCAAAACTCGTATTTTTCTTTCTTTTGTTTGCTATATCTTTTTTTTTTCTCATCTCTTTCTCCACATTTTTAGAGTGATCAAATTTACCCATATGACCATTGAAGTTTTCAGTAGCGTCAGTTATGCTGATTTATTCCTTGTATGGGAATTTGCTTTGGGGGTTTGCTTTTATTTTATTTTTTCATATTTCAGGATGCTTCCCTTTCATTCCTCCTCTATTTCAACTTACTCCTTTTTTATGCCTAATAAAAATGAAAGACTATTTGTTTAAACACTTCTTTATGCAAGACAGAGCACTGAGTACTTCACAGACTTGAACTTGTTAACTTTCTACAAACGCTAAGGTAGATATTACTCCTGTGTTATGTGTGAGGAAACTGAAACTGAATGACTAGTTAATTTGCCCAGGACTCTACAGCTGGTCAGTAGGAAAGCCAGGATTTAAAGCCAGGTCATCTGCCTCCACAACCCATGCTTTTAACAACACTACCGGACAGTTGGTTTCACATGCCTTTGCGTCTGTTCATAGGGGAGTTCAGTTCCTTTCAGATCTATACCTGGAATGAGGTGGCCTCAAAAATACCTTGAGTCAATTCCACTGCCTGCTGCACTAATGCAGGAGCATCTTATGCTCCAATTCTTAGATAATTTGCCATTGCTCAAGTCAGACAAATGTTCTCTGTGCAAGGGTTATACACCTTCCAGCATTTGTTACAATCTAGGGATCCTCCACCCTCCACCCATTAGCAAGATTTTCTCTGTGGTGACTGTACACTCAGCGGCGCAAAGTCCCCCTCACTCCTGAGTCTGCAGGTGTACCCCAAACTGAAATCTGTAGTTTCTATCATGCAGGTGAAAGAAAGGGGCAGAGGACTACTGAGGGGGTGGGCATAGATCTCAATTCTAGCTAGCTCAGATGATGTCTGGGCAGCAGGGACTTGATTTTCTAGGTAGTGTAGCTCCTGTGCCCTGAGTTTGAGGCAGTGACTGAGTTGGAGCTTTTTACTAACTTCTCTCCAGCTAATTTGGGTCAATGAATCAAATGATGGACACTGGAGTTACTATAAATTCCCAGTGGATTCTGGCACAGGGTTTCTTCTTTAGTTTCTAGTAGTGTTATAATCTTTGTGCGATTTTTTGCATGAAGCTGGGAAAGGATAACCAGGGATTACCAACCTCTGGCATGTTTAACATGTTTAACAAGCATCTGTATCACACAGCAGGTTTGTGATTTGATTTAGGTTCACTTTTCTTTTTTTTTTTGTGAGAAAGGGAGAGTGTGGGTGCATGAGCGGGGGAGGGGCAGAGAGAATCTTAAGCAGGCGTGGGCTCAATCTTATGACCTTGAGATCATGACCTGACCCGAAATCAAGAGTCAGAAGCTTAACCAATTGAGCCATCCAGGTGCCCCTAGACTCACTCTTAAAGAGTATACATAGACTGTCTTCATCAACACCTAACAGTCCGACTCACTCACCAAAGTGAATCTAGATCACTTTTTATGATATAACATTTCTGGGCTCTCTTCTTCGATATAGGAAGTTCCCCAAATATGAGCTATTCCTAAAGCCCTATAGTGAAACTGTCCTGTGACAATTTTCAAATGACATATTTTTAAAAAATCACCATGCTAA
This sequence comes from Herpailurus yagouaroundi, assembly GCF_014898765.1. Lineage (NCBI taxonomy): Eukaryota > Metazoa > Chordata > Mammalia > Carnivora > Felidae > Herpailurus > Herpailurus yagouaroundi. Next base: position 62,889,018 of record NW_024412388.1, read on the forward strand.
AAAATGGTAGTGTTGGAAAAAGAATTAAGGATTGATCTGAGGTGTTTTCCCATCTATGAGATGTGGTTGAGGAGGCAGAAAGAGCCAGGTCAAAGCGACCTGATAGGTTTTGCTATTCTTTAGTGTTATCTTGCACAGAAAAAAAAGCTCTTTACACCGTGAATTGTGGAAGCCCCTTGGCACGTAGAATTTCTTGCTTGAGTAAAGCTGAGCTAAGGACATTATAAAATGCTACCTCTTGGGGCACCTGGGTAGCTCAGTCAGTTAAACATCTGACTTTGGCTCAAGTCATTATCTCACGGTCTGTGGGTTCAAGCTCTGTGTCAAGCTCTGTGCTGACAGCTCGGAGCCTGGTGCCTGCTTCGGATTCTGTGTCTCCCTTTTTTTCTCTCTGCTCTTACCCTGCTCACACTCTGTCTCTCAAAAACTAAACAATAAAAAATTAAGAAAAAAAATGAAATGCTACTCCTCCCCCCCCCCCTTTAGAAGCACCCAAGTTTTGTACTTCTATGGCCAAAGCTACTCTGGATAGAGGCAGCTGACAAGTGCATCAAAAATATTAAATGTGTAACTGGAAATCTCATGCTACATTAAGTTCCCTTCATCTGTGTTCTTATGTCACTCCCTTGTGATGATTGGTTTTACGTATCAATGTAATGTCACCATGTTTTATTTATGTGCTTACAAAAAGTCACCACGTGACTCTAGGTAGATTATCCTCATAACGCAGATGGGCTGCACGCAATCGGTCAAAAGTCTTAAGAACAAAAACTGAGGTTTCCCAGAGAAAGAATTCAGCAATATAGAAAATCTATTGGCCTACCCTATAGATTTAGACTTATCAGTCCCCATAGCTGCATGAGAAAATTCCTTAAATCTCTTTATACATACGCATGTGTGTTTGTACATATATAGGAGGCTGTGCTCATATAAAGAAAAACAGGACAAAAATAACAATCAAACCTCATTTCCTTGCACATAACATTGATGGCATTTATTTAGTATAGATAAAGACTTCCAACACAGAACACTGTTAGGAATTAATCATTAGGAACTATGTAAGAGATGTGATGTAAGGCAAGTATTATATAAAGATGAAATAGATAAACAGTTTTTATTTTTCTACAGAATTCACTGCAAGTTACCATGCTATGAAAACAAAAGCCGCCCACTCTTAATAGGTCAAATTTGTTTAGTAATTTAAAGAAAAATATATGACTCCCATCACACAGATAATTCTAAATTTACTTTGAAAATCAAATCATCAAGAAGTATCTATCTGGAGAGACTACGGACCTACTATCACATTATAACAAAGATAAGGCTGCTATCTTCACAGAATATATGGATAAGTAGTAATCAACCATTAACACAGTCAATGTTCTAATATTTGGGGAAATATTGGAAAACTATTTTTTAAAAAACAAATTTCTGTGGATATTGTTTATCTTGCCAATGAGATTAGTTTGGAAAAGGGGTCTTGTTTAGTCTAGAAAATCTTCAGAGTCCAATAGAGTTCTGGGCTGAACATATACTGAAGATCCTTTACAAGCACAAATAGGCTTGGAAATCACACAGTCTTACTTTGAATTAGCTTGCTTTAGTCCAAGGTATGGAATTAATGATCAAGTACTAGGAATTTCTGTAATGTACCCAATGCCAAATGGCTACTAACATTCTACTTCCTACTATGATGACTCCTTGATTGGAGCTCGGTGGGAGGCATAAAGCATATTGTGAACTATAAAATAAATTGTGCTCCAATTTATTCCAGATCTCTAAAGCTAAATCTTGTTTTTCAATATAAGAAACTCACTATTAGAGCAAAAGTAGTATAAGTAAAACTGGGGCAGGAAACTTCTAATTGCACAAGAAATACATGAAAGACTTAATCATTCTAAGAGAAGAATCATTTTCCCAGTAGCCCCACTGCTATGGATGATATTTTCATGAGCCTGGGCCACCTTCTCCAATGAATACTGAGAACCTATTACAGGTTTCAGCCAACCAATTTCCATTCCAGCTTGAAGGGCCGCTGCATATTGCCTAAATTCCTCCTAAGTGAAAGAAAAAGGTATGTCTGTAGAAGAACATACGACCTAAGTTCCAGAAGCACTAGAAAATTTCAGATTCTGAGAGTTAGAACATAAACGGTTTCTTACAAATATGTGGCTTTTGTCAACTTGTCCAGAACAACAGAAAAAGTAGTTCCATATAGAATAACCATAAGCCCAATTTGCCTGAGACAGTGTCAGTTCACAAAATACCTACTGTCCTAAAGTAATTACTAATAGTATGTCTTTTCTCTCTCAAAAGTGTCTTGACTTGGAAAATAAATCACATTGTCACCCTGGTTATCTTATAGTGACTAATACTTAACATACTCATGTAGTCAGATAACTAAGTTAAACATCTGCTTAAACTTTCAGTCTGTCTGACTAGGCAAATTGTCTGTGTTTAAGTTACCAAGATCAGAATCACTTCTTTTCCTACCTTAGTTGATGAGTAGAGAGCAACCCCAATTATACTAGATTCCTTTGTCATGGTGTCCCGTGGGTTTATTTCAATAGGACCTCTGCTGCCAACAACCTATTATGAAGAATAACACGTCTATAGTTAAAGATTACTGTAAAATAGTATTAAATCATGGTAAAACTTCAAAGTGGTAAAAAGAAACCAAAATACTTACTATTACTCGTCCTCCACGTGACAGAAGATTCAAATCATTATTAAGATTTACATTAGCTAACATTTCAATGATCACATCAATTCCTTTTTCACCAACAGATTTCTGTGTAATAAAAAAGAACCCAGAGTGAGATAAGAAAACAAGTAAAAAAAAGACCCTGTAAAATAGTTATCATAGTCCTATATATTGCAGAAATGTGTTTCAAAAGACATAAATACTACATTTTTAAGACTATAACACAAATGTTAATGATCTAATTATATACTGAGGATGTAATTCCAAGGTACTAGTCACAACATCTAAAGTGATAAAGATTTATACTAAATAAATTTCACGTGCTTCGACTCGACTATAAAATACTTTTTATTTTATAAATAGTTGAAAATTTTCTGTCTTCAAAATGTATTTTCACAGAGAAAAAAAAAAAAACAAAGCGTAAATCCCAAAAAGGTTTTCACTTTAAAAAAAAAAAACAAAAAACAAAAGAAAATCACTGGCTGTCTGGCGTTGCAGATTTTTTCTGTGTGTGCATTCAGTTTTGTCCCAAGTGGTTTACAATCAGCTTGGCTACTACTTCTTTTCTTTTGGGTTTTTTCAGAGATCTCGGCCATCCCAAACTGTCTCTTAAGTAAGTTATACATATACACCTTATATTCATTTTATTCTAACAAAAAAAAAATGAATACCTGTGTCAGATATTGTTAAGTACTGGGAATTCAAAGATGGACACAGAGAACTCAAAACACAGCTAGGGAGAAAGATGGAAAATACCGCTGACACAGCTGTGATGGAATGGGCCAAGTGCTGCATGAGCAGAAATAAACCACAGGTTATGGAGAAAAACAGAGTTACAACCCTGATCACCTGTAATGATCACAGAAAGTTCCACAGAGGTGAGGACCTGGGCCCTGAGGAATGAACAGGAGTCCTGTAAGTAAAAAGGGAGGAAGAAGAGCCAGCGGTACACACATGAGGCATAGTCCCTCCAGACAGAAGAAACAGAAAAGCAAAGAGCTATGGACTGAGAGTCCAGGTCAGGATCAGAAAGTAGCCAAGCAGAGCTGAGGCATGTGTTTGGGAACGTGGGGGGGGGGGGGGGGGTGGGGGGGAGGGAAAGGGAGAGAGGTAGAGACTATAAGTTGCTATGGACTGGTAACACACATTGATGCCACGTTACAGGATCCAGACTTTTGGGGGGCAGGTATTAATTAAGTTTTGTGTCAGACCCTGTTTTAGGATACTGAGCTGCAGCAGGTAACAAGAGAGACAAAAATTCCTATCCTCATGGAGATACATACACACATATACACATATTTTTTTTTTTTAGGAGAACAAATAACTCTGGAGACAGTGAAGATAGAAGGCGATAGTAAGTCAGTTATAAACAAAAGACAAAGCTGAAGAAGATGAAGACTAAACTAAGTCACAATGGAGAACAGAACAAAGAAGATATATTTGAAAGGCATGTCAGAGATGAAACTGATAGAGGGAGGTGATCGGCCTGATGGGTAGGAAGGAGAACGATAATTAAAAGATAGAAATATAAAATAAAACTTGTGACTCTGTCTGCAGGGAGCAGATGAGTGGAGACATCTAGGAGGCCGATGACACAAAGGCAGGGAACTCACGCCAGAGACAGTGCTGGATACCAGCAGGATGCAGGCACTAACTGACCAGGGGAGATGAGATTGGTCAGGAGGAAGGTCTAGCACCAGGGAGGATGGCAGACCAAGGGGAAAGTCTAAGGAGCAACAACATTTAAGTAATATGAGGAGGAACGGGGCTGGAAATGAAGTCAGGCAAGTAAGACAAGAACCAGCTTTCAGGAGACGTGGTCAGGGGTAGCTGCTGCCAAAAAAAAAAAAAACCCCCAAAAAATCAAGCAGGATGAGGCCTAAGCCAAAAGCAGCAGATGGGTAATTAGGAGCCCACCAGTGACCTCTGACAAGAGGTATAAGTAGCTGGGGTGGAAGCAACATGCGGGGGAAGGTGACGGGAGGTAAGGAAGTAAAAGATGTCCTCACTACTTTCTCAAGTGTGGTGGTAGAGGGTGTGGAGGGTTTGATAAAGGGTTAAGGGAATGGTCTGGAGAATGAGAGAGACTTAAGCAGAAGGAGCCAGTAGAAGACATAGAAGCCATAAGACCTCAAGGTCTTAAGGTCAGATTTCTGCAAAACAAAAACATATTCTTAAAATAACTGAGCATTTTTCATCTTTATAAATATTCTTGGATAATAGTATCAGGCATGAATATTCAATTAATTTTAGGTTTTCTAGATATATAACAAAAGAGTGCCTTTACACAGCTTTTTTTTTTTTGGCAAGATGATGTAGTTGTAATACACAAACCCTCACTCATATTTTCCTCAATTTGTAATGACCTAGGTTACATAGTAATCAGTACCTGGAAAATTCTAATTCTTTCTCAACATGAGCAAGTAGTCTGAGGATTAGGTTGAACTCTGCTCTAGCAATGAAATATATGCAACGAGTAACTAAAGCCTACCTCACAACTCTGGTTGTGGTAGTGATTATTCTTCCATGGCATACAATTGACAAGTAAACTTTGTCCCCTAGCTTAGACAGATCCAATTTGTAATCTGTAACTACCTCACCTTCTCTGGAAAATTTAAACCAATAGAAATTATATTAAGAAATTAAGAAAACCTCATGGTTGCCAGAGGTGGGGGTGGGAACTGGGTGAAATGGGTGAATGTGATCAAAAGGTACAAACTTCCAGTCATTAAAAAAAAATAAGTCATGGGGATATAACGTACAGCATGACAACTATAGTTAATAATACTGTATCACAGATTTGAAAGTTGCTGAGAGCATATCTTAAAAGTTCTTATCAGAAGAAAAAAAAATTTGTAACTATGTATGGTGATGGATGTTAATGAGACTCAGTGTGGTAATCATTTCACAATATATGATATATACAAATATCAAAAAAAAAATTTAAAAGAACACCTCTCAGCTCTAAATACAAAGCTATGACTTTACTAAAAATGTGGCTGCATTGGGGCGCCTCGGTGGCGCAGTCGGTTAAGCGTCCGACTTCAGCCAGGTCACGATCTTGCGGTCCGTGAGTTCGAGCCCCGCGTCAGGCTCTGGGCTGATCGCTCAGAGCCTGGAGCCTGTTTCCGATTCTGTGTCTCCCTCTCTCTCTGCCCCTCCCCGTTCATGCTCTGTCTCTCTCTGTCCCAAAAATAAATAAACGTTGAAAAAAAAATGTGACTGCATTAAAGAGTACCAATTTTTATAACTAAGACTCTGGAAAGGCTATATTTTATTTGATAAACATAAACAAGTCAAATGAGAGTGAAGTCTGAAAATTAGACATCTCTGCTTTTTTAATTAAAACTTTAAAACACACATAGGCATAAAAAAAGAAAACAAACAGCTTTAAGAGAGTGGTTGCTTTAAAAAGGTTACAAAAAAGTAAGTCTCTCAAGAAACAAAATTTACTTTCATAAAACTGTGGACTAATTTTACCTTAATTTTATCAATATAATTATGTTCTCTGTGGTTAAACACTTCATGGGCTCCATTTTGCAAAACGATGTTTTGTCCTTCCCCAGTACCAGCTGTGCCCAGAACCTTTAAACCATAAGCTCTAGCAATCTGGCATACTGCCAGTCCAACCTGAAAAACAAAATATAAATGCATACTTTTAGATTCTTTGCATCCCTGCAAATATTTCTTAAATATATATAATAGAAGGTTCCTCTAGGTCCTACCCTATCCTTAAGGAATTTCGAGTCTAAATGAAGAAATAAGAACAACAGCTTTTATTGAGCATTTATAATGTGCCAGGTACCACAAAAAATACTTTCTATGCATTGCTTTATTTTATCCTCACAGTAAGTCTAAGTAGACATGATGTATGTAGTAGACATGAAATGTCTACATGTATGTAAGTAGACATGAAGTAGATATGACTAGTGTCCATGTTCTGTAGATGAGAAAACTGAAACTTATATAATGTAAGTGACTTGCCCAGGTCACAGAGATGGGAACAGGACCAAGTCACAGAGCTGGACCAAATCAGTCTGTAGAGCTTGAGCCTTTAACCACTGTATCAAAACGTGTACTTAGCATCTGCTTTGCACAGAAGGTACAGAGTTTAAAGCTATTCAAAACATGCTCACTGGCTTCATACTTTCACTGTACATTTAAAGTATTACACAACAAATGTTACACCATTTAAGTGGAAGAGACAGGCGTATGAGCAAATTAACTTATTCATCCATATGATGACCGTTAAATGTTTACTATGTGCTAGACATGGTACTTCGTGTAAGAAACATGTTCTAAGAAAGAGGAAAAATAATAAACACAAACAAATAAATGAATAAATTAAATTCAGAAAATAAAAACGTGCTATGAAAAAAACCCCAGCCTATTGTGTTACAAGGAGATAGAGAGAAGGGTTAGTTAGATCATCACCAAAGGCCACTCTGAAGAGATGAGACCTGAGTGAAGTGAGGCACGAGCCATGTGCAGATCTGGAAAGTCTGGTGGAGAATGCTGTGGGCAGAATGGCTGTAGCTCACCTTGTGATGTGGGAATGAGCCTGGGGCATTAAGGACAGAAAGAGGGTCCATGCGGCTTAAAGGCAGGGCACATGGGAGACAGAGCAAGATGTGGCCAGAGGGGCACACAGGGCCTTGCAGGTAAAGGCTCTGGATTATATTTAAGAGATAACTTAGAGCTATCAGACAGGTGCGCCTGGGTGGCTCAGTTGGTTAAATGACCGACCAACACTTGATTTCGGTTCTGGTCATGATCTAACAGTTTGTTGAGTTCGAGCCCCACATTGGGCTCCGTACTGACAGCGCTGAGCCTGCTGGGGTTCTCTCTCTCTCCCTTTCTCTCTGCCCCTCCCATGTGCTCTCTCTCTTTCTCTCTCAAAATAAATAAATAAATACATAAATAAATAAATAAATAAATAAATAAATAAAAAGAACATTTTATATGGGAGACAGAAAGAGGGGAGTGGCGATAGGAGTAAGATGGACCTTCCTCATGGACTGCATCTGAGAAGTGAGGCACAGAGAAAAGTCAAGGCTGTCTCCTGGGTCTCTGGCAGGGTTAACTGGGTAGATTAATAGGGCTGAGGAAGAGTACAGAGAATCAAGTTTGTAAGAGTATCAAGACTGACTCTGAGCAAGCTGAGCTGTATTTGCTCACCTAAGTGAAAATGTGTAGTAATCAGCTGAATAAGCATATGGAGCTGGAAATATAAATTTGAGATTCATCAGTTTAGAGATGGTATTTAGAGCCACAGATTGCACGAAGTAACTAGATCATTACATAAATGTGCTTAGGATAAAGGAGAAATAAACGTATATTAGGAATATGGATAAAAGTAATTATTTAAATTACAGTGCTAGGAAATCTATGTTTGGTTACATGATCTATGAATGGCACAAGTAAGTGTCACGTACATTTAGAGCAGGGCTTCTCAAACTTAGCACTATTGACATTCAGGGCTGGACAGTTCTATGATGTGGGTGCGATCCTGTATGTTGAAGGATGTGTAGAGTAGCATGTACCCATTAGAGGCCAGAAGCCCTCCATCCAGTGACAACCGAAATGTCCCCAGACACTGCGCCAAATGTTCGAGGGGGAGAAGAGATGATGCCAAACCACCCATCGCTGATAACCAACGATTAAGAGGAAGGTAAAATCATGGACTAGGCATGACAGTAAAGAGTTTAAATGAAAAATGATGATAGAAACTGATTAAAATTGTAACAGAATCACAGACTCCCCAGGCCTGAAATGGACTTTAAAGATTGTATGGCATATGGGAGTGATGAGCCTGAACTCTGTTGGGTTTTGGCAGGGATTTGTTTGATTTAACCAAAACAAACAAACAAAAAAACTCACTGTTTGATGAGAGAGACATTCAATTCCATGAAATACATTATACTATGGAGTTAGCACTATTGATTTGCTACTTTAAGTTAAAAAAAAAAAAGGCCTGTAATAAAACTACACCTATACTAAAAACTTACTGTAAATATATCTCTTTATATTCTACTTTAAAGAAGCACCTAATCGCTGTTCTGAAGGTACTATTTACTTTATTCTTGTCAACAATTATATCAGCAATACCCCTTTGATAGATGATATACCGTTAATGTGTCAACTATTTTTCTTCTATTTACTTTGCTGACACTAAAAGAGGGCACTCCCCACCAACATATCTGGATAACAACCGTGTTCATAAATTCCACACGATTTTAAATACACACCATAATCCCAAAGGAATTTGCATTAAATGAGGACAGAAAGTACAAACAGAAGCAAACAAAACCCAGTACTATTTCCCTGTGGTAGGGCAGGGAGGATCAGAAGCGCTTCACACACCAGGCCACCAGCCTATCCCTGCCAGCCAAGGATTTAACAAACTCAGCCAGCTCAGAGAACAGTATGGATTTTGCCTTAAAAAAAAAAAAAAAAAATCATGGTGAAGCGACTGAGCTTTTTACAAGAGGGTGAAGGGAATAAAAAGATTTTCTTTAAACTCTTCTCTCCCCTTCCTACTGAAACCTCTCTCTTTTATACAGAGCACAAGGTTAGCTCTCTCAAAGCCAAAGCAATTTAAATAAATGCATGTTTGACAGATCCTTTAGTTATTTTGGGTGAAATTTAATTTAACCCAAAAATAGCCTCTTCAGTGAAGGTATGCAATGGGAAGTTTTGACAAGGTATATCTGTCATATTTTCTCAAGCCCCCAAAAGACATTCTTGGTCTTTTCAGGAAATAGTCTGATCTGTGACATCCTTCAGAATTGATCTATTTGAGGTAGACAGGAAGCTAAGTGTGGTACCTCGTGCTTCATCTCTCTAAAGTAACAGAAACACAATGGGCTGAATTCTGTGTTTGTACCACCTGGCCACCTTTAGCCATAAATTCACATTTTCAGGATGCCACTCATTATGCTGGGTACAATGTGCCATTTTTAATAGGTTACTTGTGTCGATTTACTCTGCAGAATACATAATGCTCTGAAAGGGTTAACCAGCTTCCTCAAGGTTAGCTATGGAGCCCCAGGACCTGTATTTTAAAAATGTGAAATCTCATCTCCAAAATTTCTAAAGCCTCTACATGCAGGATAGAGGTCATGTGGATTTCTTGTTAAATTCCAACCTCAGAGCTCTAACTTTTCCTCTAAGCTCCTCAGAGGCAGACTGACAGCCGGTTTCTTGAAGAAGCTTCTGACAGCCCGGTGTTGGGTTATTTCACTGAAGGGCTTATTTTAAAGTTCTCCGTCCTCTCCCCACCTCCCCACATTAGCATTTTAAGCCACGGGTTGTGGAGTTAAGGACACAGCTGTACACTGTGCCTTCCATGAATGCCATCAAAGCGCAGCGGGCGAGCAGTAGAAGGAAGATAGAAGGGCCTCAGAATTCACAGTGCAGCTTTGCAGTGCTGTCTGGGGCAATGCAGGTAAAGCTTTAACGAACCTTAGTTTCCTTATCTAAGGGAATAAGGAATTAATATTAACTTTAAAAAACTGTTTCAAATTCTAAATAAATATTATTATAACATAGGCTACTTGAAGGCAAAAACAAAGCCAGTTTATCTTGGTCCACACCCAACACAGGTGGAAAACCTAATACACACATTTTTAATGGGGTGGTCTGTTGAATCTATTAACCAAGAAATGCTAAACTAATGACAAAGAATCACCTTCAGAAGATAGAACTCAAAAAAAGCTTTACTACAAAAAGGAATATTTATTGACTATAAATATTGACTATGTTTATAAATTTGGCTTTTAAAAATGACTTAAAAGAAATATAATGTGAAACCCATTAACAAAATCTCATTTAAAAATAAACTTAAAAAACAAAATACTTACTCCTCCACTAGCCCCATGAACCAGAACACTTTCTCCAGCTTTCACACGGGCACTGCAAAAGAAGGCATGATCATCACCTCACTTTGAAGCTAATTAACCCAGGAGTTTGTCATTCTTAAGAAAACTCTATGCTCAGTTCAGCTAACACTTCCCCAAATAGGAAGCTCATTCTACTTTACAGCCCCAAATTTTCTCCAGGTTTTAGAGGATCAAACAATGGCTCTTCAGAGCCACAAACAAAAGACAACCTTAAATTTATTTATGCATTCAACAAACGTTTACTGGGAATCTGTTATGTGCCTGGCACTGTGCTGCATGCCTGTCTCTCGAATTCATTCCCCCAGAAAGTGTCTCAAAACAGGCTTTTTATAGCCTAATTGTTATTCTGTGGCCCGGGGTAATGTCCAAGTAAACACAGAAGTCAGATTATTTAAGGAAACATTTGCCTTTGAACATCAGGTTGTATAACCTCTAAGCCTTCATTTCAGAGAGCAACGCTGAATTGGCATGGTAGGAGAGTAAGAAGTACGATAAATCCTGTCACAAAGGTTTCTATGTCACCCCCAAAATGTCTAGATCCTCTGGTGAAATGACACATTCTTTTTAATTCTGGTTCATACTACTACTTTTCTATTATACCAAAAATAAGGCACAGGCAGCGAGACAGACAGGAGATGCTTTATTATTCCAGATGGACAAGTGCTAATGTCACAATCCAGCAGCTGTTCTATGATCCAGATCTGACTCTCAGGAGATCTCTTCCTTCCTAGAACAATAGGGGTGGCCACACCGTACAGACATTGTGGTCAGACATCTGGCAGTAAGAACAAAATAACCCTGGGTCTTGCTCAAGGCTCTATGCTAACAGCCGACAAATGGCAATTGTGAGCAGTAAATGAAGCTTTTCCCAATACTCTTGCTTAGAGATAAGGAGACTGAGGGCAGTGAGTTAAATGGAGAGTCTGAAATGATAAACTTAAGATAACTATCACCAAAACACTCTGATACTTTAAAAAGTAAAACACAAATAAATGTAAGAGAAAGAATAACTAACGTTATACTGTGGGATATGAAATACTTTTCCCAGTAACGTTTTTAAAAAACTTACAAACAAGCCCTCAAACACTAAAAGCACATTCTCCCTAAACCACTGGGCTTGGGGTGGGGTGGTGAAAAAGCAGGCTAACCCTCTTCTGGATGCCCACTGCTCTGATCCTTCTACCCTTGCACAGAGTCACTGTGATGGTTAATTTTATGTGTCAACTTGGCCTGAGCCATGGGGCCAGATATTCGGTCAAACATTATTCTGGATGTCTCTGTGAAGGGCCTCTTCCAATCCGCTGAAGGCTTTAATAGAACAAAGACTGGCTTCTGGAGCAAGAAGGGATTCTGCCCATAGATTGACTTTGAATTTGAACTGCAACTCTTTGCTGGGTCTCCAGCTTGCCAGTTTACCCTCTCAAGACTTTAAACTCACCAAGCCTCCACAGAGCAATCTCCCTGCCTCAATCTCTCTCTAATACATATATATACATACACATATGTGTATGTATATACATACGTAAGTACGCACAAATTCTGTTTTTCTGCTCCTCTGGAGGACCCTGACGAATACAGTCATCTCCCCCTGGGGGTCACGGCAGGGGCTGGAGCCTTGGCCTGGCCTTCCATGATGCTGTACCTTATTCCCTCCCAGTCACTGAAGACTAGTACATGGCACACAGACTTTCTCTCCCACCCAAAACCAACCCTAATCTAAAAAGTTTCAACATTCCCTGGGAAGAAAACCTTGAATCACAATCCCTGAATTTTCCTCCCCTTTGGCCACTCTCTCCCAAGGCTGAACCTGGTAACTTCCCTCAACCATTCCACTTGAGAAATAGCAGACCCTAATAACCAATGCTATGACAGCAACCTCCTCTCCTAATTCTGTAAGCCCATATTCTCTCAAAAATTTTCTTTCCACTTCCCAGAGACTGGCATCTCTCAATTATTCAGTTTCTGCCCACTTGTTGCTCCTGGCCTCGCTTCCTTTGCTGGACAGCTGGACCCTGAGGTAGGTTACCCCAACTCCTCCCTCTCTTCCTCTCCAGTGCTCTCATTTCCTTTGCACTGTTCCATTTTGCCACTAGTACTCCAGGCCTAGATGAATGCTAAAATCTAACTTCTTTGATAATCTATCCAAATGGCTTAGTACTATTAAAAAAAAAAAAAAACTCACATGACCATGCATTTTGGTGTCACTTCAGTTCTGATTCTCAAAAGATCACTTTACATATTTAATTATGAAAAGTGAGGCAATCACATATGAGTTCCTTCAACACTCCACCTCCCTACCCACAAACTTTTCCATAATTATGCCATTTTCACATCTTATAGGTTTAGCAGATGAGCTGTCCTTCGGATAGCTGAAGCCAATCTCCCTACATATGTCCTAAGTCCTTTCCATCTTGCCTTCTGCAGGATCTGGTTCCATCTGCCACTCCACCCTCTCTTCCAAACCTTCCATCGCCCCCTCTCTGCTAGATCTTTTCTCAGCTATAAACATGTTCAACTCTTGCCCAACCTTTAGAAAATCCTGTTGTCCCCACACTGTCCTCGAGTATTCTTCTGCTCCCTCCTCCCTCCCTACCTCCATTCAAGAAACCAGTTTCCGCTTCCTTCTCTAGCCCACTCACTCAAGCTTCTGTCCCACCACTACTGAAAATGACCTGATTCAAGTCACCAATCACCTCCTCACTGCGAAGCCTGTTCTTTTTATTCCCCAAACACCTCGCTGCTACATTTGATGGCTAGCTTCCCTCCTTAGTAACAACATCAACTACTGTCCCTAACACTGCCAACACTGATGGGAGTACTTGCTCTGCGCCAGACTCTGTGCTGATCTTTACCAGTGTTACCTCATTTAGTTCTCACCACACCCCTAGGAGGTAGGTGCTATTACTATCCACGTATTTCAAATCAGTAAACTACAGCTCAGGCAAGGAAGTAACTGGACCACGGTCATAGGGCTGGTCGTAGGACAAAACAGTATTGGCCTTGGCATACACTCCCTTTGGTCTCTTAGGACTCTGTCCCTACCTCTGACTATACTCCTACATGCTGATATTCTCAAAGGTTCTATTCTCACTCCCCTGCACTTCACTCCCTGAAGGCTTTCAGTCACTTTCATCTCATCAGCTCCCACACACAGGCTGACAGTCCCTCGGTTACATGTTTAGCCTTCAGGCTTCAGACTTTCACCTAACAGGTTGCTGGTCTTCTCCATTACGATGCCTATCTTGGTTTCAACTCCAAAGCTGGACTCAGCTTCCATTTGACACTTTTTCCTCCTTTTCTTTAAACATTATCCAAGCTAAAGAGCTGGAAGTATCCGTAAGCTCCTCTTCTCTCTCATTGTCCACATGCAAACACTCAACCAAATAAACCTGATTTTACCCTCCAATAGTTATCCTTTCCTCTCCACTTTTTCTACTCTGGCCCGTAAGTATTATGCCTAAGAGATATTCACATAATACCCCCCTATCTCTTTCTCCATTCCTGTCACCAAATCCTGTCACCTTTCACACAGCTGACAGGTGATCTTAATAAAATACTCATATGACAGTATCTCTCCTGAATGAAACATTTCATGATCCCCAATCCCTTACAGAACCAATATGCGAGCTCTATCATCTTGCTTTTCATAATATGAAATCTATTCCATGTGATAGCTAACATTTATTGAGAAATGACTATATTCTAGCCTAATTCTATGCCACTCTTTGCCTTGATATCTTCTATTCAACAAAACCAAACTGCTATAGCTCTCCTTAAATATCAAGATTTCCCCCCGATGCTAGGCTATTCCTATGGTCTAGAATTCCCTCCCTGCTCCGAACTATCCTTCCCCAGGATAACCCCTTCAGATTTTTTTTCAAATACATAGGGAATTTGATGAAAATACAGATTCTCAGAGGGATGCCTGGCTGGCTCAGTCAGTGGAGCATGTGACTCTTGATCTCGGGGTTGTGAGTTCAAGCCCCACACTGAGTGTAGAAATTACTTAAAAATAAAATCTTTGTGTGTGTGTGTGTGTGTGTGTGTGTGTGTGTGTGTTAAGGACAGCTATGTAGCTCAGTCGGTTCAGCATCCGACTCTTGATTTCGGCTCCGGTCATGATCTCATGGTTCGGGAGTTCAAGGCCCACATGGGCTCCATGCTGATAGTGCAGAGCCTGCTTGGAATTCTCTCTCTCTCCCTTGCCCTCTGCCCCTCCCCTGAACACACACACACACTCTCTCTCTCAAAATAAATAAATAAACATTTTCAAAAATTAAAAAAAATATAGGGAGATTCTTAGATCCCAACCATGGAAGCTGACCAGTGGGTCTAGGGTACTATACTTTCAAATTGCAGCAATTAGTTTCTAGGGCTAGATAACAAAGATTTTTGAACGAGGACTTTAAAATAATCCAAGCCTTACGTCTTGGCAGGAAGCCCTATCTCATCACCACTGTTACATCCCTTGTGATCCCACAAATCCCTATGCACATCTACACCATTGTACTTCCTCCATATTATACATCAATAATATTACTCTTATGTCTATCTCTCTTACTAGACTGTCAGATGCATCTTAAAGATAAAGACAGTGTTTTGCTCTTCTTTATATCCCCAGTGATTAGAATAATCTCCCAAATTAGCATAGTTTCCACTCCATAAATACTTAATGGTAACCAAATATGAGAGATGGATACATGGACGCATGGCAGGAAGGAAGGCAATACTGGCAGTATAAGCGACAGTGTATGTTATTACCTGTGGAGCAGAGCTCGATAAGCAGTAAAATATGGGATACCGATGGCAGCTCCTTGTTTAAAGTTCAGTTTTTCTGGCAGTGGGTAAACAGTGTGATCTGCTGCAAGAGCATACTCGGCATAGCCCCCAGAGATGGTGCTGGTAGTGAAAACTCTGTCACCTTTCTGGGGAAAGCAAGAGATTAATAAATGCACCAGGGATTAAAAATTATGTCAAAATGGGTATAATCCTTCATAATGTAACCATTATAACAACAAATAAGTATTTATGTATTGCTTTCTACATCTTAGGGTCTTGTAAAAATAGCTTCAAAATGCTGAAGGTTAAAAAAAATTTTTTTTTTTTTAGAGAGAGAAAAAGCACGAGCTGGGGAGAGGAGTAGAGGGAGGTAGGGAGGGAGAGAATCCCAAGCGGGCTCTGTGCTCAGCACAGAGCCCAATGTGGGGCTTGAACCCACAATCCTGGGATCTTGACCTGAGCCAAATCAAGAGTCGGATGCTCAACCTACTGAACCACCCAAGTACCCCTGAACATTTTTAAAGGTTTTATTCGCAGAAACAAAGAAGAAGAAAAATTAAAGGAAATAGAAAAAATAAGAGGAAAGAGAACCTCCGGAATGGTATAACATGAAGACAACTAATCTTCTTTGAGATCTTAATGTGCAAGACAGTGTATTAGGTGCTTAATGAGTACTGTCTAATTTGATCTTCTCAAGAGCCTATGAGGTAAGTACTTTTCTTATCACCACTTTAGATTAATTCCACTATACAAATGAGGAAATGGAGGGACAAAGAAGTTCAATAATTTGCTCAGATTAAGCAGTTAGTAAATGGCAGTTAATAAAACCCATTTTTTTCCCTCTGGTATACTAGGGAGAAAATAAAACGTAAGGTTTCTTCCACACACTAAATACCTGTTCTAAATCCTTTCTACATGTTCCCCCTCATTTTTCATGCATACACCAAGCGCAAGAAACTATCTGTGGATCCTGATAGTAAAATGAGCCGAAACAGGCTTCTTCCCTTGTTACAGCACCAGAAACACAGTAGACTTTCAGTAAACTCTGCTGGGTCCTTGCTATTGAACAGTGGATGCATAGTTGAGGGTCAGGTATGGCACTATGCAAGCATTCAAGCCTGTCCAACATGACCTGCATGCTACGGAAATTAGCCTATCACTGTAAACACCTGCCCTAACTCTTCTTTCTTGAAAAAAAAAATGTAAATATTCCTTGGAAGAAGCACAACTTTAAGGCAATAACTCTCAGTATACTTAAATTTGTGCTATAAAAAAGAGATCTGAAAAAGTAACAGCACTATGCAGTGCAATAGAAACAAAAAAGCCTCACAAGGCATCCAGGAGTCAAAGACAAGCCTCACTACTTAACAGTGTCACTTGCAAATGGTCAAATGTGACTGTACTAAGATCAGTACCATTTTTTTATAGCTTTAAAAAGAGGTTGTACTCCTTATAATTCAAATATTTTCTAGGAATTCACTATGAAAGCAGTACTTTTTGAGTTCTGTGATGGATATTAATAAAAAAACACCCTCCCCCACTAAAAGCATCTTAAACTCTAGGATGACAGAAAAGAAAAGGGTAAGAGTAACTACAATGCGAGACAAAGATGATGCGCCATCAAAGCTGGGTAGCAGGAAAAGAAAGAAATTATTTCTAAGTAGAAGGAGTAAAAAACGGCTACATTGGGAAGCTAATATTTAAGGTAAGTCTTGAAGAATAGGACAAGATTTTAAAAACTAAAGCTGAGAAGAGTCATTATGAGTGAGGGAAACAAAGTAAGTAAAGGAACAGCGGCAGGAGTAAGTGTTGAGAAATCGCTGGCATTTGTGCCCAATGAGTAAGTAGTCTAACATACAGAATGTAATAGTTTCAGGGATAAAATGAAAGGGAATTAAAGCTGGAGGGTAAAATCTCTTCCACCTATGCTTATAAGTTTCAGTTTTATTCTGCCAAGTGGCAGAACCAATATGAAAAAAGATAGAGAAGAGCAAGCGTGGGGTATGCAGGGAAGAGCAGCTTTACTAAAAAATAAACTACCAGGTGAGAAGGAATAGAGATAAGAATGGAAGGATAGTAGAAAGGAGCATGAAATATCTTCTCTAACAACATAAGCAGTCTCAGCAATACTCTGAAATCTGCAAGGAACTGATGTTAAGAATTAACTGTAAAACAATCGATTACATTTTAGAAAACACCCTTTATATAGCAAGAATTGACTGGAGGAGGAGGGAGGGCAGGTGTTAAATACCCATTACAGATATCCAGGTAAGGGACTAGGTAGAATAACCTGAACTATAGGCAGTGGGAATGGAAAGAGAGAAAACAGTTCTAGTAAGGGAGAGCTGAGTGGGGGGAGTGAAGAGATATGCCTCAAAGCACAGAAGTCACCAAGACAGTCACACAAGAGAGGAGCAGATCTAACGTGACAAAAGATAAGCTCAGTTTTAGACATACTGAGTAAGAGGTTACCAAGGGTTGACTATGTGGGTCTCATACTCTCCAACACAACTTCCTGTGATGATATAAATGTTCTATATCAGCACTGTCCAGTAGGGTAGCCACTAGAAACAGGGGGCTATTCAGCATTTGAAATGTTGCTACTGTGACTGAGGAATTGACTTTTTTATTTTAATTTTTAATAAGAATTTTAAATAGCCACATGTGGCTACCTTATTAGACAGCGCAGGTCCACAGCTTCATAGACAATTCTAAGCTACAGATATCATATGTGATAATGGACACCATGGGGGTGCATGAGATCTTTGTGAAGAAGGTACAGGATACAAAAAGCAGAGGTCTAAGTAAGGGGCCAAGAGCACTGGGCAGCACTAAGATTTGAGGATTATCCAGAGAAAAACAAGCTTGAAAAACAATGTCCAGGAGGAAGTGGGGAAGAGGACAGGAGAAAATGATGTCATAGAAGCTGAAGAAAAAAAAAAAATTAAGAAAAAGTAAGTGGCTGAGAGTGTCAAATGTCACTGAGAAGTCAAGAGAGATAATGACATAAAAGGCCCCATTAACTCCAGCAATAGAGAGGCCATTAGTGACATTAGCAGGAATCGTTTCAGTGGAGCGGTGGGGGCAGAAGCCAGACTGCCACAGGCCGAGGAGTACAAAGCTGTAGGAATCTGACGGTCTTCCTGTGCAGAGGCCACGTTAATCTTCTCTGTCTCAGTCCAATTTTGGTAAATGTGCTGCCAAAGTTGAGCAGGTCAGGGAATTATGAGAAAAGGTGCTGGGACATGAATATACTATCTGTGTTTTATATTTCTTTTGGCATATAAATAACAAAAGCCCTGATCATAACATTTTCATTGACTCAGTCACCTTGATCTGAGTCAGAGCTCTAAAAATGTATAGTTGACCTTGCATTTTTTTCATCTTTTACTCATTATTCAAAAGAATTAGCTTTCCCTTTATCCTATGAAACTGAATTTATAAAAGGAATGAAACATCATCTAGGCTTGTTTTTATCGAGAGTTAGGAAATACTATAATTTCCTTGCTTATTTTCTTTCTTACATGTTTCTGCTACATCAAAAGGATCAGTTGAATTCTATGAGGGGAAGTGAAGATACAGAATTTACCCAGCACTTGTCCCCAAAAATGCAAACAAGGAAGACACCTAGACAAGAGGTAATCTCTTTTTTGAATAGAGGAGTCCCCCAAGTGGCAGAACTTGTGTAATGGGGCTTTTATTTATTTTTTTAAGTTTTTATTTAAATTCCAGTATAGTTACCATACAGTGCAATATTAGTTTCAGGTGCACAATATAGTGACTCAACACTTCGGTACATCACCTGGTGCTCGTCACAACAAATAAACTCCTAATCTGTAATGGGCCTTTTAAAGATTTATATACAGACACATTTGAAAGCTATGTCAAAATATTTTAAGAAAAATATTTCGCCAAAATAGAAATAATTTAAAATGTAATACCTTGAAAGTAGATGCATTATCTCCAACAGCTTCTATTACCCCAGCTACATCTGAACCAGGTGTATAGGGTAAGAGTGGTTTTATCTTGTGAGTACCAGAACGAATATATGTTTCCACTGGGTTTACACCACATGCATGGACCTTGATTAGAACCTGTAATGCCAATGTATTTTAGTTAAAACAAAACACTAGGCATTCATTCAGCATTATGCTAGGACTATACAGATTATGGGAGCTATAAAAATGGAGGGGGAAACCTTGCCTTCAACAAGTTCACATTACAGTTTTGTAAACCAACATATAAATACAAAGATAAGACAGAATGGTTTATGTGCGCAAAACATTTTGGGAAAATAGTAGTGGAAATATTTAAGAAGTCGTGTGGCACAAACCTCTATGTGCTCATCAAACCTATCTCCTCCTCCTCCTGGGTATGTGGGAAGAATATTATTTCTTGGTGCCTTTAGTTATGAGCAGCCAAATGATTGAGTTTGGGCACAAAATGATGAGAACTACTCTCAGGGCTGGCCCATAAAGACCTTCTGGGCAATCCTCACTGTGCCTTCACCCCTTCATTAGAAGGGACCTCAGAAGACAGGCATTGAGGGTGACAGAGCCACAGTGATGGAGGAAGCCTGGGTCCCTAAATCATTCTTCAAGAGTCACCCGCAAACGTTTTAGAATTCTGCAATGCAGTGAATGAGAAACAATTTTCTATTGTTGAACCATTGAGATTTTGAGGTTACATCTACCACAGAAGCTAATTTTACCTTAATTAATACCTAACGATTACTTCTGGTGCAAGAGTAAGAGAAGGCCTTCCAAGGAAAGCAGTATTTGAGCTAGGCCTTAAAAGAAGAGTAGACATTCTTTCAGAATGGGAGAAAAAGGACAATTCAGGTAAAAGGAATAGTATGTGCAAAGACAGAAGGAATGAAAGGGCCTCCTGGGGAGACCAGACAATCCTCTGGGGAAACCAGACAATGCTGCTTGTTATAGCACAGTCTACTGAGAAGGAGCAATAAGAAATGAAACTCTAAAGCTAGGTTATGGCCAAACTGTAAAAACTCATAAGGTTCAAGTTTCGTTAAGGAAATGAGACGTAAGAGTTACGGAAGGTGCAGTAATAAAAATACATAATTTTTAATGAGAAAGTATATCGTTAAAGTCACAGGAAATGATTAAACTTTTCATTTAAATTCCCTTAAATCATATATGGAAAAAAGCATGTATGCAGAAGAAAATTATTTTCCTACTGTGCACAAAAAAGAAATCATGGAAGTTTGTAATAGAATAACTTGTTCAACAATACTTATGATTTTATCCAGAAAAAATCAATTACTGCACTGCATAGATGATTCCCAACTTCAACAATTTTCTTGTAACAGGATATTTTTCCTTTTCATAGATCTACCTCACTAACTGTTACAATTACGTTCTCTTTGTCAGACCTCATATATATCATCAGTATAAACTCTGTCCTAATTCAATGTCTTTTACAAATTATTGTGAGTCTGCTTCTTTTGGACATTAACCTGATGTGCTGGAGACTCACACTCAGTGTAATTATTGCCTGTTTTTATGTCATTATATCTACCTGGTGGTCTTTTGGAGTTGGTACTGCCACATCCGACTGGAGTTTCAGCACTTCTGGTCCACCAAATTCAAAAACTCTAATTGCTTTCATCAATTTCAGTCCAGTTGCCATGGTGACCTAGATACCAAGAAAAAAAAATTATGTATTGTCATATGCATCTAAGCTACCATTATGTTTTTTTCCCCTGGAGGGGGTAGATCAAACAACTTTTCAAACAACAATTTAAATCTTGAGCTTACACAGATCTAATTTCATGTTTAAGAACCTTTCATCTTACAAATCCTTCAGCTACAAAGCAAAATACTTCATACTACTTCCTGTAGGGATTCAGTGCCTTCAACAGGGGAATCAAACATGCAAATAAAAACATCTGGCTAGACATAGAATGATATAATATCTCAGGTTTCTTTTTGTGTAAGCTTGTGCTGCAACATCTTAGATATTTTAGGAGCTGATGTTAAGTTTTATTAACATTAGAAAAATAGACCTTCCGTTAGATTACGAAATATTTCAAACATACAGAAAAATATGAAGAGTATTTATAATAAACAAATTTACTTCCCACTCTGCTTTACCAAATCTTAATATTTTAAAAGCCCAAACATTATAGACATAACTGAAGCCTCTGAACCCATCCCCAAACCCATTTATAGCCTACCCTTTTAAGAGGTGATTATTACCATAAACTCGGTGCCCCCCATTCCTAAGTATGATATCATACCACTACTACACATATATTCATTAGTCAAAAATATGTGCTATTGTGTTGCATGTTCTCAAACTTTATTTAGATTGGATCACACTATACTTAATTCTGCAACTTGCTTTTTCCTCTCAACATTAAGTTTTTGAGATTTATCAATGGTGAAACACTTGGCGTTGTGAAGTTCATTTACTCTCACAAAAGAGGAAAACATTAAAAACTAAAAATACTTCTTTGTATGTAATATTTTATAAATTATAAGGGTCATTTGCAGTTAACCTTTCTGTCCTACCACTGTTGTTATTTTTGTCTACCACTGTTATTATTGAAATGAAAACTCAGAGCTAAAATAAACTCTAAAAAAAGGTAAAGGACACTTGAATATAAAAATAGGTAATGGGGCACCTGGGTGGCTCAATCAGTTAAGTGTCTGACTTTGGCTCAGGTCATGATCTCGCGGTTTGTGAGTTCAAGCCCTGCATCAGGCTCTGTGCTGACAGCTCACAGCCTGGAGACTGCTTCGAATTCTGTGTGTGTCTCTCTCTCTGCCCCTCCCGTGCTCATGCTCTGTCTTTCTCTGTCTCTCAAAAATAAATAAATGTTAAAAAAAATAAAAAATAAATAAAAATAGGCAATTATGGAAAATTTCCATACCTAAAGAGATGTAATGAAAGGCTTTTGACTGTATCTCCATAACTCTGCTTGTGTGTTATCACAATTTCTTGAAATTAACCACATCAAGTATTTAGTTAGATTCTGCCACCACCTAGAACATTGTTGCTAACTTTTGGAATAATTATATTCATCAACCATGAAGAGCTGAAAGATCAAAAACAGTTGCAGAGGAGCACCTGGGTGGCTCAGTCCGTTGAGCGTCCGACTTAGGCTCAGGTTATGATCTCGCGGTTTGTTGAGTTCAAGCCCCGCATCAGGCTCTGTAAAGACAGCTCAGAGCCTAGAGTCTGCTTTGGATTCTGTATCTCCCTCTCTCTGCCCCTTAACCGCTCACACTCTGTCTCGCTCTCAAAAATAAATAAACATTAAAAAAATTAAAAACAAACAAAAAAAAACAGTTGCAGAAACTAGGACTTGAAAGAATTCAGACTTTTACCATATTGAAGCTCAACACAGGGCTACTTAGAGTACACGCTAATGATAAAATGTCACTGCATGTACAGGAGGTAATCAAGAGCATTCGGATAGTGTTATTAATGGAAAGTTCTTGATTTGATTAATCAAAAGTTGTATCATTTTAAAACCCTTGAAGTGATGCAATATAGTACCTAGCACAGAGGAGTAAGTAAATATTCCATTGCTAGAAGGCTGTTTAGCAATGACACATCCTGAAGGGAAGACCTCAAACACAAGGAGGTGGAAGCAGACAGACAACACAAGCCTAAGGTCACTGTAGAGCAGTGAGGCAGTCCTGAGGGTGACACCTGTGTGGAGTGAGGACTAGGAAAAGGCAGTTCACTCCGTAACTACCAGCAGTCTCACTACTATATTTCTATTTGGGTCTTCACTCAGGCTGGGCATTTGTTAGACAAGAAAGTGAAAATGTAAAGACCAGGAAACAGAAACAACAGCAACAAACGAAGGTTGCTCTGATCAGAGTTTTCCATTCTGGAAATAAGAACACAACTTTTTTTTTTTCTTTTTGTCTTCAGCACAGTGTTATAGTAAGAGTATGGGCTTTGGAATCTGACAGCTTTCAGTATGAATTTCATCTCTTATCATTTACTAGCCATATGGCCTTGGGCAAGGCAGTCAACTTTTTTGAGCTTCTTCATCTGAAAACTGGCTAACCACTCAGGGTCACTGTGCTAGGGACACAGCAAGCATCAGGCACTGAATCTGGCAAAAATGTTTACTCTTACATATAATAGATATCATTATTCCTTTCCTATCTATTTTCTCCTTTCCAATTTCTTACTGATTAAAATACTCCTGATTCTATAATTCCATAATCACTTTTGATTGTAAATATTTGTAAGACTCAGATTATAAAAACAAGACCTTGGCCTCAAAGAATTCAGTCTAGAGAATTCTTGACACATTAACATCAAACGTTGTTATTCATTCAACACGTATTTTGTGAACATTAACTGTAAGCGAGGCACTGTGCTAACCTCAGAGAATAAAAAGGGCAAAGAGAAAATGTCCCAGCCCCCCTCCTAGCTCCTGCTCACTCTGTGCTCTCATTCCTTCCCACAGCTACATACACTATGTAAGATCTGTAGCTCCTTTTCCACTTTTTACCTAATTCCTACCTATTTCCTTCTTTCAAACTCTCGCATCTACCTTTTCACCAACAGAAAATTATTATCATTATTATCCTCAAAGAACTGCAGCAGTAATAAAAGCAAAATTACCCTGAAATAGGATCTGTCAAAATTATCTAGCACATACATTTCCCCCGCTACATTTGACATCTACCAAGTTGGGAGAAAAGAACAAAGGAAGGAGGATACTCATCCTTAATAATGGATTTAGAAGACGCTGTTGCCTTGTCCAGTACTGCCATCTTATCCTATCCAGTTTGTAAGGAGACAGGGCATAACCTTGACAGTGCTGTCTTCCACTTTGCTTCTGTCCATCTTATTTCCCACTGAGCCTTTGCCACTATGATTGATTAGGCTCCAATCTGCACAAATTGCCTTTGAAAACCCCCTCAACTACCCACAGGGTCATCATCTGCTTCATAATACGTAAGGTGATAAGTCAAAAGGAATAATAAAAAGAATAAAATAATACAACACACTAATAACAATTACAATTCTTAAACCCCTGTAATACCTGAGTTCTTCTACAAAGTATGCCTTTCATGTTCATTGGGATAATTATTTTCACCATAGGTTAAAAAAAAAAAAAAAGCAACCATTTAATTGTATGCAGAAATGGAAATAAAATCACCATCCATTTTGTGGATGAGAAAACATTCCAAGAGGTTAAGAGGTCACACAAAAGCAGAGTGAGAACCCAAGTCCTCTATCTTAAGTGTTGTAAAGTGATTTTTCTTCTCTTTACTGTATAATCATTTTCATCTCATCCTTTGAAATGTTGGCATAGAGGAGCCTTAATTTCTTAAAAATATACTTTATAATGATGATAGCTGAGACAGGCTGAGCTAGAAATATGAAATTTAACTAACCTGAAGGTAGGATTACATATTTTATGATTAAGGCATCTGCTCAGAGTTTGAAATTTTCCAAATGCCTAGAAGTTCGGGAGATCTACTGTTGATACACAGAACATGACTCAATTAGGAAAACTAATAATTTTCTTATCTGTAAAATGGGGCCAGTATCCCCTAGCAGAGGATCCCTGTGAAGATTAAACTGCAAGAGCACACAGGTGAGTGCTTCAGAGCACGCCCAGCATGCAATAAGCTCTACTATTCAGGTTAAATCACTTGCATGTCAGCAGACCTGCTACCCTGCTAGTGTATTTAAATATAAAATTTAAACCAGAGGATCCTGGTTTAATTTTTGGTTGTACTTTTTACCTATAAAAAGTTGCCAAGTATACTTCGCAAATCAGAATTTAAAATTCTTCCTCAAATCTTTTCTATGCTCTGTTTCAATTGTTTGGTTTCAATAAAAACTAAAGGGATAGGGTAAATGTTAGAAATATATGTTAACATGGAATGAGGAGATCAAGTCACAAAGTCAGAGCAAAGGCACAGTATGAGAGAAGAGCATTAAGTGAAATTAAGAATTGCTGGCAAGACATAAAAAATAAGAACTTGGCAAGAGAATCATTACTAAATGTGCTGTTGATCAAGAAAGACTTATGTAAGCCTTTTTTTTTTTTTAATTAGCCTTAAGCCAGAAATACTAAAAAAAAATAGAAGTACCCTAAGAAAAGTCTCTCGAAGGCTGTAGGTTACTCCCCTGGCCTGGATCTCAGTGCCCACTTCTGATAAGAGGGGGGCGGCAGGGTGTGGAGAAGGAGTTGAATGGATAATTCCAAACCCCTCCACGTTCTGGGAAGAAAAGATTGGATGGAACTGGGCAGGCAGCTCTCTGGGTTCAAGAAGAGTTCAGTGGGATTTGTCGCTGCTGACCAGACACGGTGCGTGCGGCTGGCTTCAGTGAGAATTGCACAACCTTTCCCGCTGGCAGTCCAAACTTTAGCCTTTCAACAGTTCAAATATTAACACATTCCCTGGTCACTGAGGTTAAGTCTCGTCTCGGAACTAAGTGAACATCAAACGATGTGTTTACGCAGTGTTCTTTAAGTTTTTTGCCTTTGAAAATGATTTCAGGTGGGGGCCACGGGGCACGGGAGGCCACAACACTACGCATTTCTCTCCAACAGTAAAACAGCAGCTCTGATGGCAGAGCCGACATAGGGCCGGGCTGGAGCTCCGCAGACGCAGGAACCACGAAGGACAAGCCGTTGCCCGCCGGGCTGAGCACAGGGGCCACGCAGCCGATGCGCGCGGCCGCGGGAATGCCCACATCCAGGCCCGGCGGCGGGGGCAGAGCCAAAGGCGCCCTGCTGGGTGCAGCGCAAACGCGGATCTCACTGGAGACCAGGGCCGGGAGGTCGCGGCCATCAAGTTAAAGTACCCGCGCGATTTACGCCTGAGGAACAAGCAGCCCGTAGAGGAAAACGTCCTCGGCCACGAGCTCCTTTTGCAAATTCTTCAGGAGGACAGAACGCGGGGTAGGAGCGCCACCTCAATCAACTCGGCCCCTTTTTGGACAAGCGGCGGGGAGATCCGCTGCCTGGACAACTAACGGGACTTTTTAAAACCACTTACCCGGTTCTAGAGAGGGGAAGCAAATTCTGCGAGGGCTCACTGAGATTCCACAAAAAAGGGGACGGACCTGGGCGTCTTCTACATTTGCTGGCTCCTCCTGGTCCGCCCGCCTCTCCCCGCCCCCAGACGAGGGCGCAACCAGCTCCCGAACTCGGAACGAAGAGGAAGTTTGGGCCTTTACGGCCACCACCCGCTACAATATGGCTTCCCCCAGGGAAAGGCGAGACCTAACGTCAAAGTATAGACTCTAAATCCTTCCTCACATGGATCGTAACGCAGAGTTCAAGAGATGGAAGGCACAGGGTCTGAGCAAAGCAGACCTCAGCCGAAAGGGCAGTGTGGATGAGGATGTGGTAGAACTTGTGCAGCTCCTGAATGGGCGAGAACAGTACTTCACCACGAGTTCCTGCGCTGGGCGCATCATCCTCCTAGATGGGGTGAGGCCGTTTTTTGTCCTTTCAGTGCCCACTCTGTGGTGTGCAACACCAGAGTCCTGTGCCCACCTGAACAACACCCCAGTCCGAACACTCCAGTCCAGCCTGTGTTTGTCCTTCTGATGGGTAGTCTCGGCTTCTTTATGAAACTTACAGGTTGAATTAAACCAGTGCTTCTAACACGTTAATGTGTCTATTAATCATTGGGAGCTTTTTAGAATACAGATTCTGATTCAGTAATTCTTGGGTTGGGCTGATATTATGCATTTCTAACAAGGCCCCAAGGGATGAGGAAACTGGTGGCCTGGGAATGATCTTGAGTTGCAAAGGTTAGAGAATTTGATTCTGAATATTAGGGGGAATTTAAAGATTTTTCCAGCTGGGCGAGGCTCCTTTTCTCTTCAATCGCCCTATCAAATCATTGTTAACTACTTTATAGAACGTCTCCTGGTTAAGGAGTTTACTGCCTCCTGGTGGCCAAATCCCTTATTACAGCTCTGGGAATTTTTACGTTAAGCCGAGTACAATAGAATATTTGGTATGGTGTAGTCTGAGATAGTGGTCAAGCCCACAGGCTTTGGAGTGATAACTGCTTAGATTTAAAACCAGTCATGGGACTTATTGGCTATGTGACTTTAGGAAGATTACCTAAACTCAGCCCCTCCCTCCCTGTTCCATGAACTGAGAATAATAGAGTATTTGCTTCATAGGGATTCTGTGTAAAAGAAATAGGATAATTTGAAATGTTTAGTTAGCATCATGTCTGTCCCGTGTTAAGTGCACCGTAAAAGTTAGCTCCCTGTTAATTTTAGCGTTAGGACTAAATTCAGAGCACGAAAGACAGCACATTCATAAGCTCATTCTTTAGATCCTCATTCACTGATAATTTGCTGATCTCCCAGGTTAGGAGGGCCTGTATATTTTTATATCGCCTCCATTGCCTCCTGAACAGTGGCACTCTAGCTGGGCTTACTCTCTTCCACCATTTCTACTACACTGTTTTACCTAAATTTCTGCAGTGTTTTTCTAACAGGTCACTGATCTACTACCTTAGACCCCAAACTACGTTACGTACTGTTAACAGATTTACTTTCCTAAAGACAACTCTGTGTATGTCACTCATCTATGCTAAAATCTTTTATTACACATTTTTCACCATCAGAAAATCCGAACCTCTATCCTAGTATACCTTTCAACCCTTCTGCTGCTCCCTTATTTTCTGCTACTTCTCTTCATGTTTATCTATTTACTAAAACTGAACTGTCCTTTCTCAGATTTACCAGCCTTTGCCTTTTTCATGTTTGTTTTTCCTGAAATGTTTTCCCCCATCTCTGTGTGTTTGAGATGTGACTCCAAAAACTCCCCTCTCCCATCTGAACACAAGCATACACACCCACTTGTAAGTAATGACTGCTTCTCCTGAACTGCCTTAGGACTTTTTCAGAACCTCTTTTCATTCTATGTAGATTATTTATTTTCACTTAGCCTTATTTCAGGAAGGAATTGCATTGAATTACAGAAAAGCAGTAGAGGAAGAAAAATAAAAAGTGGGGAAATGGAGGTGAAGGGAGTATAGATAAGATGAAACTAGAAATGGCATTAGTTACCAAACATGCCCCCATATTCTATAAATTTTCTAGAGGTGGGCCACACATTTAACTCTTAAGATTAACAGCAGCCAGCATAAGATCAGATACATGTCACTCAATGAAAGCAAACCAGTTATTCAGGACAAGCAGAGCTTTTCCGCTTTTCAAAGCCAGATAGCCAAGTCTCCTGTGTACCCATTGTAAAAATAGTTACTTTGTAGAAGTATAGTGATTTACAAGTACTTGTGGTTTACTGCATTCTCTTTCCAAGAGGGTAGGATCTGTTTATACCCAAAGAATCTAATGAAGTTTAAAAACAAACATTCCCCAGTTAATAAACAAACAAAAAAATCTGATGTTTAGGTATTTGCCTTCTTTAAACTTTGACCTTGCAGTCCTAGCTCTGCCCTTTGGGACTACATATAAAGTCTAATCCACATATTACAAATATAATGCCTCTAGAGGCTAGAGACATAAGGGTATGAACAGCTGAGGTGTCAGTAAAAAGTAGTAAGCCCTGTGTGGGATTGGTACAGTGCTTTCTTAACAAAAGGAGTTCAAGTTGTTTTTTTGTTATTTGTTTTTTTAATATTGTACAAGTCAAATAAAACAGCTAGACTAGAGTACAGCTCAGGGCTGCTAGTGTACAACCTCTTAGAATAATCCCTTTTCTCCTGACAAAATCATGACCATATTTCATAAAATATTAAGTTTTTATGATAAACAATTTATTTTCTTTCTATCTCAGCTAATTTGGTTTCATTTTTTGTTTTGGGTTAACTTTACCCAAAGCCTATTGAATTGTTCTCAGTAATACTTAAAATTACCACTTGGCATTATTCACCTAAGAAAGCTTAGAATTATGCTATGCATTGTATTTGTTATTTTTATAAATATGATAGAATTATGTTTATTATTTTTTTATTTTAGAATATAAATGGTTTTGAGGTTCAAAAGCAAAACTGTTGCTGGCTACTGGTCACACACAAACCTTGTGTAAAAGATGATGTGGTAAGTTTTTATATATAAATTTATACATAAACTTTTAAAATTTATTTATTTATTTACAGAGAGAACACACAAGCAGGGGAGAAGGGCAGAGGGAGAGAGAGAGAATCGCAGGCAGGCTCCACACTTAGCGTTGAGTCTGACCTGGGGCTTGAGCCCACGGCCCTGGGATCATGACCTGAGCCGAAGGGTCTGATGCTCAACCACCCGAGCTATCCAGGCGCCCCTAGAAATAAACTTTTAATTCACAGTCACATCAAATAAAGAACATAGAACACTAGAGGTAGATTTATGTACACAGTCATAATGACTGAAGATGAGAGAGCCCCAAGAGAATTCATTACAGTGGCTTTTTGATTTGTAGAGATAAAAGTATGTATGCATGTGTGTGTGTATATACACACACACACACACACGTATATATACACATATACATACATATGCATTACTTGTATATACATATATATACATATACATATATGTATGCATTACTCATATACATGTATATAATTATGTATGCATTCCTCTTGGACATAGAGAGTTTATGGATATTGGACACATAGATCAAAAATACAGGAATATCACTCTCTCTCTGCCCCTCCCCCGTTCATGCTCTGTCTCTCTCTGTCCCAAAAATAAATAAACGTTGAAAAAAAAATTTTTTTTAAATACAGGAATATCAGTTCTACCATTTGATGACTTTGTAACATGGAACAAATTATAGGAGAAAAGAGCTGAGTGAAAGGGATTAACACTATCTGTATATTACCAGCATACTGATATAAATAAATTATACATTACTGGAGTGCCTGAATGGCTCTGTTGATTGAGCATCTGACTTCAGCTCAGGTCATGATCGCGCAGTTCATGCATTTGAGCCCCATGTCATGCTCTGTGCTGACAGCTCAGAGCCTAGAACCTGCTTCAGATTCTGTGTCTCCCTTAATCAGTTTTTGGAGATGGAGGACCAAAAAAGCAGAGTAAAAAGTTATTGCAGAAAAAGGTTGCTGGATGAGTCTGAATGTTTCTGTGAAAAACTGAAGTTGCATATGATAAAGGGTCACCAGAGAACAGAATCATATTTTTGTGTCCTATTGCTAACATTTTTCATTTATTTAGATTGTAGCTCTGAAGAAAGCAAATGGTGATGCCATTTTGAAATTTGAACCACTTATTCTTCATGTGCAGTGTCGACAGTTACAGGATGCACAGATTCTGGTAAATTTTTATGATTATACTTGAATTAATAGGTATGTGGGTAGATTTAATTTTAAAATTTAAATCTACCAAAAAAAAAAAAATGCAATGTTAGTTTAATTAACTAGTTTTTAAATTTAATTATAGATTTGGGGTTATATATGTTTCTTCAGTTCATGTAGAGCTAAATAATCAGAGTTTATCTGATTCGCCAGATTATCAGAATTTAAATAATTTCTTTTCTTACAGCATTCAGTGGCAATAGATTCTGGTTTCAGGAACTCTGGCATAACTGTGGGAAAGAGAGGAAAGACTATGTTGGTAAGATAACTTTTGGCAAAAAGCAATTCTTTGGGCACAAAGTGACTCAGATTATAGAATAACCTCATTAGATTCTAGCCTTTAGTCACTCCTTACTCAAATCTTCTTGCCATGCCCTTGCCCAGAAAGCTTCAGCACCTTACTCTTTGCTACAGAGCAGAGTCCAGAGTTCTTAGATTTGCATCTGAGATCCTATACTATCTTCCTCTATTTATTTTCAACCAGATTCTCTGTGCCCTCCTCACCATAGTCAAGGCTCAATTTAATAAGTACTATGATATAGTGGAAAGACTCATAGGCAGAGGGTCTATAAAGAGGGTCTACATGGGTATTGGTGGCACCACAGCTGTTCTGTATTAGCTTAGGCAAGCTCCTTAATCCCTTAGGATCTGAATTTTCTTAGCCATATTATGGGTCCAGCAAACTACTGCCCTGGGACCAAGTCCAGTCCACAGGAGGTCAGATCCCATTACTCCCACTTGATAAGTTTTTGTCTCAAGTTGCTTTTGTGTTACAGTGGTAAAACTGAGTAGTAATGACAGATATTTTATGGCCACAAAGTCAGAAATATATACTATCTATTCTTTTATAGAAAAAGTTTACCAACCCTGGACTAGATGATCTTTAAAGACCTTTCTATGCCCCCAGCCTCTCTGAGTCCTTTTCCTGGCCAAGCCAACTCCTAGCGATTTTGCCCTGTTTCCTGTAGCATTTACTATTTGTAATGGCATGCATTCTTTGCTTTTGAACTATTTCAGGTTTTCCTCCATTCTAGCTCCCTAGACGTTCCTATTTTTCTATTTTAACAAATTACCCATTCTCCAAATAGAGATGGCATACAAAAGAAACATCTATAAAAAAAAGCATGACTAAATAGAAAGTCAGAGTCCACAGTACTGGTTTGTGTCCCACCCTGTCTCCTTCCCCTACACTGCATCTGGTAGCCCAAGCAAGAACAGAGTTGTTCTTTCACTTTCCTTTCCTTTGTCTTCCATATTCAATTAATTACAAGTCCTATCACATCCATGTCTAATTTCTTACACCCGACCCCACCTGTTCAAGCCCCTTGTTACTGCCCCTACATAAGTCCTCATGGTCCCACACCTCAGTCTCCTGACTGGTCTTCCTGCTATCCATCTTCTCCGTCAGTCACCCTGAGCCATTACTATCAGAATCCCCCTTTTTAAAAAGTCAGGGTCTCTATATATTTCCCCTGTTATTCAAGGCTTTACCCAAACTGTTTTCCATCGATCTTCTTTATGCTCATCTTCTGCTAGCATATTTCTGTTCCAGCCAGATAGAAAACTATCTGTTGTTTCCCAAATGTATCATGCTCTTTCATGTCTCCATGACTATAGATAAGTCGTTCTCTTGCTGGAATACCCCTTGCCTCCATTTTTATGTGTGGTGAAATTGCATTTATCCTTCAAAATCCCAACTCAAATGCTACCTTTCCCAGGAAGCCGAGGCCTCAGACTCAATTAGTTGCTCCTCTTCTATATTTCCTTAGCATCGTGAGTATGGGTATATGTACACGCATGGGCATATTGCACACATACGTGCATGTGTCTCTCCTGTCATAGCACATGAAACATCGTAGATGCTCTTTTGTAAAAGTCTATTGAGAGAATTTTTATTTCTCACAATAGTTTTTGCTGCTGTTCTTAACCTATTTCCATTGTTTGGATTTACTTGGCACACGCTGACTATTTCATCAACAGGTTTGCTAAGATTGGCAACCCTCAAGCCTGGAAAAAGCAGCCACTTTGTGAGATAGGACAGGCTTGGTTTTTTCTTATAACCACAGTCTGCTCAAGCAGCACTAAGAGGCTCTTCCGCATCCAATCCATTTTGATTTTCCCTTGAAGCTGCTGTTGAGATTTCATTAATTTCTTTTCTTTAAATAGGGCATTAAGTCTTACTAAGCTTTAGTGAGACTGAAACTGTTAAAGTGATTGGATTCTTGGATATTATCTGCTTTTCTGAAAAACAATGTGTAGAATGACTTTCTTCAGAAATAACTTTATGTGTTGGGAAAATCTATTTAATCTCCTTTCATTCAATTGTGTTTAGCTAAAGTATATTAAAGCATAAACTTAAATCCTGTAATGGAACCCAACTATCTTTAAACACTGCCCTGACTGGGACTTTTCTTTAGTTATCTTCAGTGTCTCTAGTACATAAATCATTGTATCTAAATTGTTTGTCCTTGTAGGCTATCCGGAGCACACATGGCTTAGAAGTTCCATTAAGCCATAAAGGAAAACTGATGGTGACTGAGGAATATATCGACTTCCTGTTAAAGGTAGCAAATCAAAAAATGGAGGAAAACAAGAAGAGAATTGAAAGGTATATTAATTGTATAGTTCCATGTTACTCTTTTTTTTTTTTTTTTTTTTTTAAATTTTTTTTTCAACGTTTATTTATTTTTGGGACAGAGAGAGACAGAGCATGAACGGGGGAGGGGCAGAGAGAGAGGGAGACACAGAATCGGAAACAGGCTCCAGGCTCTGAGCCATCAGCCCAGAGCCCGACGCGGGGCTCGAACCCACGGACCGCGAGATCGTGACCTGGCTGAAGTCGGACGCTTAACCGACTGCGCCACCCAGGCGCCCCAATTCCATGTTACTCTTATATATCTAGGTCATCTTTGAAAACATTGATACATACCATCTTCAGTTTATACTCCCAGCTACTTTTCTATTTGTAGCCTTATCACAGATAATAAAAAAAATGATCAAAGTAATAGATGAGAGTAGCCCAGACTGTAATGGATACTAAATAGAGCATAAAGGGGAGGCTCCATGGAGGGCAGTGGGACATGACTGCCAGCAACATGCATAAAGGTGAGAAGCATAATCACTCAGGTAAGAGAGCCCAACAGTGACAAGGACCATAACTGATCAACTTGAAGGCAGCCAGGGAAGAGGTACACACTGCCCCCTGGATGTGTTCTACTGGAGATTACCTACAATCTCCTTTTGAGGAAAGCAATCTGGTTAATTTTAGTCTGATAAATATTTTACATATTTGGCTGGTTCTTAGGGATTAAATCTAGAATTGCCATAATTGTTCCACTGGGAAGGATTATGGCTATCAATTCACATCATTATACTTTTCTTCTTCTTAAACTTTACCTCCTGGTAAGTAAAACTCTTACATTACTTTCTTCTCAACTTTTTCCTAAAAACTGAGTTTTTGACATAAAGCAGTGACTATGATGCTGCTTTTCTTATATGAAGGTAATGCCACTGAACTACCATCAGCAAGATGTATACTTCTGAGTTATTCAAGGAGTGATGGTCAACTTCTTGTCGTTTGGAATTTCCTTTTTCTCTTCTCCTTGGTTACCTCACAACCGGTCAATCCTTGCCCAAGTAATTCTTAAGTCATTCTTCTCTCCCCATCTGTACTGTCACTTTCCTTATTCAAGACCATTGCAATATAGCCTTGTTAGCTGGTCTCATAGTAGCATGCTTCTAATGTGTCTCTCTGCTAAGCCATTCTCTGTTATCACCCTCAGAATCCTGACTGCAGGGGCACTTGTGTGGCTTAGTCAATTAAGTGTCTGACTTCTGCTCAAGTCATGATGTCATGGTTCATGTGTTACAGCCCCACATCAGTTTCTGCACTGACACCTCAGAGCCTGCTTGGGATTCTCTCTTCCCCTCTCCCCTTATTCTCTCTCTCTCTCTCTCTCTCTCTCTCTCTCTCTCTCTCAAAATAAATAAATTTTTTAAAAAGTTAAAAGAATCCTGACTAAAATGCAAAGGAATCTTATTGTTCAACTTGCCTGTGTAACATTCTTTAATACCTACAGTTTCCTTCTCACCCCCTTTGGAGAAGCTAAGGCTACAGGTGCCAATGGTAGCAGTGTAGGACGGTGGAAAGAGAGAGAATTTGGACCCAGAGGCAGAGCTGAGTTTGATTCCAGGTTCTACCACAATTAACTCAACTCGCTTGGCTTAATTTTTCTTTTGTCTAACTTGGGAGAAATAGTTGTCTTAAAAAACAGTTTTAGTATGCATTAAATAGCATATGTAAAATGACCAGCCCTATCCATGTCATGTCATGGATTCTCAGGATAGAGTAGTGCTTTTCTTTCTTCACGGACACATATAGAAAATAAACCTACAATCACATCACTACCACCATCCAGGCTTTCTCAACCAGAGCTCCTCATTTGAACCATAGAATTCACAAAATTATTCAAGTGACTGTTTCTCATTTCTCTCAACAATGGTATACATCTTCCATCCTAGATACGTTGGAGAGAACTTAAGTCATTATGTACAGTGGATGTCTTAGGGCATTAGAGCTTAATTTTCTGGTGTAACCCTGGTTGAAAAAAGCAGAGGGGTTACCTGGCTTTGAGCAAACATTCTAAATGAAGTGATAATTTCAAGTAAGTACTGAAGAGCACCCAGCCACTTGAGCAGACTACAGAGTTTGAACTACATGCAGGTACTCATTGGTACCATTCCAAAAGTTTACTACTTTTCTTAGATCGTATTCCAGTGAGACTCTTTGCTAAAACATAGGAAGTAACAAATCAGTTTCTCTGTTTCCTTACTTGAATTTCAACAAGATTATAAATATAGCCCAAGAGCAACTAACTATACACCTGGTGAAGTTAATTGAGCCACGTTCACCAACTATAAAATCAAATTATACTTTAAATCCATTGACTCGGAAATATGTTTTGAGATTATAGTGTGCATGCTGCTATCAAGAGAGCCATGCTCATCATATGAAATCAGTGAAAAATTACAGAAGGGTAAAAAGTGTCTCAAGATACTGATTAGAAGATTACATGTGAATTCAGAAAGGGGGAACAAATTAGAGAGTTCCTGTGGGAACAGCTGTACATCCAACCAAAGGCAGAGAAAAGTCACCCTTCTGATGTTGAAAAGTGAAAAAATAATAAACACTGGAGGTGATAAGTCATGCAATCAGATAGAGTACTAAAATTGGTTTGTCGTAGGACCAAAGTTTCACAATTCAAATGACTATAGTAGAATTTTTATAAGTCAAATTCTAATGAGTAACATTTCAGCAATAAGAAATGATCTAGAAATGCGAAAATTAAAGTTAACAGGTAAAATGTTCTTAATATAAAAAAGGTCTTGTTTGTGTAAAACAGTTCCCTAGCCCACTTCTTAGTGGAAAGAGTAAGATACATTCATACATAATGGTTTCTAGGCAAAAAATACCAAGTTTGGAGATCTATTTACTACTAATTACAAGAGGAAGGCTATCTTTGGATCTATTAATAAGAGATCAAGACTGACTTGGGTCAGATGAAACCACATTTGGCTATGAGTACAATGAAGTTAGTCGTGTTCTTCTCTTCACCAACTGTGTAGTAAGAAAATGCTAAATATAGAGTAAAAGGGCTGAGTACATTGGCATATAATACTGTTGATAAGCAAATTGGAGAGAAAAAGTAAATGAATCTATATCCGATGGTTGGTTGTTTTTTTTTTTTTAACTTTTCTTTTTTATGGTAAAATATATGTACATAAAATTGACCATTTAAACTGTACATTTCGATGGCATTAAGTACATTCACATTGTTACTCAGCCACTACCATCAACACTATCCATCTTCAGAACCTTTTCATCATCCTAAACGGAAACTCTGTACCCATTAAGCAATAAATCCCCATTCCCTAGAATCCCAGCCCCTAGTAACCACTATTCTATTTTCTATTACTATGAATTTGACTCTTCTAGGTACCTCACATAAGTGGAATCATACAATATCTGTCTTTTTTTTTTTTTTTTTAACGTTTATTTATTTTTTTGGGACAGAGAGAGACAGAGCATGAACGGGGGAGGGGCAGAGAGAGAGGGAGACACAGAATCAGAAACAGGCTCCAGGCTCTGAGCCATCAGCCCAGAGCCTGACGCGGGGCTCGAACTCACGGACCGCGAGATCGTGACCTGGCTGAAGTCGGACGCTTAACCGACTGCGCCACCCAGGCGCCCCAATATCTGTCTTTTTATGTCTGGCTTATTTCACTTAGTATACTGTCTTCAGAGTGTATCCATGTTGTAGCAGGTATCACAATTTCATTTCTTTTTAAGGCTAAGTAATATTCCAATATATTTATATACCACATTTTATATATCCATTCATTCATCAGTGGATGTTTGGGATTTTTCTGCCTTTAAGCTATTGCAAATAATGCTGCTATCAACATATTTGTACAAATATCCAAGTCCCGACTTTCAGTTCTTTTGGGTATAGACCCAGAAGTAGAATTGTGGGATCATATGGTAGTTCCAGGTTTAATTTTTTGAAGAATTGCTGTGCCGTTTTCCACCGGAGCTGCACTGTCTTATATTCCCACCAGCAATGCACAAGGGTTCCTTTCCTTGCCAACACTTGTCTGTGTGTGTGTGTGTGTGTGTGTGTGTGTGTGTGTGTGTTTAATAATGTCCATCCTGATAGGTGTGAGGTGATGTCTGTGTGGTTTTGATTTGCATTACCCTGATGTTAGTGACATTGAGCATGTCTTCATATACCTATTGGCAAGAAATTCTCTTATATCACTTTGCTCCTTTCCTTCCTGTTTGTGGTGCTCCTTCTCAGCTTCCTTCTGGATTTCCTTATTAATCTACCTGGTGGTTAAGTATTACTATTCTCTAACACACTGCCCTTGGCCCATTGCTTCAGCTACTTCCCCATATAAATGGTAGGTCTTCCAAATTTCTCCCAAGTCCCGAGCCTATATATACAATAAGCTTTTGAACATATCTAACTAGAATACTCACTCTATCAGCCTTTCTTTATTATCTTTCTTATCCTAGTCTCAACCCCACAGCCACTGCCTTCGTTCACATTCGTTTACCAGCATTATTTACCATTTACCAGTTATTATTTACCAATATTATTTACCAGTATTTATTTACTATCATTTATCAGTATTATTACCACTCAGGGCAAAACAGAAATGTGAACTGTGTTGAATTACCATTATTTACTTGTACGTATGTCCTTTTTTTCCACTACAATGTGGTCACATTGGAAATAGGACTGACTTCTCCCTGTCACCAACCCCCCCCCCCCCACTCACACACACACGTGCACACTTTAAATACTCTTATCCTAAAACCTTACATAGTGTCCAGCTCATAGTGGAAAACCATACATGTGTATTGAATTAATAACAGACAATAAAAGAACTTAAAAGTTAACACATTAAGTGTTCCCCAAAGGCAAAGACCGTTTCTTATTTTCTGAATATCTGGCATGAGAATAGTGGTTAATAAATATTTGCTAAATTCATTAACTGACTTTTTCCATCAACAGTGCTACTTACAAGGCTTCAGAGCCTTAGATGATTATTCTGGAAGATGTGTAGGATGGCTTACAGATAGGGCGAGCAGGTGTAGGCTCTTGCTACAGAGTCCTGGTGAGAAGTTAATAGGACCCTAAATAGCAAGATGAATGGGAGCGATAGTGCAGAGTGTAAACTGAACATGGAGACAGACTAGAAATGGGGGTAGAGAGAAGGAAGAGGCAAGGATAACAGAGGTCTTAGACTCCCTACTGTTGCTAGTCTTATTTTTAAAATGGAATTAAAGCAAGTAAATAACTTGCACGTTTCCCTAGGTACTTCAGTCAAAAGAAGTAAATAATATAAAGTGAACACACACACTTTATTTTTGCATAGTTCCCCCTGGATATTCCCTCCCCTCCTTTTTTTCCTTTCCCATACCTAGTCCACTTCTGTCCATTCTTACTATTCAGCCCTGGCATTGGGTTTTTTTTCCAAGGAGCGTTCCATGATCTCACTCAAAGCAGAGTACTGCCAGTGTGCCCCAACTTTGTCCTGTCTTTTTTCATGGCATGCTGAATGTGTCTTACCAGTTCTGCAGTCCCTTAAACCCTGAGCTCCCTGAGGGCACAACTGGGCCTCTTACTTCTCTTCCCAGCACCTGGCACAGGCAATGTTCACATGCCTGTTTTTTAAATAAAAATGCTTGAGTTTAATCCAGTTAAAATCTAAATACATTTTTATGAAAATAGCCACCTTTGTTATTTGTGAATAATGGAAGCCTAAAAGGTATGAAATTGTGTCCAGCTTTCATTAATTTTATGTTCCTATTTAAGAAATCAGAGAAATATCAGCGCTTTATTGCAAGTGGTCCTCTAACTGACCTGAAAAACAAGAATTCATTTTCCCAGGGCTGGTCTGAAAAATTCTGTCATGAAGAGAACTAAGTACAAGTTGCCCTGTGGCATGACAGTCTTGACAGCAGAAGTAGAGAAACTGAAGACAATTTGATTTTCTTAGGGGGTAGGGAAGACTGTTGCCTGTGCATACATTTCCTTTTATATCCTGAGCTCTTTTTGTTGCCTGTGAGAGCTGAGAAAATTGCACTTTGAGAATCGGGCTGTAGAATGCCGTGTAAAGGGGCATCATACGAGGGCAGAGCATGTAATTGCAAAACAAATTTCTGACTTATCGAGAGAGAGAGTTTGCCAAAGAGCTTTTTAAAAATTGTCTTAAAAAAGGAAAAGGAAAAAGCATTTGAAATATTTATTCTTGGCTTTCAGCACAAAGGGCCTTTGTTCCATTTCACCAGTTGTTTTTTGGTACCCCACGGATGTGGCTTTGAATTCTGAGGTTCTTTAATGGAAGATTAAAGTAAGGCACCTGTTCCTCTTTAGTTACCTTTTTTTAATGTAATTGACAAGATATTTTACACAAGCTATTAATTCTCTGTGATCATAAAAGAGCAATTTAATCTTACCTTTAATTTTCTAGGAATGAAGTATAATCCACAAAAAACAAAAACAAAAACAAAAAAAAAAAACACTTGGTTACCTGAGTCTAAAGTTCAGAGTTGGGTGGGAAATGGTAGAAAATGAACTTCCACATCATGGATAGCCTCTTATGATCAAATAAGGGTGATTCACACCATTTTGTGGTATGAATTTTTGGATTTATGTTTTATATAAAATGAATCATTCTACAGGGTCATTTTATTAAGCTATTCTAAATAGACAGTGTGGAAGATGAGAAGAAAACAAGTCATTGAAGTTACCCAAGATGATGGTAAGACCTGGAGAGAAAGATCATGCCAAGTATAGAAGTTTTCATGAATGTAAGGGACTGAACAAAATACCGGTAGATTGGCGTGAGGGGCAGATGAAGGAGTTTCGTCTGGTGAAGTGTTGGTGAGCCAGCTGAATTCTGACCTCACCTCAACTCTGTGTTAGGTAGGATATGGAAAGAATAAACATCTCCACTTGAGAGGAATGCAGAGCAGATGGTGTCTTTGTGGGGGGACCAGATTTCAGTTAAGTAAGGATATAAGGGGTACATTAAATTAAAAGACTGTTACCATGGAACAGGACAGGGTCTAAAAAATTATACATCAGTTACTATTTTTCAAAGCCTTTTGCTGTACCTCCTACTATACTGTTTTTCCTTGTACTATACCTCCGTCTTTGAGACTGATTTATTAATTGAAGAAATATCTATTGAGTACCTATTACTTGCCAATCATGGTGTTGGGTATCAAGGTATACAGTGGTAAGTACATAGTACTTGAAATACGGACAGGATATGTAGCATTCATGTTAGGTATGTATTAGAATTATGTGGAATGTTTGGAAACAGGTGAATACATCTTGGGTTTTTTAGGGCAGTTTAGAGCCTTTGCAAGTAGAACTTAACCTGTTCGTTGAATTTAAGATAGAAGAAAATTGGTCCAAATAGCCATCCATTGTATAGGTCTCAAAATTCCCTGTCACAGTTTGCCGTTATAATAGAATGTAAAGCATGATGAGATCCCCACAATGGCAAGGGAATTCTGAGCTTCCAGATTACTCTAATTTGGGACCTACTATAACACATCCTTATTCACCTTTTTGTTCAGCATTTATTATTTGTTCACTTATTTGGCATATTTTTCCCAAGTGTGTCAGCATCACACTACATTTTAAGAATATTAACAGAAAACAAGATAGATGGGGTCGTTGATCTCATAGAGTTTATATTCTGTAAAAATAGTCATATTGAGAATTTACTTTGTGCCAGGCACTGTGCTAGGTACTTACATATATAACCTGTAACCTCCTGACAACTTAGCTTGGTACGAGATAAAACCCACTTTTATAAATGAGGAAATCGAAACTCAGTAAAGTTGGAATTAGCCTGGCTTAGCTTTCCCAGTGGAACACATCTGAAGCACATGCAACACACCATGCCACCTCTCTGCCTTTCCACATATGCGGAAGGCTACTGTGTGAGGCAGAGCATTGTATTAGGTGCTAACACGGAAGAAGAAAAGACATGAAGAAAAATTTTCAGGGAGCTGACAGTTTGTTGTACCACAAAGTTAACACTAATGTGGAAGTAGGAAAATGAGGAAAGGAAAAGAATAATTTATATTTAAAAAATTAAGATAGCTAATAGGCAGATGAAAAATAAACAAACAAAAAATAATGGGACATTGTTGTCACCTATCAAAGTAAAGTATGTTTTTTAATGGTAATATTCAATATTTGAGTGAAGTGGTCTGTCAAGTATTGCTATTAGAAGCATATTTGGCGGGGGGGGGGGGGGGGGGGGGGGGCAGTTGGTTAAGTGTCCAATGTCAGCTCAGGTCATAATCTTGCAGTCCTGTGAGTTCAAGCCTCGTGTCGGGCTCTGTGCTGGCAGCTCGGAGCCTGGAGCCTGCTTCAGATTCTGTGTCTCCCTCTCTCTCTCTGCCCCTCCCCAGCTCGCACTCTGTCTCTCTCTCTCAAAAATAAACATTAGAAAACATTTAAAAAGAAAAAAGAAGCATATTTTTTTGAACACCCATTCTGGAAAACAAGTAGTATTTATCAAGAGCTTTACCGTTTATACCCTTTAACCAGGTAATTACAGTTCTAGGGGTCTGCCTTAAATAAACAGCTAGAAACTCAGGTCACGTTATTTTTGAAAATGTTTGTCACACTGTTGTTTGTATTAGGGAAAGTTTGAAAATTAATTAAGGCCAATCTAGATGACATAATGTTATACTATCATTAAAAAGTGTTATTCTGTAGTTTATTTGATGATATAGAAAAATTTTTCAATAAATATATAACAG
Source organism: Herpailurus yagouaroundi (assembly GCF_014898765.1). Classification (NCBI taxonomy): domain Eukaryota; kingdom Metazoa; phylum Chordata; class Mammalia; order Carnivora; family Felidae; genus Herpailurus; species Herpailurus yagouaroundi. Next base: position 62,931,057 of record NW_024412388.1, read on the forward strand.
AAAATGTAAAATTTTATATATAAAAATTCTGTAAAATACAGTAGATATATGGGTGCATGCATAAGTACATTAATTCAGAATATATTAATAAACTGGAAAGAATTAAAATATTGACAAGTTATTTCTAGGTGGTTATATAGAGGTAATCTGTATTTGTAACCTCATATATTTGACAAATTTTCGAAAATGAGATTTTATTACATTTGTGATTTTTTATAAAGGAAAATAGTATCTGTTCTGTTTTTACCTTCTTTGTTTGACTCCTACACGTGGAATAGAATTTGAGGTAGAATACCAGTTGTCAAGAGGTGATTCCAACCAATTTTTAGGAGTGTTCTTAAAAAACTGAAAACACATTTCCTAATTAAATGATCATACCAAAAAGCAAGAAGCATATTATTTCCCTAACTCATTTTATATTTTAAGGTTAATACAAAACATAAAATTTATATAACTTATAAGTTCTAGATGTATTTCATTCATGCTATTTCAGAACATAGATATAACAATAGTATTTATTTCTTTATAGGTTTTACAACTGCCTACAACATGCTTTGGAAAAAGAAACTAACTCACATCCCAAAGAGAAAATCAAAGACAAAAATAATTCATCATATAGTCATAAGAAAAAAAGAAACCCAGAAGCATGTGGCAAATGTATTGAAGAAAATGATAAAGAACTTGAAAATGATGATGATCCAGGAATCAGTGTTACTATCTTCCCTGAAGATTACTAAGATTGGGTCTTGGTAGTGTAATGTTTCTAATAGATATTCCAAAGCTGCTCTTTATAAGAGTATTTTAGTTTCTTGAGCATATGAGCCACTCAGAAAAGCAAGATTTATTCTTTCTCTGTATTTTAGAGAAATCCCTAACTTTTAAAAATAGCTGTGTATAATATTTGCTTATTAAATACCATCTGTTTTAGTCACATAGAGATTTCCTTGCAAAAATAAAATTGACTGGGGCACCTGGTTGGCTCAGGCAGAGAAGCATAGGATTCTCCATTGTGGGGTCATGGGTCTGAGCCCCACGTTGGGCATAGAGATTATTTAAAAATAAAATCTTTTAAAAAACAAAGCAAAATTGACTTTTTAAATGACTTTTTTTTTTAAGTTTCAATTTCTACTTCTGCAAAACACAACTATAATACTCTTTCAGTTGAAGAACCTTAACATTAGGAATACTTGAGTAAAAGTCATCTCCACATTTTACTTCTTTTTAACTTTGAAATCTCCAGCTTTTAAAGGGGGATAAGTCTGCTTCTTGTTGCCATGGAGTCCAGTAACAAGTTCTTCCCTTTCTTTTGACCTTGTGGAGAAAAGAACTGATAGCCTTTTTGTTCAGGACAAAATACCTGAACCCTGTTTCTCATTATTTCTCACAACCCAGAGCTTGCCACTGACACACGGTCTCTGTGACACAGGTGGGACCTAGTTTTCCACTAAACCTGGTCAGAAATGATAACTTAAAACATAGGAATCTTTGTAGAATCTTTATATACTATTTTGGAGAATTTCAAGGAATCGGAAACCTTGGGTTTGAGTTTTGACTGCTGCAAGGAGGTCCTTGAGCAAATCACTGAATTCCCAAGGCCTTCTCTTTCCTCTTCTGCATAATAGCAGTTCTGACACCTGCTGTATTTACACCACAGGAGTGCTGACAGAATCATGTTAAATAAAAATGAGAAAGTTATTAATAGACTTCTGCATATATGTTACCATTTACTTTCCATTTATTTTCATTATAAAATTAAGATCCTTCATACCATATTTTCAGAGAATATCAAATTGTAAATTTTATATTTAAAGAGAAATTACTAGTTAGTCATAGGACTAAGGATAAAATTAACCAGAATATCAAGAAAAAAAATTATACAACGTAGTAAACATTGTGATTTTGCCATTTCTTAGTATTTTTATAATTTAAGTTTTCATGTAAATATGTTTAGGTTTGCATCTCACATGCTTACCTTCTGAGATCTGATTTTGTTCTTGTATTTTTAAAATAGGTAGACTTCATAAACATCTATTATCCTCTAAGTAAATGCATCATGGATAATGGCCAAGGAGCTTTAAAGTTATTGAGAGATTTTTTTCTTTGACCTTCATAATAAGATACCATTATTTACTTTTCCTAATTTCTTTTAGCATCCCTACAACATTTAGGAAGACTTCCAACACAATCTTCTCTTTCATTGTTCCAGAAAGAAGCTCCTTGGAGTCCTCAATCTCCTTGCCATCCTGCAGCATTTGGTGCTGTTAATTATTCTTTAAAAAAAATTTTTTTTTCTACATTTATTTATTTTTGAGGGAATGAGACAAAGCACTAGCAGGGGAGGTGCAGAGAGATGAAGGAGACAAAGAATCTGAAACAGGCTCCAGGCTCTGAGCAAGAGTTCAGCACAGAGCCCGATGCGGGGCTCGAACCCACGAGCCATGAGATCATCACCTGAGCCAAAGCTGGACACTCAACCGACCGAGCCACCCAGGTGCCCCAATGCTGCTGTTAATCATTCTTGCATCCATGGGCATCCCGAACACTTTCTTCTTAATCGTTTTCCTGATTAGGGTGAATCCTTCTCAGTTCTTTTTTTCTAAAACCCATCAACAGTTTTCAATATTCACTGCACCTTAGAATCATCTTCAGAACTTTGGAAAACTACAGAAAGGATCTGAGACTCTCCAGGGAGGGACAGTAAGCATGTGTACTTTTTTTTAAGCTACCAAATTGTTCTCTAATTGTAAACCAAAGGGCAATAATGTGTAGGCATTCCTTATTTCTGCCTTTGCCTTTCTTCCATTTCTCTCTTCACCCCAGCCATCTCATACATTCCAGCAGCTCTGACCTCAGACAATGACTCCTAACTCCTGCCCTCATCTGTCTGCTAAGCCCCAGCTAACTGCTGGGCTTCTCCCGTATAGCTGTTACTTTATAAGTTTTCTCTCCTTACAAGGTTTCCTGGTTCTTTGGCTAGAGAGAGCAGGCTTTTACTGGGATTTTATTTATTTTTTTCTGAGCCCATTGGCATTTCTGGGCTCTGGCTTTTCCAGTTCCCAGTCTGGGATATGTGGGGTAACAAGAAAACCCAGAGCACTTACCACTGTGTTGTTCTTTAGGTCCCGAGATCCCTAGCTGGTCCACCTTCCCCTCTTCACCTTTCAGTCTTCTTATGTTTGTTTTCTACACATGTCCAGAGTTTTTAGTTGCACTTAGCAGGAAGAAAATATATCTACTCCATCTTCCAGAATCAAAGTCTAATATATATATTTTTTAATTATTGGTAATGTCACATTGTTGGGGGATTGTTGACACCTTTGGAATCTAATAGCCACAGTTTCCTTTATTTAGTGTTGTGCCCCATCTCCCAGCTTGTATGCTTTGCTGCTCTTGCTTTAGGCTTCTGGAGCCTATCCACTCTAAAATAAAGAAAAAGGCTGGAGTCTGTTTCCAATCCACCTCCCACCCTGCTGCCACATATACACCCACTGTGTCATAGCCAATAATGACAAGTGCAGAGCTTCCAAAGGTAACTCTGTTGCCCAGAAATGGGATAAACTTGGACATGCATAAGCTCCCAGCAGCATCGGGCTGAGGCTGGGACTTCACCTGAATCCTATCATGTTTTTTCCATTTCCTTACCCGTTTCTCCTGGGAGAGCCTGCCTAATAAATCACTTGCACTAGCATGGTGTCTTCTGCGAGAACCTAACCTAAAACAGGTACTGTGATTACTTTGGATCTATTTTTTAAAGGGATAGCATACATTTATTATAAAGAGTTGATATTTTACTATGTTAGAAATTATATCATTGGTAGTGATTAAAATTTACCACGTAAACATAATGCAAATAAACTTATGATGTTAAGTGTGTAATTTTATTTTTTTTAATGTTTACTTATTTTTGACACACAGAGAGAGAGACAGAGCATGAGTGGGGGAGAGGCAGAGAGAGAGGGAGACACAGAATCCGAAGCAGGTTCCAGGCTCCATGCTGCCAGCACAGAGCCCGACGCGGGGCTCGAACTCACAGACCATGAGATCATGACCTGAGCCGAAGTCGGACACTCAACCTACTGAGCCACCCAGGCGCCCTAAGTGTGTAATTTTAAACATATTTTGGGGAAGTATCTGACCAACAGTTTTTGAGAATCACTTTTTTTTTTTTTTTAAAGTAGGCTTCATACCAGCACAGATACCAATGCGAGGCTTGAACTCACGACCCTGAGATCAAGACCTGGATGCCTAACCAACTGAGCCACCCAGGTACTCAGTGTAATACATACTATTGTAAGAATTTAGAGGCAGGAATAATTGATTCTACGTGTGGGAGTACTAGAAATACAATTCAAGAGGGTATCATTTCATTTATGTCTTAGAGGTCAAGAAACAAGTTCACTTAACTGAAAAAAAAGTCCAAGAAAAACTCTTGCCAGACAGAAAGAATGCGTAATGTAATTAAGGCACTGAAGAGCATGATATATTCAGTGATGGTGAATATTCCGGAAAAGCTGAAATGCGATATACGGTATGAAGTCAAGTTGGTTAAAGCCCAGTTGCAAAGGGCTTTAGAATCCATCAGGGACATAGACCAGTGTTGCCTAAACATAACTATGCATCAGAAACTCCCAGGCTAGCAGTGTCTGGGGGAGTGCTTTTCAGAACATGGACTCCCAGACTTCACTTGTCTTTCAAGCCAGAATCATCAGTCTGGAGTCTAAGAATCCATTTTTTATAGAGATTTTGTTTTTATGTTTATGTATTTACTTTTGAGAGAGACAGTGTGAGTGGGAGAGGGGCAGAGAGAGAGGGAAAGACACAGAACTCAAAGCAGGCTCCAGGCTCCGAGCTGTCAGCACAAAGTCCAATGCAGGGCTCAAGCTCACAAACTGTGAGATCATGACCTGAGCCGAAATCAGACGCTTAACTGAGCCACCCAGGTGCCCCTAGGAATCCATTTTTTGAACTCATGCAAGGGATCATGATAAAATCAGCCCACCACTTTTAGAATTCACTGATAACAGACTTTATCCTGAAGGCACTGGAGAGAAATTAAAGACTTTTTAATGAAAGAAAGTAGCATGATCAGATGTTGCCATGTACCTATGCCACAGATTTTGTGTATACACATTGTAGGAAGGTAAGCAGAGGTTCTGATAGATTAATTAATGAAGTCACTGTCCTTATCCTTGTGTCTAAAGCAGCTGCTAGGAGGATGACAATATGTATAGCTGTGTCATTTGAACTCTGTTCAACTCCAGGCACTCCTTAAAGGTATACAGAGCACATTCTTCCATACTAACATATACAGCAGTCTTGCCAAAAAGAAATTGGGGCAGGAAAGAAATCTTATAGTCTCAGAATGTCTGCAACATTTCTTCTAATTTAATGAATAAAATGTGGAAATGCCTGGCAGCAGGTGGATGAAAAGAGAAGAGAAACAATTTAAAAATAAGCCCTAAATACATATAGAAGTGTGGGGGGGGGGGGCGCCGGGGGGAGGAACCGGAGGGAGGGGTGTCCTGTGATAGAATAACTATGAGTTCTGTTGTGTAAAAATATCTCTAAAGATCTCATAATCCATTGGCTTTCATAATCCCTCAACACATTTAAACTGAGCCCATAGGGATTTATGGATCCAAAAATTTTATAAAGTGAGTATATGCATAAGAATCAGGAAGAGAGGGGCTGCCTCCTAATCCCTTTATCTAAGGTAACAGAATTATCCTGTTCCTCTTAGATTAGCAGAGAAGAGAATACAGATGCTGGCCATAAGCCCAAAAAGACATTGAACCCCACTTGCTTCTCAGCATAGTACATTATTTTATATTCAATTCACATGCCTGATCAAGAATATTAATAACTATAGCGAGGCAATTAGTAATAATTTAATATGCAAGATAACCTACTGAGAATTACCTTGTGGTTTCTTTTCATTGTTGTTCCAACTAAAATGTAGGGGATCTTTTCCCTTCCCCCAGGATGAGGCAGTCATTTATTCCTAAAGCCTGGATTCCTCATTTCTCCACATCATCTACAAACTAAATGCTTTTTTGCTCTAACACAGAAAAAAAAAATCTGTTAGCTTTACTGAGAAATAGGAAAGAAAATTTAAAAACGTGCTTTTGTTTTTGAAATTCTAGGGCAGAGGTCATAAACTAGTGGTGGAGGTATATACAAACACCTGTTTTGGCCTACACAGATTACTTTTTTCCTAATTGAGCCTATATTTTAAAATATGATGAACTGTTTTGTTTTTGTTTTTTTTTTAAGTACATCTCTAGTTTTTCTTTAAAAATTGGAAGATCTGGGGCGCCTGGGTGGCGCAGTCAGTTAAGCGTCCGACTTCAGCCAGGTCACGATCTCGCGGTCCGTGAGTTCGAGCCCCGCGTCGGGCTCTGGGCTGATGGCTCAGAGCCTGGAGCCTGTTTCCGATTCTGTGTCTCCCTCTCTCTCTGCCCCTCCCCCGTTCATGCTCTGTCTCTCTCTGTCCCAAAAATAAATAAACGTTAAAAAATAAAATAAAATAAAAAAAATGTTAAAAAAAATTGGAAGATCTGACTAAACTGGGCCAGAGACAACACTTAGTCAAATACTGGTATCCACAAGGCTTTTCCACTTACCACAGCTGCAGCGCCTCCTGCAGGCTCTCTGACTCACCGGCTGCAATCTTTCCCACTTCAGGGCTTGTCCGGGGGCATCAGCATTGGCAACTCCTGGTTAGAACTTCAGGGAGAATTAAACTATATAATGATGTTAGTTATGATATTACACAATAAATAAGAGCTCAGAGAAGGACTGGCTACACAATTTGCAGAGGACAGTGCAAAACGAAATGCCACAGGGGCGCCCCTGTTGAAAAATGTTCAAGAATTACAAGATGGCAACAACGCGATACTTGTAAGTACGGGGTCCTGTGCAGCTGCACAGGTTATACACCCATGAAGCTGGCCCTGGATTGGAGGCGTGGTGCTTCTAGAGTTGAAAGCGTAATGTGTGTCAGGATGTTTGGCCCTCCTCCCCCCTTTCTGAACGGGGCAGAGTGCTACAGACTCTGTGATATTCCTGGTCAATGTGCCTGCTTTCACATAACACCCCTGAGGGGGCAGCGCCATGGGCAGCTGCTTAGGAGCCTACAGGGACTGAATACTCATCACTGACGTTTTGAAAGGTAAGGCAAAGGTCTCGTGGCTAAACTTAGACCAAGTAAAATGAAACCGTTTTGAGCCACCTGATTGCAAAGGCAAAGGCGGTGATGAGCACCTTGTTTTGAAAACAAAGGTCTTCCCAATTTTGACAGGAGTTGTCAAGCTCATGGGTGAAGTGTTAAAGAACCTTGAAAAATGGCTGCCTTCCTCCTTCGGTGGGTTGACTTTGAACTGCTTTAATTTTGTTGGGGGAGGGGAGTAAAACTTAACTGCCATATGAAGTGTAAAATAAGGAATATCTTTTGGTTAGAATTTTTGGTCTTTAAAAATGGGATTTGACCTTCATTCAAAGTGGGCTTTGAAGCTCAAGCCTCTCTTTTCCCTACTCTACTATGCTGCTCTCAACATGCAGATGTCTCTTAATGCAAAAGAATTGTAATACCCATAAATGCTTATGTTCTTAAACTCAACAGTTTAATGTACTGGATTTTTATGCATTCAGTTCTTGCTAAGAATTTCTCAGCCCTTTTTCTTTCTGTCTTTAAAATGGTTCTGTTTAAACTCTAATTTTAACTCACGGCACATGTGTTTATTTAAATTATTATTTTTAATGAATTTAATAAATTTTATTTCTTTGGAGAAGTTTTAGGTTTACAGAAAAATCAAGAAGAAAGTACAGAGAGTTCTTATACACTTCCCTCATCCTATGCCCCCCGCCCCGCCCACTTCAGTTTCCCCTGTTTTTAACCTCTTACATTAGTGTTGTGCTTTTGCCATAACTGATGTGCCAATATCAATGCAGTGATATTAACTAAAGTCCATAGTTTACTCCTCTTCTCATCTCTATTCTCTTTTGAAACTATTAGCCATCTACTGGGCCTAATTTATCTATCTATTCTCCTTATCTTTCATCCCCCCCTTTCCCCTCCATCTCTTTATCTTTATGCAGTTTATTCTTTCTCATGTACTCAGATTATCTTTCAGCAAACTCATTCTTGTTTCTACTGTGTCTAATCTGTCTAGCTGGCCTACTGAGTTTTAAATTTCAAAGACTATATTTTATTTCTGGAAGTTCTGTCTGGTTCATTTTTTTTTTCTCTAAATATAATTTATTGTCAAGTTGGCTAAGATACAGTGTATACAGTGTGCTCTTGGCTTCGGGAGTTGATTCCTATGGTTCATCGCATACATACAATACCCAGTGCTCATCCCAACAAGTGCCCTCCTCAATGTCCATCACCCATTTCCCCCTCCCCCACCCCTCCCATCAACCCCCAATTTGTTTTCTGTATTTAAGAGTCTCTTATGGTTTGCCTCCCTCTCTGTTTGAAACTATGTTTTCCCCCATCCCTCCCTCCATGGTCTTTTGTTAAGTTTCTCAAATTCCACATATGAGTGAAAACGTATGATACCTGTGTTTCTCTGACTGACTTATTTCATTTAGCATAATACCCATGTTGTTCCAAATGGCAAGATTTCATTCCTTCTCATTGCCAAGTAGTATTCCATTGTGTATATAAACCCATCTTCTTTATCCATTCATCAGTCAGTGGACATTTGGACTCTTTCCATAATTTGGCTTTTGTGGATAGCGCTGCTATAAACATTGGGGTACATGTGCCCCTATGAGTCAGCACTCCTGTATCCTTTGGATAAATTCCTACTGGTGCTATTGCTGGGTTGTAGGGTAATTATATTTTTAATTTTTTTCAGGAACCTCTACACTGTTTTCCAGAGAAGCTGTGCCAGTTTGCATTGCCACCAACAGTGCAAGAGGGTTCCCATTTCTTGCCAACATCTGTTGTTTCCTGAGCTGTTAATTTTAGCCACTCTGACCGGTGTGAGATGGTATCTGAATGTGATTTTGATTTGTATTTCCCTGATGATGAGCAATGCTGAACATCTTTTCATGTGTCTGTTGGCCATCTGGATGTCTTCTTTGGAAAAATGTCTATCATGTCTTCTGCCATTTCTTCACTGGATTATTTGTTTTTTAGGTGTTTAGTTTGGTAAGCTCTTTATAGATTTTGGATACTAACCCTTTATGGTTTGGTTCATTTTCAAGTCAGTGACAGGTTATAGGAAGTTTCCAGAAATTTATTTCCCTTTCCATATACCCTTTTCCAGATATTTCTGTCAAATTTACTAACACAAACTTTTCACATGCCTATATATCATAGAAGTGACCTACTTTCTTTAGCTATACCAATAATAATTTAAAAACTCCTTCTTCGAAATATAAATCTTGAAGAGGAAAGTGAAATCTTTCTCAATGACCAAATTGTTTACTTGCCATTCATACATGTATACAACAATTGCACAATAGTTATTTAACAAATATTTATGGAGTGCCTAACTATGTGTCAGTCACATAGAAACAAGACAAAGCCCCTACCTCCACAAGGCTTTCCATCTTGTAGCATTATTAAATACTGTATTGTGTACACCATCACATAGTTGCCTAGACCTTCTGTGCTCTTTACTACTCATCAATCAAATCCCATTCAAATGTTGCCTCTTCTCAGAAGCTTTCCGGATAGCCCATTTCAGAATCAACTACCTCCATTTGTTTTCCCATAGCACCCTCCCATTATTATATTTCCATAGCACTTTGTTTGTATCTTTATAATCATACAAATCAAGGAGTAGCTTGATATTTGTTAATTGCACACATATACGTCCACCAACACCATCCTATTAAACTTTGACGACTTGAAGGAGAAAGGTATATTTCTATCATTTTTGTATCTCTGATTCCTTGCACATTGTTGGTTTCTAACAAGTACTCTCTAAACTATTTCAGTTTATAGACACATTATATGTGTGAGAGTTCAGAGCATTATCTAATTTATTACTTTATAGACAAATCACAAATTCCTGGTCAAATCCTACTATTCATTTCTTGGAAGAATCTTTACATGATTGATAAAATCAAGGGATAAGGTGAAAAACTAAGCTTCGAAGACACTGTGCATAGTATCATGCTTTATGTCTGATGAGGTATCCACATTTCCAGATTCAGCATTCCAAGATACACCTTGTGACCAAAGGTTATAGATCCTGTTCTTATAGAAAGTCTTTTGAAATCTTTTTATTGTGAAGTGATTTCCCCCATATTGACTACTCCATTTCCCTCTGTCTTTTTATGTATATCGGTATATACATATATGCCCATAAATATAACTATTTTTTCTGAACCATGTGAGAGGAAGTTGAAGATACCATGCTTCATTATCCTTAAATACTTCGATGCATATTTTCTAAGAATGAAGACAGTCTCATATAATCTCAATAAAAATATAAAAACCTATATAATCCACCAATCCTATCAAATTTCATCAGTTGTCTCAATGATATGCTTTTTAATCATTTGTTTTTCTGATCCAAGACCCAGTTTAGGAACTTAACGTAAATTGCATTGTCTCTTGGGGCGCCTGGGTGGCTTGTTCGGTTAAGCGTCTGACTTCGGCTCAGGTCGTGAGTCGGTCCGTGAGTTTGAGCCCCGTGTCGGTCTCTGTGCTGACAGCTCAGAGCCTGGAGCCTGTTTCAGATTCTGTGTCTCCCTCTCTCTCTGCCCCTCCCCTGTTCATGCTCTGTCTCTGTCTCAAAAATAAATAAACGTTAAAAAAATTTTTTTTTAAATTGCATTGACTTTCTATTTCTCTTTAGTCTCTTTTAATCATTAATAATTAGTTAGCAAGTCTTTGTCCTCATAACACTGACATGTTTGAGAAATATATGGAGAAGGTTTTTAAAAATGCTATCAGTGTATATTTTCTCATATTTATTCATAGTTAGATTCAGGTTATGCATTTTTGGCAAGAAAACTACACAATGATGAGTTCTTGTCAATATATAATTTTAGGAGACATGTGACTTCAGTTTATCTTATCAGTGGTCCTAATATTAATTCTTAATATGATATCTGCTAGGTTTCTCCATTCTTAAGATAATATTTTTTCCTTTATTTTTAATAAGAAATTTGTAGGATGCTATACTTTATGAGTATGCAAATAATCTGTCCTTCATCAAACTTCTATCCATACGTTGTAGCATAATTCTTGTTTGAATCAGTTATTACCATGATAATTACAAAAGAGTAATTTACTATTCCTTTATTCCTTCTACATTTACTAGTTGGCATTCTACTTCAAGAGAAAGTTTCCCCTTCGCCGTGTGTGTGTGTGTGTGTGAGAGAGAGAGAGAGAGAGAGATCACTATGGATTCAAATATTTTATTCAATGGTTTATAATCTGTTGCTATCATTCTTAATTGTCCCAGATGTAGACAGTGTGAGTCACTTCAGTTTGGCTCGTGTCTCTTTTGATATGTTCCCATCAGGTTTTAACCATTTCCTTATTATTTTACACAAGAAGATGTCCCAAGTTCATCATGTACTGCCCCCAGCCACAGAATCAGCTGAAGAGCCCAGTTCCTTGGCATTTAGAAATTATTTTCTGAACATTAGGTGTGTTCATGACAGCAAGTTTAAAAAACACACACACACATAATTATGAAATGATTCATCAGTGTATAATAATCAGTTAGTAAGTGATTATTATTCAAAGCCTGGATCTTACAGTTTACAGCATCCATGAGATGTGTTGACAGAAATGACATCTCAAACTGTCTCCTAAGTTTATTTCCCTGTAATGTAGCGGCAGGAATGTTCACATTAATACACAGAAATGCAATCTCATTATATTCATTTAATAAGTTCCTTTGTTCCTCAGTTTTTCACCATTTCATATCTGCCCTTATCTATTTTCCAGGACATGGTAAGTCTTAAATAAACTTCTCTTAACTCCTTGGGGAAAAAAGCACCATGCAGAAACCAAAAAAATCTGGCTAATTTCGTTTTACTTAACAATTGCCAATAAGTTACTCAAACCTCCTGTGAATCTTGTGGCTAATGTGTACTGATGCTTTGAAATGAGGCAAAAGCAAATTAGTAAGTCACACAAACCAGCCAGTGTTCCCACAGTAACAGGCATATTGTCAAATTGAAGTTTAATTCATTAGTTCTATAAATGGGAGGGTAGAGAAAGAAAAAGAAATACATTCTCTAGAGTTTTCACAAGCAGCCAGCAGGTGGCAGAATACTACAAACAGTGGACTTGGCTGAGCGGTTTGAGCATCATTTAAAACTGAAATGGTGAGTGTGGGTTTTTGGTTTGTTTTCTTTTCTTTATAAAACCAATTCCAGAATATTTTGATGTTTTTATTTTTAAGAAAAAAATAACAAAAAAACTCTGCCATTTATTCCTCTAAAAATGAAATCAAGTAATGTCAAATGATACTTGGTATTTTAATAACAAAAGCCATATACTCAGAAATGGTCACCTTTGTTATTCCAGTAAGCCATTAAAATTGTATCATGTCTATGGTGTACAATAAAAGAAATACTGGGAACAAGTTTTACTTCAAAATTTTAGTCTGCTTGAATCTAAAATTTACATATAGTTAGAATTGTAAGATCATCTTCTTAACTTCAAATATTTTTCACACACACGTAAGTAAAATGTATGTGCAAGAATTAATAACCAATGCAATTTTGTACAAATTCATAAGATGAATCTATATATCTATAGATGACTCTATATAGGCCTGAAAAGAAAATTGCTGTCTCTCTCTGTATATTTGTATTAAATCTATAGGAATCCTAGAGAAAGAGTGAATAATTACATTTATTTGGATTATAGATTTCCAGGTCAAATTTTTTGTTTAGTATTTTTATGTTATTATTCCTCATGCAATCCTGTTTATTCTTTACCTTAAATAGAAGCTCAACACTTAGACGACAATTAGTTACAAAATTTAAATATACAATAACCAACTCTCTAAATAATCCATTGCTGTTGGTCTAAAAGAATTGTCCTAAAATGGAGGCTCATTGATTCCTGGTGATTTATTCTAGACAACACATTCTAGATTTTGTACACCGTTTATAGGTTTTTTTTGATCCCTTGATTTAAGGGGCTTTTGTGACACTGGATTTTCTTTGCGATTGTATAGAAGAAATGTAAATGAAAGCACACTTTCAATGTAGAGTGCAGGACAGAGGGTTTCAAAACACAGCACAACTGGGTATTTAGGACTCTGTGGTTTGGCGGTAAAAAGTAGAAATTAGAGAATCTAAAAGTAAAGCCTGGTAAGCCATAGTGTTCTTAATTCAAAGATAAAGATAATCAAATGCTGAGGAATCTTCAGTGATTTGTGTGTGCTTCCTACTGCTATTGTGTGTTGGATGTCGTCTTGGGAACATCTGGCTTAACCTTGTAATCTCTAGTTCACACTGTGTATTTGAAAAAACAAAGGAGCATTTTTCTTAAATATTGCATTTGCATTTTCACTTACAAACTTCTGGAGGTACTTGGCATGTGTTCCTTTGTGAACTTATGTTTTTACTTTCTTGCCTGGATCTCTTTTTTGGATGCTCTACTTAACTATTTCCCCAGACTTCTCTATACTGCACTCTAAGCAAATCAATCCTTTAAGTGGGAAAATACTATTTGAGGGGACATTATTTCACTCAAGGAATGAAGACTAGTTCTTTAAAAGGGTTACGTTTCATCAGTCATTTCTATAGTCGCTTCTTTTTCTGTCTTTCCTTATTTTTTAAAATCAAAAAGCTACATATGATGCCTTAACTCTTGGTTGGTCTGTCGGTGACTGCTGCCCTATTGACGTTAGCAGCCTAAATATAGAAATGTGCATATAGCTCGCATTAGCTCCAGTATCATGCCTTGTTTCTATGGAAAATACACGATTCAACTTAATTACATAATCTGTCGTTCTCTAAGACAGGGCTTCCAACAGGGCCAAACAATTCTAAAGCAGGTTCGTCTCTTTTTTAAAGAGGGCTAATCAGAAGGGATTTGTGATACTGAAATCACTAAGAGGTAATTATAAATGATTTTGTGCAATTCAGAAATGAAAAATTCCTCCCCAAAGCCCCAAATCTTTGGGTCTATTTTGTTGTAAAATAATGGAAGTTTGTGCTTCACTTACCTATCATGCTAATGTTGTGCCTGGATTTCTTTAATGCCAAAAATGAAAATATGTTCCTGTAAAGAAAGATGAATGGATTCCAAGTGACAATAAGAAATGACATGTAATATACTTCTTGAAGCAGAAATTTTCACAATGATGAAAGACAAGGGAATTTATTCTGTGAAAATAATATTAATGATGGGTTTCAACACTGATATTTTTCATTGTTTCTTTACAATCATAGAAGAAAAACATTTTCCAGAAAACTTTCCATAGTCTGTTGACATGTACATCAATTTTTACTGTTAAAGTAGAAACTAGTAATTACATTTTTAAAAATGACACTCTGGTAATTATATATTTTAAATATGAATCCTGATGTTTAATTAGGTCATATGACTGTAATATCAGCTTGCATTAGCAGCAGATTATCAAATCCCAGCAATTCATCCCATAGAGAAATACAAGAAGAAAAGGCTGCTATAATTGTGAGATTTAAATAGAATAAGCCATAATGCAGTACAATATTCTTTAAATATTTTAATGTTTACTCATGTTATTGAGTAATGAAATTTATCATCATGGCGTATTCTTTGTAGATAATTACTGTGGTAGCAGTAAGCACATAGGAAGGAGCTTGGTGTTTTTTTCCAGGAAAGCTTTCAAATTAGGCTTAGAGCAGAATTCAAAATGTGTATTTGAAAATGGTTTTGTGTATTTTCAATATGCATATGTATACGGTATTAGTTTTTTTTTTCTGAAACTAGTTACATTGTGCTTGGATATTCAGTTAAGCAATTTTTATTTTTTAACCTGTATCACAAATCTGCATTTTATTAGCTCTTACTTTCACTTTTTTTCTAATTTTCATTGATAAATAATGCAGTGCATATAAAACCCATTTTTAGCATATGTATCTATCATTTGCAGTCAATTGTTTCTAAAACACTTAACTATATGCCTATATTTTCTATTTTAATGTTTCAGTTTGAATTTATTACAGTGCATTCAGGGTTTTTGTTAATTTGTGTTCTAATTCCTCCTTGCTTCTCTAAATAGCACTGACTGGTATTTAGTTTCATTTTTTTGCCACAAACACAAAAATCATAATAGAGTTAATAGAGAATCTTAATACAACACTCTTTTGGTTGTATTTTTCTCAGTAAAGAGATACCTTTACAGTGTATATGTTGCTCTTCTATGATGCCTTGTGGAACTTCATTCCATAATATTACATTCTCCCTCCAAAATTTGCTCTTTAAGATATAACTGAATTGTTAAGTAGCTACTACAAAATTTATTTGTATAGGTTTAATGAAACAAGTGTTTTTAAGTACTTCTACATTTTAGAGTCTCTTTATAATGTGTCTAATGATTTATACAGCTAAAACAACTTGAGTACTTTTCCATTTCGCCCATAAAAGCTAGGATTTCCCATATATAGATGCCTTTACTACTCAAGAAGCCTGCTTGAAATTGTTCCACACATTGTCCTGGATGATGCTACCAGAATTTTTATTTAAAACGTCTTCTTTTTTTTTCCCCTTGCAGGCATATCTGCTATAATTCATAGTTATAAACATATATTTTGTAATGAGAGCAAAAGTCTCTCTGAATGACAAAAATCTAAAACTGCTTGTGTGGATCTGAGGATTAGATATTCTTTTATTTTATGGGCAAGAGAAAAGAGATTGCTTTTATCGCACACTTTGTCTTTTTGTGTTGACTAAAGCAGCTAATTGTATTAAAGGCAGTGACCAAATGTGTGTGCTAACATTACTGTATTTATAAACAATATTTGGTGCTTTTGATTCACCCTAAAGAATCTATTTCCTAACACTAGAGGTCATTTTAGCTTGTGTGAATATTCTAAAATACTTAGTTTTAATAAAACAGAAGGTTCGGAATATGACACTTCTTAGAAGAGTGCTATCCTTGAAAAACATTTTCCTGGGCTCAGATCCCTAAATTTTTCTCCTAGTTGGACTGTGAGTAGATTCGGTTACTTTATCTAATTTGGAAACTATTAAATGAAAGAATGCTTTAAGTTTCTTATCTAAAGTTCATTTTTGTTAATTCTAAAATATTCCGGCTACTTCACAGGCCTGGTACTTTATCTCGTGTTTTTGCCTACGGTAATTACTTTAAATTTTATCGACTTTTGGATTTGCTATTCCGTTTCTTTAAGCTTTTACATTCCGATCCTCCTCAGCCACAGTGAAAGTCTTACTTATTTTTCGCTAATTTTCAAACATCTGTGAAGTACAGCAAATACATCCATTAGAACAGAGCTTTTCCTTCCCATAACAAAATGAATACCTTCCATTACAATATCTGATTTCCTACTCTTTAAAGATTTAAAATTTTAAGCTCCTTCCTAAAAATACTTTGTTTTTCGTCTCTGAGACTTAATAATGTCAAGTCTTTATTTATTTTAAAAAAAAATCACTTTCAGGGCATAGTGGTGGACATGAGAGGAAATTTCTTTTTCAGAGTAGCATTATATATTTTAGAATATGCTATAGATTATGTAATATGAATTATGATCCTGTTTATATTGAATGGAGTAGGTAATTACAAGCTATAAATCATTTCTGGGTATCTGAAAAATTTAGCCTTCTTACTCTAGTTACACACATAAATAAAGATAGTTATATTTGTTTTTCTAAATCCAATTTTTAGATCTGCTTAAAATCTGTTGTGCTTCAGAAAGCATGGTGTATTCTGTTTAACATTTTCAATTTAAATCAGAGTATTCCCTTTGATTCAACACTAGAGGTATTTTCTATACCTAGTATTTGCTAGACATATGAAAAATACCGAAAGAAAGTGATTCTTTTCTGCTAAAAATGAATAAGTAATAAAAAACACATTAATTGGGCTTACATTGATTCAAATGATAGGGAGTCCCACGTTTGCTAAGTTAGAATCAGAATTACCACCCGATTTTCCAGACATGCCAGTTGCCTGTGTACAGCTACAGCTGCAGTGGCCTGAATTCTGTCCGCAGAATTCTTCTGTCGGTTGCCTACCTGAAAAGAGAAATGCAAGAACAATACTGTGTTTGAGTTCTGCTACTCATTGTCTATTGTAGTTGTTGTGGGCAACTGGTCTTCTTCATTTGGAAAATAAAAGAGAATGAGATATATTTTCAACAGGTGACATTTGAATCTTCTCATCCCTAAAGATGAAAGGGTTCTAAACTACAGAGAAGTTTCATTACAAGGATAACAGAAAGTGGTATCACATGCACAAACAGTGCTATTGCTCACAAAAGCATCATATTTTCTCACAAAAATCACTGCTGTCTGTACAAGATGGTACTAGCGTGTCACATTCCTAAAAAAAAAAATACATAATTTAAAGGCATTTGGAAGAAAGGATATAATGCAAAAGGTGCAATGGTGGGAGTAAAGATATCCAGGTTTTAATTTAATCTGACATTTACTAGCTGTGTGGCCTTTAGGAAGCTACTACCTTTACCCAGCCTTTGTTTCCTCATTTGTATAATAATTAAGAGGCTGAATAGGGTGGTCTCCAGTATCTTTTCTGCCTCTGTTATTCAATATACCTCTGTCCCATACTCTTATCAAGTAATTTTCTTTCATAGAAAGCAGCATGGTCCTAACCTCTTTCATACAATATTATATACACGTGTGTGTGTGTGTGTGTGTGTGTGTCTGTGTGTGTGAATGTTTTGCTCAGTAGAAAACAATTACATTAATTTCCAAACCAGTACCTATGTTTATATATATATATATATATGAAATATATACATGAAATATATATTTCATTCTAATGTAGAAGTTCAAAAGTAAGAGTGTAGAAGATGATTATATATGACTATATTTCTAGTAACAGAAACCTTACCTGAACCAAGTCCATCAACACTGCAATAATGAAGGAAAAAGCCAGTGGAGTATTTAACAGCATAAATTTTTTTTGTATGAAGTCAAATTCTCCAAAAGGTCAAAATCCCTTCTAAAACAGTGATACTCAAGGACATTCACTCAAACTTATTTGGGAATATTGTAGGTAAATGTGTACGAAAGAACTGACACCCCTTCTTCCTCCGGTTTTCTTCAGAGACCCGTAACTTTGACCGTATTGAAATATGTAATGTGGCATAAAATATCACCATTTAAAAGATACAGATTTCCAATATATTTTAGTTGGTATTCTAGCATGGAAGCAATGGGATTTGATGTCATAAAAATGGTAGCCCACAAGAGAAACATGTTACAAAAGCAACTCCTTTCTACCCCCTCCCCTCCCCCTGAAATAATAACAATTTGCTAAATTGTTGGGAAGTTGTTATAATTTCTTTTCCAAATTATTACTCGCCCTTTAGATTAGAAATGAGGCCAGGGTTAGCAATCAGCTATAAATGGTAGGATTTTTCAAGTAAGAAGCACTTGTCTGATTGTGAAGTGGAGGCCATTACTGCCTTGATTGGGCCTTTTTTTTTTTTTTTTTTCAGTTCCCTTGATTTGTGGTTGAGAGCGCATATTCACTCCTGTACTGTGAGCAATCAGAGCCTCTCCTCTCTCATTTTTGCTCAGCGATTTAGGGTCCACTACTTTGGCACAGCTGCCACCTTTTAGCTTCCATCATGCAGAACATATCCTTGAAAACAAGAGGGGGAGAGTGGAGGATGGGAGCAGGTAACTAACGAACATTTGGCTTCTTAATGTGTGCCTATTTTACATTTTCAGAGAAAAATTTTCACTCAAAATGACGATTGTGTTGGAACTTGGACCTCTACACTTCATAAATAA
The DNA here is from genome assembly GCF_014898765.1 of Herpailurus yagouaroundi. NCBI lineage: Eukaryota > Metazoa > Chordata > Mammalia > Carnivora > Felidae > Herpailurus > Herpailurus yagouaroundi. The sequence continues at coordinate 62,949,976 of NW_024412388.1, forward strand.
GTTTGGACAGAGACTTGAAGCTTGTGAGACCATGTTTTCCGTTTCTTTATTTTTCTCACCAGGAAAAAAAAAAACAGGTGTAGGGGTACAAGCAGACACTAAGGCATTGAAGGCACACTTAACTTTATTTAGCACTAGCATAGTGTCTGTTCTCTGGGAAATGATATCAAAATAAGAGCTTTTTTCTTTACTTTTGTTTTGGAGGGAATTTCATAAGTTTTTCCACCATATTTAAGGTCTAGAGAAAGATGCTATTAAAAGCTCTTGAAATTGGAGTCCTGTTTGTCAGGTTTAAAATTACTTAATATATCCTCCAATTTAAGACAATCTATTCTTGTTGTCAACAGTCAGGAAATATTTTTGTCAGGAGTTAAGTTCATTGCATCTTACTCCTTGAAACTCATTAAAGAATCCCCGGAAGAAACTGAAGCTTCAGAGTTGGAATTAGCTGATCATCTTGGGCACCTTCCTGGATCCTGTCAGCCATCATCAAGTAGCAATGCCCATGTAAGAGCATGTGTCCTATCACCCCAGTTCTGCTCCTGTTTCCCCAAACCAAGCACCCAGATAACTTCCATAAAATAAATACCAAACCTGCATTTTTCTAAATTCATTGTCCAAGTCTGGGTCCTTACTAACCTTGTACAATACAGAGAAGCTCACCAAAATTAAGAATACCATCTGGTAAGTGGTAGTTTCCCTCAGGATCTGGGTTTGAACTTACAATTTTTTCCCATAAACTTTATTGATATATAATTTACCAACCACCATACAAGTCACTCATTTTGATGTACAATTCAATGAATTTTATTTTATTTTATTTTTTTATTAAAAAAAATTTTTTTTAACGTTTATTTATTTTTGAGACAGAGAGAGACAGAGCATGAATGGGGGAGTATCAGAGAGAGAGGGAGACACAGAATCCGAAACAGGCTCCAGGCTCTGAGCTGTCAGCACAGAGCCCGACACAGGGCTCGAACTCAGGGACCGTGAGATCATGACCTGAGCTGAAGTCGGACGCTTAACTGACTTAGCCACCCAGGCGCCCCCAATTCAATGAATTTTAGTGAATCAATAGAATCCAATTGTAGAATGTTGTCATCATCCTTAAAGGAAATATTATGCCTATTAACAATCACCCTCATTTTTACTCCCAGCCCTATGCAACCAATAATCTACTTTTTTGTCTTTAAATGTTTACCTTTTGGGAACATTTCATATAGATAGAATAATATATGCCCTTTTACATCAGGCTGTTTTACTGAGATGTTTTTGAGATTTAGAGGTTCATCCATGTTGTAGCATGTTGTCTCTTCTTTGATGAATAGTATTCTATTGTATAGATATTCTACATTTTGTCTATCCATTCATCTGATGAGAGATACTTGAATTGTTTTGACTTTTTGGATGTTGTTATTGATGCTGCTACAAACATTTGTGTACAAGTTTGTGTATAGATACATGTTACCAATTTTTTGTGAGTAGGAGTAGAATTACTGAGTCATATGGTAAATCTATGATTAACTTAAGAAACTAACCAGCGTTCCGGAGTGGTTCAGGCAGTTAAGCATCTGACTCTTGATTTCAGCTCAGGTCATAATGTCACAGTTTGTGAGCTCGAGCTCTGTGGGGGCTCTGTGGGACTCTGTGGGGCTCTGTGTTGACAATGCAGAGCCTGCCTCTGATTCTCTCTCTCTCTGCACCTCCCCCACTTATGCCCAAACATGTGTGCATGCTCTTTCTCTCTCAAAATAAATAAATTTAAAAAAAAAAAGTTAAAAAAAGAGAAACTGCCAAACTGTTTTGCAAAATGGCTGTATCATTTTACATTCCCACCAGCAATGTATGAGTTCTAATTTCACCACATTCTTGCCAACACTTGCTACTGTCAGTCTTTTTATTATAGCCATTCTAGTGGGCAGAAAATTGGTTTCATTGTGGTTTTGATTTGTATTCTCAACGACCAAAGATGATGACACTCTTTTCATGTGCTTATTACCTACTTGCATATCTTTTTGGAGAAGTGTCTATTCAAATCCTTTGCTCATTTTTAAATTAGGTTGTTTTCTCCTTATTGACCTATAAGACTTGTTCATGAATTCTAAATACAAATCCTTTATTGCTAATATGATTTGCCAACATTTTCTTCCAGTGGGTTGACTTTTCATTTTCTTGATAGTGTCTTTGAAGCACAAAAGTTTTCAATTGTGAGCAAATCGCCTTTGAACTCCTAATGGAGCACACCATTATATCAATTCTGAATATAATTGCTTAAAGAATCAGAGAAAAAGAGAAGTAAAAGGTTAAAAACAAAATCAGTAATTATACTTGAGTCATTGTAAGGAGACACATTTTTGCTAATCCATTTACTTTAAGATAATCCGAAACTTTTCACTTCAAAAGAACAAGTTTTTTGTGTTTTGTTCTTTTAAACTCTTAATTGTTAACTTTATGTGGGTCATTTGAATCTTTTCTTACCTAGGATCACAGAAATTAAAAATTCAGCCCTGCCCAAGTCACAAATGGTTTTGAACAATGCACGTATATAAATGAACCTGACGCCACAAATTCTACTCTTTGTGCTTCTACCTCTGAGTAAATGGAGGAAGAAAAATCAGGATGCAAGAAGTTTATTGTCAGGCAGGAGACCCTGAACTCAGCCCTCCCAGGCCCACTTGCATTACCTCATTTGTGAGATGCTTTCTTCTCAGGTACACCCACATTAGTGATTAGTGGCAGTAGCAAATTTACAACCACTGCTAAATGCCAAGTTTTCCGAACAAATTTGGTAGAGATGTGAATAAAACTGTTAGCAAATCCATCTATTTAGAAGTTCCTTGTGGGAGAGGTGGAGAAAAAAAAGGAAATAAACTTGCCTGTGAGGCAAACCCAGGACCTGTTTGCAGGTGTGGAAGGGGTGCATACACCTTGCTTTTAGTAATCAACGTGGCAAGCATTGTAATACTTTGCACTGCCTACAATTTAAAAATACCCAGCAGCGAATGCTTTGGAAAATTAAATAATCAACTGTTAATAGGTTTACTTTGCAAGTCCAGATTTTTACCTGGCACTTGTTGTGTATCATAAATAAGATATACCCCAAATGCAGTCTGGTTGCCCTAGATGCCTTTCATTTCTTTGCCACCTTTGTACCAGTATGAATGTAGCCACCAATACCCAAAAATCACACTCACTTGCACAAATACTGAGGAGTATTCTTATTTGACTGTATAGTAAACTTTAGTGTTTTTTGAAACCAAAACTCTGGATACCTATAATTAAGAATTCAGTAACTACCATTGTTACATTTTATCTTACAGATGCAAGTGTTATTGCAAATACAGAGTTAAAAATCACAAGTGTTGCAGGGTTTAAACATTCCCATCAGATTCTGTTGCACATAAATTGAGGCAACTCATTATCTGTATTATTTTTATACTTAACTTAGTACTATATGTTACCTGTATTACCTTTTAAAAAGTGGCTTTTCATTGGAGCTCTGTTAAGAATATTACTGAGTCTTAAGGATACCAGCAATCCATTTTTACATTAACCATTTATCCATTATTAATCCATTTTTGACAGGGTTGCATACTTGTTCAAATCAATACACTGAAACCTGAACTAAAGGCTGGTGAAGTTAAAACTGTTGATTGTTATCAACCAATAGAGTTGAAATGCAGTGCTAATAAGTAATTAATTAAGATAGAAAGGTCTATTAAGTATAGTTGAGTTTCACCAGAAATAAAAACAGGTGACCTGAGAATAATACGTTGTCTAGATAAACGTCAGGTAACTAAAATAGCTCCTAGTAGCTGTTATAAAATGAAAATAGAAAAGGCATAGCCTCACACAATAAGCTGTGCTCTGGGGGAAAAGAATGCCAAACAAAAGGAGAGAAAGAGTGTTGATTTCTCCCAATAACAAATGGAAAGGTTAGTGGAACACCTGTGGTTTAGATCAATAGGACTTATACTAAAACAAGGTGCATATTCTTTGAACTCTTAAGTGAATGTGTTATATCAACTGAGCAACTTTATACACAGAAGGAAATAAACCGATTTCCATGTCATGAAAGTTCTGGAAGAAAGGAAATTGATTTGTTGTAAGTTATCAAAACCCGAATTCAAGCAGGCCTCATCAACCTATTTTATAGCTGGAGTAATATTAACAGTAACCATCCAGGCATCATTGCTTTTGCTTTTTCTTTTTGCCTCCATGTGTTCTGCAAGCCCCCAGAGCCCTGCAAAGTCCTCAGTACATGTTCTCGGGAGTCCCCAAAATATACTATATTTTCATGAATAAACTGAGTGAGTCATCTTGAGATACTTGCTCTTCTACTGTTCCCACGGGGTGTTCACACATTTACTGACCTTCATTGCCGCTTCTATTAGGTACCATACTGTACACAAAACATCACATTCCTCTCCCGCCTCCTCCTCTTCCTCCTTTCTAACTTACAGCCCTCTCTGCATGGGGATTGTCTGGACATAGATCTAAGTGCTGAGCACCATTCACACATTACTCAGATTGGCTCCTCTATCCCAGTTTTGGCTCTCTTTTATAGTTTCTGTGTCTGTGCTTACATTTCTTGTTTCTTCATACATGTTTTTTTTTTTACCTTTTTCCATTAGATCCTTCAGTATTTGTATTTTTGTTATTTAAAAGTCCTGGTCTGACAATTCCAACAACTGGCTCATCTCTGAGTCTGCTTCTACTGACTGCTTCCTCTCTTAAGCACATTTTCTTGCTTCTGTATCTTGTAAAATTCTATTTTATTCTAGATATATTTTACTAAAAGAATAATGGAGAATAAAGTAAAGAATAGTTGCCTCCAGAAAACAGTACACACCTCTTTTCCTGCCAAAATGCTTGAGTGGGGATGGGGTGCTGAGTGATTCTGACTTGTGGTCGAGGTGGATCTGGTCTTTCTTGCAACATTAGTTTGATCCAATTCACAATGGGCTTTAAATGTTTTGAGGATGGGATCGAGATTTTTCCATCAGTAGGAGATAGGCTCTGAGAACTGATGAGACTCCTGAGATCTCTTTATACCTTATAGCAATGCCTTCAGCTTTCTGAACTATGGGAGCTCTATCTCTGCCTATAGCAAGGATGTCAGATTTTGGAGTTGCTTAGAAGTTCTCTTTGCTCTCTAGTCCTGCTTCAGGATTTATAAACCTGAAGTCTGTCTCGTCCCTGATGCCCTGCTGCCAACTTCAAAGGGTAGCTGCTAATACTCTGTGAAGGTCCAGAATGCCTTGGGAGGCTTTCTCTTAGCTCTCCTGCCTCACTCCAACTGAAATTGCAGTGTGCCTTGAATGGGTTTCTTCAGTGCTCCTGCCTTATCCCTGTTCTCCGCTGGCTGCCTGCCTTGCACTTGGTCAGCGCTCCTGCTCTGCCCTCAGGCTTTGGTAAACTACCCCAAGCACTGTGTGAAGGCCTCAGAAGAGTAGGTGGGTGGGTGCCCATCTGTCTGCAGCTGTGATATGTGGAATTCTAAGCTGTGATACCTACCCATTGGTAGCCATTATAAGTTCCTTGAAAGTTTGATTGTTTTCTCCTTATCCTTATCTCTGGTAAGTTCTTCTTCCCCTGTTTTCCAAAAGGCATGAAAACAGCCATGTGTCTTTTCTCTTCTATGAAGGCATGTCATTTTCTGGAATATGGTTAATTTAGGTTTCTTTGTGTTCTCAGCTCTATAGTGGTTTCTAAATCTTATCCAGCTTGTCTTTGGTAATTAGGTAGACAGCAATGGTTTCTTACAACCTTGTATATCCAAACCAGAGACCTTCCCACCTTGTTCTCAGAGAAAAAATAATGCTCCTTTACTCTCGTATTTCATGGGCTTATATAATATTCAATTAAGTTAGGTGATTAGTATTAACTGTATTGTTCCCATGATCAGTTTGGGGACAAAACTGAATCTGAGTAAACATAATACTTAGCTGGTAGAAAAGCAAATGCAAGAGCAGTATTAGCTCAAGTATTTATGAGATGGGCTTCAACAAATAGGTTTTACATTGCGTTATGGAGAACTCTCCAACAGCCGAAACAAAACAAAATAAAAAACACCCACCAGATTTTTCTATATTACCTGTAACAAATTTGACCCTACATAATATTGACTTAAAAGTAGTGCTTTAAATAAATTAAAATTCTGTATTAGGCATGCTAACTATGCATACTACTCAAACTAGGAAACAAAGTATAAAATCTTTACTGATCCAACTCAAATGTTAGTTTATTCAACAAACATGTTTATATTTTCCATAATGCTCATTTGTTCTATTTGGGCTCTCTACTGTTAGGAAATTAATTACTCATATGTTGGATTGTCTTTCTCTGTCCTGCATACCTATTAATCAGCCCCTCCTAATTGCTTTAATTTCTCTTTATCAGTATTTTTTATGATTCTAAATAATTCTTTTTTTTTTAATTTTTTTTAACATTTATTTATTTTTGAGACAGAGAGAGACAAAGCATGAATGGGGGAGGGTCAGAGAGAGAGGGAGACACAGAATCCAAAAGAGGTTCCAGGCTCTGAGCAATCAGCACAGAGCCCGACGCGGGGCTTGAATGCATGGACCGTGAGATCATGACCTGAGCTGAAGTCAGATGCTTAACCGACTGAGCCACCCAGGCGCCCCTGATTCTAAATAATTCTATTATGCTAGCAATTTAATTTTCAGCAATTATTATTCTGTTCCTTGTTCTTTATAATTTATCCATTGATTTCACAATGTTTTAATTATCACTTTGTTTCTTTAGGTACCAAGTGTCTCTCTTTTTGCCCTCATTTACACACTCAATCCCATGACACACACACATTCATGCATATACAAATACACACACATACACACACATATTCTGATGCTTGTTGAATTTACATCTCTATCCCAGATTGCTCAGAACTCCACACCCACATATCCAGCTGCTTACTTGACAATCCTACTTAAATATCTAGTAGGTGTCTCAGACATAACATGACCAAAACTAAGTTCCTTATCTCTCCCATCCACCTACCTAAACCTACTCTCCTGTAATCCTGCCTAACTCAGCTAGTGGAGATTCTTTATTTTCAGTTCATCACACCAAAAGAACTTGAGACCATCCTTGCCTGTATTGTTTCTCTCATACTCACATCCAATCTTGTAGGCTCTACCTTCAAATTATATCCAAAATTTAATCATCTTTCAGGCTACTACTGCTACCTTCCACCATCTTGATCCTGATCTATCACCTGTTTCTCTCCTGTTATATCTGACTATTAGCTCTTTTCTGAGATCTGATTAAATGCTTTCCACAGGGCTTACAAAACTACCTGGACGGAAGGATTTGCTATTCATGGGTGGGAGTCACCCTCAGGCTTCGGCTCATTTCAGTTTAGTTACCAAACTGGTGTTCAAACAAACAGGGTACAAGGGTGCTTGTTTGGGAGCCAAGACTTTTCACAATGCAGTTCTTATTCACAGTTGCTAAATTTTGAGGTTTATTGGTCATTTTATTATCTGGTTGTTGGGGTTTTTTTGTTTGTTTTGTTTTTGTTTTTGTTTTTCTCCCTTAAGGGACACATTTCTCTGGTACACTTTTGATCTGCCATCTTAAACTTGAAAACTATCTCTGCTTCATACTTTACATGTATTATCCTTTGAAACTTCACAGTAACCTTGTGAAATAAATAGCATTATTCTCTTCTAAGGACAAAAAATTAGGCTCAAAGAAGATCCAGGATTCAAAGTCAGGTCTTCTGATCCTAAACAAGAGGGTTTTTTGCTTTTGCCATTTATTTCTCCATACTACATGCATGTCAACAACACTCCTTTAAAAGACCAGCTGTCTTCAATGTAGTAAGATACCTGATACACAAGCTATAGATCCCAGTAATCCTTTGTTGGTCAGGAAGAGGAGAGTAAGTTCCTCAGTATGGGGGTGGGCCCAAGAAAGATGACTCTTTTGAACATGTTAGAAGTTTGGTTCAGACAGAGGGTAAGATGGGAAGGGGAATGATGATATCCCAGTGTAAAATCTTGTCATTTCTCGAGGAAAAAAAAAAAGAAATTGTCAGAAATATGGTAAAATACAAAATTTGATATTGTATGAAATCAAGAATGTAAATTGAGAGCCATCACTTCAGGTTAAAAATGGTGAATTGAATACACATATTTGCATTCAATTCTTCCCTGAAACCTATTGAGTTCTTTGTTTGTTTTTAAATAGACAAATTACAAAGACAAAGAGAATGGGAAAGGAGGCAGCAGCAGCAGCAACTTCAGAATCTAGAAAACAAGTGGCTGAGAGCTAACTGACCTTGAAGATTTGAGAAAACAGCACCTTAAGCTCTCAGTGGGAAAAACTGATAGACAGCAGGATTTACACCCAGGAACCCTGAAGAGTCTTCAGGAACTGGTAGATTTCTACCTCTGGAAGTGGAAATGAAGGTGAGGCTAAAAATTGGGGGAGGTAATCAAATTCAATTAATTTGTCAGATTCCATTCTGCACCCCACTCAGCTGAAGGACTACAGGTTTGTTCTCCAAACAGGGATACCAGGTACATTTTAGGGATCCAGTGTACATTTACCCACTTAATCTTGAGGTCTTTAGTCTCCTGCCATCTCTCAGCTCCCCAAATTTGTACAGCTAAACATATGCCCTCCACAAACATGACTGAAAGAGTCTTTTCTGGAACTGACCAGTGCAAGAAAATAGACCCCAAAATGCTAACAATGAAGGGTATGTGAAAGCACCCAATGACATCACCTTACAGAGAAGAATCCAGTAGGCAAACCACACCCACAATCACAGAGCTTCCACTCAGCTTTTTATTCCATATTCTTAAATATAAGCCAATAGTTAACAATCACTAGACCTTTGAGGCAAGCACCTAATATGGAAGATCAAGACCCCCCAAAAAACAGGTAAAAGAAACTTAGAAAAAGCAAAACTATGCAGAAAGGAGAAATATTGAAAAATATAACAATTGTTAAAACTCTTTGAGATAAAAGGAAATAATACATCCATAATATATGCACAGAATTCTATAAAAAGAAGGAATAGTCAAAGAAAAAAAAAGGCCCTTGGATATTAAAAATTCGATGGAGGATTTACAAAAATTCTGCAATCACATTTTAATTAAAAGTTTTTTAATTTAAATTTAAAATTTAATTAGAAATTAATTTTTTGAAAGTCATATGCTTAATATCCAAGGCCCCTTTTTATTCTTTGAATGTCTTTTCCTTTTTTACAGACTTCTCTACTTACAGTGTTTGTAAAATGTCATGAATATTTTTTATTTATCATTCCACTTCCATTTTCTTTTGCTATCTATAGTGGACCTTAGCTTGACTACCACCATCCAGTGCTTCACACCCTATACAATCCCTCCCTTTGAATGTGAGTGGGATGTTGGCCTGCTACTAACAAGTAGAATATGGCAAAGGTGATGGGATGTTACTCCCATGATTAGAGTATATCATATGGCAAAGTATTATGATGATACTGATGGGCTGACACTTCCATAAATAAGTAAGGGATACGGTAAATGTAATAAGATGGCACTCCTATGTTAAGCTGATAACTCAATGTTACAATATAATACACACACACACACACACACACACACACACATCTTCATCTTGCTGGCATGCACTAGAGAGACTCTCCTGCTGACTTTGAAGAAATAAACTTCCATGTTGTGAATTGCCTATGGAAAGGCTGACATGACAAGAAATTGCAGGTAGCCTTTCAGACCTGAGTGTAGCCACCAGCCTACAGCCAGCAAAAAGCCATATTCCTCAGTCATAGAGTTGTAAAGAAATTTGGCCAACATACCTGAAAAACTTAGAAGTGAATTCTTCCCCAGTCAAGCCTCCATGCCAATAGCTTTTATTATAGCCTGCTGAGATCCTGAGGCAGAGAATCTAGCTGAGAATCAGGCATGACACCTATTTCACAGAAGCTGCAAGATCATAGATAGGTGTTGTTTTAAGCCACTAAGTTCTGGTAACTTATTCCACAGCAATAGAAAACCATGGAAGTGTTATAGAACTGCCTCGGTGGTTAAGATGCTGGTCTCTGGGAACAACTGCCTGGGTTCAAAATTAAGTTCTACCACTTACTTACTTGAACAAGTTATGCAACTTCCTTGTTCCTCAGTTTCATCATGTATAAAAAGGGAATAATAATGGTACTTATCTCAGTGAATAATTTTAAACATTAAATGAATTAATACAGGGGAACCTGGTGGCTCAGTCAATTAAATGTCCGACTTTGGCTCAGGTCATGATCTCACGGTTCATGAGTTCAAGCCCCGCTTAGGGTTCCATGCTGACAGCTCAGAGCCTGGAGCCTGCTTCCGATTATGTGTCTCCCTCTCTCTCTGCCCCTCCCCCATTTGTGCTCTGTCTCTCTCTCAAAAATAAATAAAATGTAAAAAAAATTTTTTTAATGAATTAACACGTGTAAAGCACTAGAAACATGTCTGACACATAATAAGAACTATTTGTTTGCTATAATTATAATAATTATAGTGATAAACTAATAAATATAAATAAATTATATAAACTAAAATAAAATAATGAAAGTAAATAACCATAATTAGATAGTTGTGATAAGTAATACAAAATAAAAGTAATACATTACTAATATTATATCAATTATGATAGACTAGGTTATTCTCCAAAAACAAAAAACTCAAAATCTCAGGGACTATAAGCACACATATTTATTTAATGCTTACATTAAATGTCCACTGCTGACAGCGGCAGCCTGTTTGTTGTATTCTCATAGATGCAGGCCAATGGAGCAGCTACCATTTTAAATGTTGCCAGGCACTGTACCAGGGTGAAGAAAGTTCCGGAAAGTCTCATTTTCATCATTAAGTGCTCCAGCCGGGAAGTGACACACCCCTTTTCTGCTTACAATTCACTGGCTCCATCCAACTATAAGGGAAGCCAAAAACATGCAATCCTATCATGCACTCAAAACTGGAAAGAACCAAAATGTTTGGCAAAAAGACTACCATGTTGGTTACTGTCAGTGTTTGACTTTTTATTCTATGAACAGATTTTGATAAAAATAAAAACTAAATATAAGAAAGAAAATAATGTGCCATCTAGACTCAAAAAGCGTTAATCTTAATTCTTGTTATCCAAAGTTGTTTCAGAAATTGGACTCCAAAGCCTCATTTGGATATAAGTTATTGGAAAACACATCACTGATTTTTCAACATACTTCAAATACACAAGATAGCTTTGTTTCTTAGTACTACAGACATTTTATTGAATAAATGTGTTCTTTCAAAAAATGTAAACTACTACAATTCTGCTTGTTCTGCTGTACTGTAAAAACCTAGATTTTTATTTCTTCAAGACAGAGACTACAAACAAAAACAAGGGCCATCATGTGGAAGGTTTCATTGTACCTGATTGAGTCCCCCCGCCAAACTGTACAGTCACACTCTATTTCTGGAGCATGATGACTGCTTGTGCTCCTGCTCCAAGAAACGAGGCCTATAAATAAGGCATATATTGGTTTGAGAGAGAGCCTCAGAGTCCAGGAGCAGACCAAAGTAAGCAGAATTCATTGTAGTTTTGTTGTCGTCACAATGTTATCTTTTGAGAAAAAGCTATGTCCCTACTTTACTCTGTATACGTAAGAAATTCCAACACTAAATCACTTTTAAAATATATATAAATAGATGAATTTGTATAAACAGATGATAATCAGGTGGTAAATGCATTTCTAAGCTTGACTCTAAATAAAATAAATATATTTGGCAATGTAAAAACACTGAAAGACAAATCACAATTGAGAAAGTTTTTGTTTCCTGAGAATAATGAAAACAGAAACAATGCCAATATACATGGAAAAGAATATACCTACATGATAAATGAGAGAAAGAAGGTTAATATCATTCCACATAAAGATAATGTATAAATATATTCAATAGAAAAGGGTACTATTGCAGAAAATAAGCAAAGGTAAATTTCCAAAAGAAGAAATACAAATGACAGATATAATGTATAATCTACTCAAAACTGAAATGAAAATTAAGATGATATTTTATTTGAACTCTTTGCTAAAAAATAAAATGGTTTATAATAATCATTATCTGTGAACTTGTGGAAAAATGGTCACTAATGTTAGATAATAGTAAAGTAACTTGGTTCAACTTTTCTGAAAGATAATTTTCAATATGCTTTCAAAACCCTAAATTTATGCCTATTTTTCAGCTCAGAAATTTCATTTCCATATAGAAATGAACAGAAGTGAGCTGAAAACAACCAAAATGGCTCTGCACAGGAAGGCTAAGTTCGTCCAGGGTACGGTACAGAGTTAGTCCAGTGGTTGGCCTTTGGCCAGTCTTCAATTCTTCAGTTTTTCTTTTAGTCAGGATGAGTGAAAGGTCAGAAGTGGAGAAGTTTGACAGACTGAAACTAAAGAAAACTAAAACTAAAGAAAAAAAAATTCTCTTCCTTCAAAGGAAACTATCCAGCAGGAAAAAGTGGGTTCAAACACTTGTAAAATGGGAATCTCCTCCCAAGAGCAAATTTCAACATTGCCTAAGTATTTTGGTTTTGGACTTGTGTTTTTGTAAACCTATGTGTTTGGAGAGATTTTAGGCACCTTCTGATGTCTTCTCATCCATACTGCCTGGCTAAGAGGTCAGGAGTAGCCGATGTTCCCTTATGTTCATTTTTAAACTTTCCATTGGTACATAAACTCCACCTGGCAAATGCTGTCAATAATCTCACCATGGATGACCTTTGTGTGAAAAGTCCTATCACCCACTACAGGATAAGCCCCTTTTTTAAAAGTAATCTCTACACTCAACGTGGGGCTCAAACTCAAGATCAAAAGTCACATGCTCTACCCACTGAGCCAGCCAGGCACCTACAATTGGGGGCCTCCATTGTTCTATAATATTCATGAAGTGGCATGTGTTTGCACCTGCTCACAGTTTATTTTCATTTCTAATGTAGCAGTAAAATAATACATGTAACTTAATAAAGAAAACCTAAATGTTCTAAAACAAGAGATTGGTTAAATAAACTGTCATAATCCAAATGATGAAACACTAGCAGGCATTTTATGTTATTTAGTAATAAAAACATTAAATGAAATGAGAAAATCATCATGCTTATTGTTAAGTGAAAAAAGAAAACTATAAAATATTAAGAATGGTATGATCATATTCACTAAAATAATAAATAATAAATTATATATATATGTATGTGTATATATATATATGTATGTGTATATATGTATATATATCAACAAAACCTGGGAAGCTATAAACCAAGGTTACCAATGGTTATATCTCTAGATGAGAAACTCACAAGTGACTTTTTACTCGTCTTTTAACTTAAAAAAATTGCACTAATTTTGAAACAGTCTCAAATTTACAGAAAAGAAAAAGGGATAGGTGCTGTGCAAAAAATTTTCACTTCCTGAACCATTTGAGAGTCACTTGCCAACGTGTTGCCCTTATACCCAGGAATACTTTAGTATATTTCCTACAAATGAGAACATTTCTATACAAAGCTACAATAAAACTATAAAAATCATAGAAATAACATTGATACTACTATCTAATGCTCAACCTCATTCAATTTCCACTAAAAGTCTCCAAAATGCATATTTTAGCAAAATAAATCTGGTTCAGAATCACATGTTGTATTTAGTTCTCATGTCCCTTTAGTCTCCTTTGTTCAGCAATAGTTCTTTAGTCTTTCTTTGACTTTCACGATCTTGACACTTTTGAAGTTTATAAGCCAGTGATTTTGTAAAGTGTCTCTCTATTAGTGTTTGTCTGGTATGCTCTCATGATTACAGTCTGGCTAAGCATCTGTGGCAGGAATATCTAAAAGTGATCACATGTTCTCATTGCATCATATCAGGTAGCTCATGATTTTGATTTGCCAGCATTACAATGATGTTCATTCTAATCATTTCATTAAGTTGTGTCTCCCAGGTTTATCCAATGTAAAGCCATTCTTCTCTCATTTGTAATTAAGAAGCATTTTTATAGGGAGATATTTTGGGGCTATGTAAATATCCTGTTCTTCATCAAACTCCAATTTTTAAATTTATATCACTAAAGATTCATGTAGATCCAATAAATCTATGAGTGTTACATAATTCATACCTAGAAATGAATTCTAAGAGGGTGAGGTGATGGAAAACTTTGTAAAGATCAAGCAAAAGAGTTTGGATTTTATAATCGCTAGCGGATATTTACTAATTTAAAAATGGAATATGAGGAAGACATGAGTGATTCAGGGAATTTAAAAATGAACTTAAAGCTAAGAGCTAAGAGGTGTTTGCTAAGGCTTATGTATGGTAATAGAAATAATTAGGTCCAATATAGATGAAGGAGGAAGAGTCAGTGGGTATGTACAAACACTATACCAAGGAAAATATATGGTGGGAAGAAGAAAGGAGAGGGAGAAGAGGAAAGGAAAGACAGTAAGATGGGTGGAGTGGGGGTATTTTGTTAGATTCGTTTGCATAACAAATCGCCAAAAATATTCTGTCAACAGGCTGTAGCCACTCACACTGAAATTTTAAAAATACTTGAGCTTTGGGGCGCCTGGGTGGCGCAGTCGGTTAAGCGTCCGACTTCAGCCAGGTCACGATCTCGCGGTCTGTGAGTTCGAACCCCGCGTCAGGCTCTGGGCTGATGGCTCGGAGCCTGGAGCCTGTTTCCCATTCTGTGTCTCCCTCTCTCTCTGCCCCTCCCCCATTCATGCTCTGTCTCTCTCTGTCCCAAAAATAAATAAACGTTGAAAAAAAAAATTAAAAAAAAAAATAAAAAAAAATAAAAATACTTGAGCTTTAATTGAACATCACACTTTTTATATCAAGGAAATGAAGCAAGAAAGATTTGCCTAAGTCGACATTAATTTACTACAGTAATTTAAAAGTCTCAAAAGCTAAATAAAGGTTTGGACAAGAAATGTGTTTAATATGGTGTCAATGTCATAATGAACAAGTTCATTTCCGTCTCCTGCTATAGTGCTTCCTAGGGACCTAAGACTATTAACCAGTCTTAAGAACATCTGGAAATTTTCCCCATTGGTTTGCCAACTTTATATGTTTGTGAATTTTGAAGCTCTTTGGTATCACTGGTCCATGATTCTAGCTTGTTGGTGAGAAATTGCTCAAGATAAAACATTTGCCATATACCTTTTCAGAACTATTCTGAAAACTGTCACAAAATTCTCAAGGAGCCTAAAATTGGGTTATGAATTTTTGGCTTATTAAAATAAATCTGTTGTAACAATGACATGATTTGGTTGTTAATGTCAGCAAAAACATAAGTTGTAGATACCAGGCAAAAATAATTATCATAATGTGAGAGATAACAGTTTGAAAAAAATAAACTATGTGTTCTTTCTTGTCTATGGCTATCACCTATCCTACCTGGAGAAGTGTACCATGGGATGGCTGTACCATGAAATCTATACCATGGAATGAATTGTCAAAATAAAACCATAACATGGCAGAAGATCGTTTTTATACTTTTTTTTAACGTTTATTTATTTTTGAGGCAGAGAGAGACAGAGCATGAATGGGGGAGGGTCAGAGATAGAGGGAGATGCAGAATCTGAAACAGGCTCCAGGCTCTGAGCTGTCAGCACAGAGCCTGACGTGGGGCTCTAACTCACAAATTGCAAGATCCTGACCTGAGCTGAAATTGGACGCTTAACCAACTGAGCCACACAGGCGCCCCATATACTTAAAAACAATTAGTCCAGGTGTGAGGGAGAAAATGTAGGAAGTAGAAACAAAAGTGTTTTGTTTTGTTTCCTGTTTCTTTCTAGTCTTGGCTCCACTTCTTTTTTAGGACAGGGCATATTTTCTTATTCCTGCTCTATTACAAGCATTGAGCACAGTGCCCAGAAATTGTAGCTGCTAAATAAATGAATGAGTAAATGTGAGACCTCATAAGTCATTTACCCTATCTGGATCTAGTCTCAAAATTCTAAGTAGTATTCTCATTTTAATTTGCTGGCCCTGTAAATGAGTTTTGGAGTGTTCTCTCCTTTTTAATTTTTGAAAGAGTTTGAGAAGGATTCATGTTAATTCTTTTTTAAATGATTGGTAAAATTCACCAGTGAAGCCATCTGGTTCTGGGGTTTTCTTTGTGAAGAGATTTTTGAATACTAACTTAATATTCTTACTAGTGATTGGTCTATTCAGATTTTCTATTTCTTTCCTATTCAATATTGATAAGTTGTACATTACTAAGAATTTTTCTGTTTCTTCTATGTTATCCAGTTTGTTAGCATATACCTGTTCATAGCAGTTGTAATGTCTCTTTTTTTCATTTACAATTTTGTTAATTTGTGCCCTTTCTCTTTTTTTCTTGGTTAGTCTAGCTAAAAGTTTGTCAGTTTGGTTTATCTTTCAAGCAACTCTTAGTTTGGTTAATCTTACTGTTGTTCTGTTTTTTATTTCATTTACATCTGTTCTAATCTTTACTGTTTCTTTTTCTTTGCTAACTTTGGGCTCAGTTTGTTCTTCTCTTCCTACTTCCTTAAGGCATAGAATTAGGTTGTTTATTTGGAATCTTTTTTGCTTCTTAGGTGGGTGTTTATGGCTATGAACTTCCCCTTAGAACTGCTGTTGCTGCATCCCACAGGTTTTAGTATATTGTGTTTCCATTTTCATTTATCTCAAGAAACTTTTTTATTTTCCCTTTAATTTGGTTTTTGTTCCATTAGTTGTTCAGAAGAGTGTTGTTTAATTTTCATGTGTTTGTGAATTTTCCAGATTTCTTCTTGTTATTCATTTCTTGTTTAATGCCATTGTGTTCAGAGAAGATACTTGATATGATTTCAATCTTCTTGAATTTGCTAGGACTTGTTTTGTGATCTAACATGTTCTATCTGAAAAAATGTTCCATTTGCACTTGAGAAGAATGTATGCTGTTGTTGGATAGAACCCTTTGTATATTTCTGTTAAATCCATCTGGTCTACAACATTGTTCAAATCCACTGTTTCCTTACTGAATCGCTGTCTGGATGATCTATCCATTGTTGAGATGGGGTATTAAAGTCCTCAACTATTATTGTATTACTATGTATTTCTCTTTTTAGTTCCATTAGTTTTTGTTCTTTATATTTAGATGCTTAAATGTTGGGTGCAAAATTATTTACAATTGTTATGTCTTCTTGATATATTGACCTCTTTATCATTAAATAATATCTTTTTTGTCTCTTTTTACTATTTTTAGTTTGAAGTCTATTTTTCCTGATGTTAGTATAGCTACTTCTGCTTCTTTTTGGTTACCACTTGCTTTTTACATCCCTTCACTCACAGTCTATGTGTGTTTTTAAGACTAAAGTAAGTGTCTTATAGGCAGCATGTGTTGGATCTTGTTTTTTACCCATTCAGCCATTATATGTCTTTTAATAGGAGAATTTAATGTTTATGTTTAAAGTATTGACAGGGAAAGATTTACTATTACCGTTTTGTTAACTGTTTTCTGGTTGTTCTGTCAATCTATTGTTCCTTGTTTCTTATCCTGCTGTCTTTTTTATGTTTTGATGTCTTTTGGTATCAGTATGCTTTGACTTCTTTATTGTGTTCTCTTGTGTAATTATGCAAGATTGTCCCTTTTGATTGCCATTGAGGCTTACATAAAATATCTTAAACTTATAACGCCATATTATAAACAGGTAATAACTTAACTTCAATAAAATGTATCAACTTTCCACTTTTACCTCTCCTCTCCCTCACATTTTAGGTATTGCTATTACAATTTACATGTTTTTTATATTGTGTAACTAATAACAGATTATTGTAGTTATGGTTATTTTTACTGTTTTTGTTTTTAACTTTCAAACTAGAGCTATATTATGTAAATTATGTACCACATTACCATATTGCAGAATCTAATATATACTTATGATTATCAGTGAGATTTACACTTTTCATATTTTTATCATGTTAGTGTTCTTTAACTTCTTTAACAAAAAAACTGTCATTAGCATTTCTTGTAAGGCAGATCTGGTGGCAATGAATTCACTCAACTTTTGCTTTTTGGTGGGAAAGTCTTTACCTCTCCTTTGTTTCTGAAGGACAGCTTCATGGAGTATAAAATTCTTGGTTGACAATTATTTTCTTCTGAAATTCTAAATATGTCATCCCATTCTCTCCTGGCCTGGAAAGTTTCTGTTGAGAAATCTGCAGTTGCCTTATGGAGGTTTCCTTGTACATAACTTTTTTTTTCTCTTACTGCTCTTAAGATTCTTTGTTGTATTTTGACAGTTTAATTACAATGTACCTTGCTGTAGCCTTACTTGGGTTCAACCTATTTGGGATCCTCTGGGACTCATGGATCTGGATGTTCATTTTTTCCCCAGGTTCAGGAAGTTTTCAGCCATTATTGTTTAAAATGTGCTTTCTGTCCCTTTCTGTTTCTCTTCTGCTTCTTCATAATGTGACTACTATTTCTTTTCATTGTGTCTCATAATTGCCATAGGCTTTCTCTACTCTTTATCATTTTTTTTCTTCTTTTTGGTTCCTTGACTGGGTAATTCCCAATGTCTTATCCTCCAGGTCACTGATTATTTCTTCTGTATGGTCAAGTCTACTTTTGAAACCATTTATTGAATTCTTCATTTATTATATTTTTCAACTCTCAGAGTTTTTTTGATGTTTGATATTTCCTTGTCAAGCTTCCAATTTTGTTCACACATTATTTTCCTAATTTTGTTTAGTTGTCTATTTGTGTTCTCTTGTAGTTCACTAAACTGATTTAAAATGGTTATTCTGAATTCTTTGTCAGACAGCTAATAGATCTCTGTTTCTTTAGGGTCAGTTATTGGAGCTTTATTATTTTCCTTTGGTGGTGTCCTATTTTCCAGATATTTCATGATCCTTGATTCCTTACATTAGTATATTCATATTTGAGTAACTGGGGTCCTCTTTTAGACTTTACAGATTAGTTTTGGTAGAGACAGATCTTCAGTCAGTTCAGTTTGGGTTTCTGGAGGTTATCTGCTGGTAATATCTTTGGGCAAGTGGAGCCTGATATTATCTATTTTTGGGTGATCGATTCCACTGGGAATTGGTTGACCTGGAAGATTCTCCTGCAATCCTCATGGTTGGAGATCAGAGTAAGGGTTTTCATAAACTGACCCACAATGCTGCGGATGGTGCTGGTGTCCACTCTGGGTTCTTTTTTCCCACTGAAGAAACTAGAGGCTCAGGGAGACTTCTCCATGTAGTGCTACACTGGCCTGAGGGAGGGGCAATGTGGTCAACATTAGCTGCTTCTCTTACCCTTCTAATGTAGTCTGCCTTGATCTCTGTGAAGCAGGTGGTTGAGGCTCTTCAGCCTCATCCCTGTGTTCTAGAATTCTCTCAGTGTTGTCTTGCTTTTGAATAGTTGTCAGCTGTTCTTCTCATGAGGGGGAGCAAAATCAGGAATGACCTGTGTTGCCATCTCCCTCTCATTTTAATTTGATATGAAGAGATAATATGTGATCTATCAATATTAAGTCAAGAGTAATGTTGACTTAATGTGATGAGTAGAAAATGGTATTGTGATATCCCCCAGACTTCTCTGCACATTTTTTCTTTTAGTCAGAAAAAATCTGGACCCTTTGCTATCTGAAGGAAACAGAATCAAAATGTTGCATAAAATTCTGGAAGTAAATCTTTTTCTTTAATGTAAAGAAAGAGTGATGTTTAGGTCCCAAGATAATCCCAGCCCAATATTATTCTAGATGGAAAAAGATGAAGGACAGGAAAGGAGAAGGGTTGAAACATTCAGTTTTATGTGACAGAAGAAGCCATTAAAATTTTTCAGAAAAGGTAGGGGCAAGAATGCTAATGGACTGGCTCAGGCACTTGCTTTGATGCTTAAATATAACAAGGAAGAGAGCCCAAATTACCCAATTCCCTGCTCTATGCTACAGCTCCTTGTTGCTTATTATACATACTTCCTCTTTAATAAAGTTCTAATTCGAGTGTCTATGTCAGATGGAGATGATTTGGAAAGATTTTAGGGACCCAAGGCTTATCAAAGTACTTAAATGGACATGGAATGATTAAAAGGAATGCGTGTGTTCAAATACAAATGAAGAATGATTTGAAGGTTGGGCACAAGGGATAGCAGATGGTAACTATTAATTATTAGCCGATTACCAAGGTTTCAGTCCAGTAAGAAACAAGGTATTCTATGTCTGACTCATCATCATCTAACCCTAGTAATGCTTTGATTTCTTGTAAGAACAGTAAAGAAAGACATTTTCTCCCTCTGTTGATACCAAGAGATCTCTCTGATGTTCAAAAGAGTAGAATTGTGTGACCATTGATGGAATAATATCACATTAAATTCCTGAACATATGTATCATAGGCTCAAAAGACAAAAAAAGTCAGAGGCATTATTACTAATGCATAGTTCTTGAGAAATTATTTGGTATTTCTTGTTCTTAGTTAATGCAGTTCTATAAGACTGAGCTAGGCACATGGGAATTTAAGACCCTCCCCCAGCCTTGAATGCATTTAGGTAGCACATAATAAGCATGTAGTCAGTTTGTGCCCTAGTCAAGAGGTTTTAATAAATCCCTACAAGCATTTCAGATCTGAAGCCGGCAAGGGTGTGTGTGGGGTAAGGCTAGACATGAGTTGAGCCCAACTTTATGAATGAAGTGCCTACATGTCATTAATGTTTCAATAGGTCCCCTAACAGGGGTAATTGGGCCTCTAGGGAGCTTCTCAAAGCCTCCCAGTTAAACCTGCCAATGGCGAGGATGCTCAGCCTTGAAGGTAAGCGGAACCATTCCTGTTTTACCCTGAACTCAAGGGTCAAACAGGCCTAAGGGAAATAGTTTGGAACTGTCATTTAACATTATCACCAACATGTACTGTATTTCCAAGCAGCCTGCAAAGGGAGCCAGCAGCATGCGTGCGTGCCCCGAGCTGCAGGGTGGTAGCATGTCACATGTCTGGTAACAGAACAGGATAACCATCCCAGTACAAACTTGACATATATAAATTGATTACATAAGTGGGCAGTGGTGGTCCTTTCAAGTACACTCCTTTTGTTTGAGCTTTACAGTAAAATTACCAGCAGCAGTTTACAATTAAGGGGAATAATAATAACTGAATATGCTTTCATCTGCACATACAATTACAATGAACTGCATGCCTTAATAGGATTGTGAAAAATCTGCGTTTGACCCATACAAAAAAGTAAACATTCTTGTTCTGGATACTATATCATTATCACAACAAAGAGAAACTCCTGAAATCTGATGATTTAAACATCTGGAGAATGTTAATCACTTCAAAATGACGGATGTTTTTTATTTCAGCTTTTGACAGACACACTCCTTTCATAGATAGATGATTATTTACATAAATTACATCATCAATGTGAAAAAAAATCAGAATAACTTCAAAGGACAAAATGCTTAATTAAAAAGAGACTTGTATTTCTATTTTTCTCCCTTTCTCTGTGTTTTTCCTTTAAGGAGGAATAAAATACTCACTTACTTGGCAAAGCCACCAGATCCTTTGTAGGTAAATAAGAGAGAAATTATCTCTTTGAATTGCTTCATGTAGAAGGCAATCACCTTTAAGAATAAATTACTCTGTTTTTAGTGCCCTGAAACCCATTAATTGCTTTGAGTCCACTTCTAACTTCTAAAGTTTCCCCTCTAGTAAAAATTACAATTTGGAGTTTACTCCATTACTCCAGTGGATAAAACTGAACAGATTCAAGCTCAAGTTGAGTCTGAGACTCACCTTCATTTCCCATTCAGACTCCTCAATTAGCCTTAGTTAGATGGAGGGAAATAAAGTGCTTTCAAAGCAATTCAGCTCTGAACCATTTTATTGCTGATTGGGGAGGGTGGGGGGTGGGGAGATAAAATTCAAGAGCAGCCCAGAAAGAAAGGTTTGAAAACTCTGCTCTTGAGGGGCTGTGGTCCCTCAGGGCTGGCCTCTGACTGGCGGCGTGCTGCCTGATCCTGGTGGGTAGAGCTGGTGCAATTTGGCTGATCCACTACAATTTCCTCCTACACTCGGAGCTGATCTGCAGGCTGACCTTAGACAATTTGTCTTCTTTCAGGGAGAAATGTCACCCGAAAGGAAGCTATTAAGTCAAGAAGGTAATTCTCTCAGAACAGTCCACTGTATAAACAGAACTTGACCTCAGGTAATTTATTGCTGGTCCCTAACAAAGAGACTTAAGATATAGGTCTGATATAGCTGAGATGTGAATCTGTCAATAAAAAGGGCAAGCCAGAACCTCATAAGATTTCTTTCAAGTGGCCATATTTAGAGTATAAACCACATTAGTATATTCTTCAAATAAGAAGAGTGGCATTTGGTCATTTAGAATCAAAAGTTTGTTTCATTAACAAATCAGAAGTTTGTGTTTACATGGTGAAGCCATAATTATCTTATTCTTTAACATATTCTCATTAATTTTTGTTAGGCTAACATTTAAACATGATATAAAGATTACATTTTCTTAAAACCAGTGAGTTGGATTCAGTGCTCAAGACCCAGGTATGTCCCAGATTGCCAAGAGGTTGATTTCCTGTTTTCATAGGGAGTGGAAAACGAAAAGCTGAATTTCTTACTTGAGTGGAATGAAGTATGGTACTTGGGGTCTGAGAGAACAATGGCTGATGGCATTTCATGGTTTGGGAACTGAGAAGGTGGGGCTCCTGAGATGTCTCTTGACATTATATCATGGGCCATCTTTAATGGAGAGTAGAGAGGCTTTTGAAAAAAAAAGGAGGAAAGAAAGGAAGAGGAGAAGAAACCAGGAAAGGGTGGTGGGGGGTGGACAAAAATGCCAGAAGAACTGGTTAAGTCACTTTGAAACTCCTTACTTTGTGGTTACTGAGGTGAAATTTTCCATTTCCAATGCCCAAATGAGATTTTCTGCCTTTCCTATTACAAAAGTAAATACCAGCACCTTAATTAATAGTTTTATGCTTTCTCCTCTAAGGTCCAGATTTTCCACTCTGACACTGAGTTTCACCAGAGAAAACCTTCCCGACCTCCAGCTTACCATTCACAGCCCTCTTTCCCAAGTACCTCTCTCCCTCTTCAGTCTCATCCAATTCACTAGCCAGCTCTACCAGGGTCTGCTGCCTAGAGACCACCCACAGCCTACAGGAAGACTTGTCAACTACAGCTGATACAGAGTCCATCAGGTTAGATTCTAGTGCTGTGAAAAATTTTCTGAAATTTTTCCACAAAGCACTGCTCAGTGTTGAAATTTTAGGTCTAAGAGTAGCAACTCACACTTTGCTTATTGAATGGCACTAACTTTCAAAATGATGGGTACAGAACCCCAAAACTCTCTGGGATCTCCACTTGTCCAGTCTATAAAATGGGGCTAACACTGCTACTGAATTCCCTGGACAAATTGCAACGCTTTTCTTGAATGCATGAAGTGCTTTGAGATCCTCACAGGAAAATTCTAAAGGAGGAATTGGAAAGTATAATGATGTTTTTTTAAATTGAAAGCGACAACCAGCATTTAGCGGGGGAATCAGAAGATAGAATTGAGAGCAGGAAGCCTTATATTCATTACAACAGATGGTTTAGTTTTTACTGAATGATGAGGAAGAAGCTGAGTGAATGAACAGCAGTATGTCCTTAAAAGATTCAGCAGCCATCCAATTACACAGGAACAATCTAAAGACTTGGACTGGTCTGTATTATGCAAAATGAAGCATCCCTACTGGGTTTGACTTCAGCTGGTTGAAGTCATAAGCATAGTGTTCGATTATTAAATAACACTGGTACAATTACTACTGGCATGGCTTTAAAAAGTAGGATTTCATTCAAATTCCTAGCACAAGAATAAGTCACATAGCAAGTCTGTAATAAATGTCTGTTGAAAAAAAAAATAGTGAATGATTTTCAGTTCAAGGAATTGTTTTCTTTCACTGCTTAGTCTTCCCTTAGCTCTTGCCCACCTCTGCTTTTTCTTTCCTTTATAAAACATAATCACACATTTCATACGAAATACAAAACATCCAGGGAAGTCCAGAACACAATATAACAGACCTGTTTTCCACCACCAAGATTTAGCAGATATTAACATTTTTCAATATATTTGATCTCTCTCTCTTGTGTAGACATACAAGATTATATAGATATATCTTCACCCCTCATCTTCACCCCTCCTCAAAGGTAAAAACTTATCTGAAATTGTTTTGCATCATTTTTGTGCCTATATTTGTAGTTTTACTACATAAGTATGTGTTTTGGAATAGTTTGCACTATCTTTTCATTTAATTACTTTCATACATGTCATTCTGTTGTATTTATCCTTTTTCAACTTTTAATTAACATGTTTTAAAGATTTACTCATATTGCTAAATGTAGATTTAGTTCATTCATTTAGCAGCAATATAACATTCTTTCATGTGTACCTAACCCATTCCACTCCCAGGGACCAGTCTGAATCCTCAGTAACTGTTGGCTGGCCCTGTTTAATAGGATGGTAGGTTGTTTTTTTCTAATTGAGTATTTTTATTAACATCGTATGTATAAGAATTCACAGAAAAATGTGACTCCTGATGGCAGGATTTTGTTTGTTTATTTTTTACTATTACAAACAACGCTGAAATAAACATTTTTGTACATATGGCCTTGAGGAGAAATCCAGGAGGCAAACTGATAGCTCCTGTAGAATGATCATCTTTGTCCTTATCTGGTATTGCCAAATTGCTTTCTAAAATGGCTATGGGGGCACTTGGG
The DNA here is from genome assembly GCF_014898765.1 of Herpailurus yagouaroundi. Classification (NCBI taxonomy): domain Eukaryota; kingdom Metazoa; phylum Chordata; class Mammalia; order Carnivora; family Felidae; genus Herpailurus; species Herpailurus yagouaroundi. The sequence goes on from NW_024412388.1 coordinate 62,974,728, forward strand.
TGGCTGAGTTGGTTAAGTGTCTGACTCTTGATTTCAGCTCAGGTCATGATCTCACAGTTCCTGAGTTCGAGCCCCATTTTGGGTTCCAAGCTGATAGCCTGGAACCTGTTTGGGATTCTTCTCTCTGTCCCTTGCTCTCTCACTGCCCCTTCCCCCTTCTCAAAAATAAAAGAACTTTAAAAAATGGCTATAACAGTTTACACTGCCATCAGCAATAAATAAAAATCGCTGTTTCCTTACATCATCACTAACCCTTGGTGTCATCCCTAATTAATTTTTGATAATTTAATAGTTGGGGAATTATATCCCATTGAGGTTTTATTTTTAATTTCCCTGATTACTAATGATATTGAGAATAGTTTTTATTAACTATTTACAGTCCTTCTGTGAATTGTCTGTTTATATCCTTCATTCATTTCCTTTTTGGCCTGCAGGTCTTTTTTTTCTTACTGGTTTTTAAGATACAGTTTGCAAAATGTGTCCCTGTCAGTCTTTTGCTTTATTTGTGATGTCTTTTTCATGAAAATTGCTTTCATGTTTAAAGTGCTCAAGCTTACAGATCTTTTCTTTTATGGTTTTTGCTTTTAGTATTCTGTTAAAGAAATGTTTTAAAATGCCATATAAAGCTATTGTCTAATATTTTCATTTTAAAAGATTTAGCTTCTCTTTTTATATTATTTTAAAAACTTATTTTTGCATAAATATAATATGACAATCCGTTTTTAGCTTGCCCCTGTGCCAAGTATTAAATAATTTATATTTCACCCTATGATTTTCAAGTGTTCTTTTTAATAGAAGGCTTAAATCTTGCATAAAAAGCTAAAAGCAGGTGGTGGGGTGGGGGGAATGTTAAGTCGGTGGGGGGGGGGGGAAGCAACATGGAGACCCTGAGCTTGTCTCATCCCTGAAATGTAGCTAGATCAGCACAAAAACATTTTGCACACCTAAGAAATTGATTTGAGGATTAATACAACAATCTGCATAACTTGAGCCACAGAACTCAGCAGGTACACAGTGTGGAGAGGTGAACTGGGAGAGAGAAAAGCTGCAGAGAGTAGGGAGCTGTTTTCATGGAGAGAGGTCAGAGAAACAGAGAGGGGGAGAGTGCGGCACACGGATCATGCAAGAAAAGCATTCCCCTTAAAGTTGCTGGAGAGAAAGAGAAAGAGTGAAAACACTGGCAGGGGATAGAACAAGGAATCTGTTCCCCCAAACCATTGATGGTAAGAAAGGGGAGGGTTTCAATACCACAGGATTCTATAAACAGTGGAGGGCAGAGTCTGAAGTCCTGGAGCTCAGTGCCTGGTATTGCTCTGGTGAGGAAGTAGGACGAATTCCCAGGAGCAAGGAGCAGAGTCTGAGGGGTCTGTGTGCCACATGGAGAGAAGAAGTTCCCCTGCTTGGAGTGCATTTGGTAGAAGCCATACAGTCTTCCCACAGGCAAAGGTCCTGGCAGACCCCAGAGAGCAGCCATGTTTGCTGATATTGGGACAAAGATGCCAGGATGCGGTGAAACCTGACTCTGGCTCTGGCTCTGTGTAATGATTTGCCATAATCTCTGAACTTCTGCCACTGCACAATCACATGAATGTTTTCTGGGCAATCCAGCACCCAGCCATTGCTCAGTGAGACCCTCCCCCAGAGAGCAGTGCAGGTCCAAGCTGCAAGGGTCTCTGAAGCATGGGGTTTTGAAAAGCAACCCCATGTGAGATAAAACTCTGGAGGCAGCTGCTGTCTGGCAAGCTTGGACATGGACAGAGTAAATGTGGAGAGTGGACGGTGAACAGAGGCCTGAGACAAAGGAAGGGTGTTTGATTGCAGGTCGGTGAGAGCATGAAGTTCCTGTGCTAGAGACTAGGGATCTGGGTGAAGCCATTTCCACCTCTATGTGCGCCCACACTGATCCACCGCAGTAAGCTAAGCAGTGCCACCTAGTGGAGAACAGAGCCATTACACCAAGCCCCGCCCAACTACACCCTCCAAGCACATCCCCTAAAAGACCAACACAAGTCACTCCATCTGCTTAGTGTATGACCTATACAGGGTTTCAGAGTCTGAGTTTTAGGGGAAAGTGGATGTAACTTCATTTGGATTTTATTCTGTTTGCTGGTTCATTTATTTGTTTATTTTCTTTGCTTCTATTTTTGCTTAAATTGTTTTATCTTCTTTATTGGATACAGAAAGAGAACATTTTATTTTTCTTTTATTTTTTGACTTAATTTTTTGTTTTTAAAATTTTCATTCTATTTCATTCTATTATATTTTATTCTATTTTATTATATAATTTTTTAAATTTTTAAATTTTTTTCTTACTTTTTTTCTTTTCTTTGCCTTTTCTCCCCTCTATTCTATCAAGCTTCTTTCGACAAGCAGAGCAAAACATCCCTAGGATCTAGCTTCTCTTATTTGAATTTTTGTTTAGTTTTTAATTTATTATTTTATTTTTCCTCCAAAGTGACAAAATGAGGGGATTCACCCCAAAATGAAGAATGTAAAGCAATGACAACTAGAGGCTTAATTAGCACAGATATAAGCAAGATGTCTGAACTAGAATTTAGAACCATGATAATAAGAATACTACCTGATGTTGAAAAAAGCATAGAATTCCTTGCTGCAGAGATAAAAGAAGTAAAATCTAGTCAGAATGAAATTAAAAATGCTGCAACTGAGATGCAGTCTTGAATGGATGCCATGACAGCAAGGATGGACAAAGCAGAGCAGAGAATCAGTGATATAGAAGACAAAATTATAGAGAATAATGAAGCAGAAAAAAAGAGGGAAGCAAAGGGAAAATATCATCATACAAGACGTAGAGAACTCAGTAACTTCTTAAAATATTCATCTGAATATCAGATGAAGAGAGAGACTAAAGGGTAAGAAGGTTTATGTGAGCAAATTATAGCAGAAAACCTTCCTAATCTGGGAAAATACACAGACATCAAAATCCAAGAAGCACAGAGAACACCAAGTAGATTCAATAAGAACTAACCATCACCAAGGCATATCATAGTCAAATTCACAAAATACACAGACAAGGAAAGAATTATGAAAACAGCAATGGAAAAAAAAGTGCTTAACCTATAAGGGAAGACAGATCAGGTTTGCAGCAGACCTATCCACAGAAACTTGGCAGCCCAGAAAAGAGTGGCAGGATACATTCAATGTGTTGAATCAGAAAATATGCAACCAGGAATTCTTTATCCAGCAAGGCTGTCATTCAAAATAGAAGGAGAGATAAAGAGTTTCGAGACAAAAACTAAAGAAGTTCATGACCACTAAACCAGTCCTGCAAGAAATTTTAAGGGGGACTCTGAATGGAGAAAAGACAAAACAAAACCAAAAAGACCAAAAGCAACAAAGAATAGAAAGGATCAGAACATCACCAGAAACACAAACTCAACAGGCAACAAAATGGCACTAAATTCATACCTTTCAGTGCTCATTCTAAATGTCAATGGATTAAACACTCCAATCAAAAGACACAGAGTATCAGAATGGATAGAAAACAAGACCCATCTATATGCTGCTTACAAGAGACTTATTTAAAAAATTATTTTAATGTATATTTATTTTTGAGAGAGAGAGAGAGAGAGAGAGCATGAATTGGGGAGGAGCAGAGAGAGAGAGAGAGAGAGACAGAATCGAAGCAAGCAAACTCCAGATTTAGCTGTCAGCACAGAGCCAGATGCAGGGCTTAGACCAATGAACTGTGAGATCCCGACCTGAGCTGAAGTCGGATGCTTAACTGATTGAGCCACCCAGGGGTCCCACAAGAGACTCATTTTAGACCTAAAGACACCTGCATTTTGAAAGTAAGGGGATGGAGAACAATCTGTCATGATAGTGGTCATCAAAAGAAAGCTGGAGTAGCCATACTTTGAATGACACACTGAACCGGATGAACTTAACAGGTATATTCAGAACATTTCATCCTAAAGCAGCAGAATACACATTCTTCTCAAGTGCACATGGAACATTCTCCAGAATAGAATATATACTGATTCACAAATTAGCCCTCAACAAGACAAAAAGATCAAGATCATACCTTGAATATTTTCAGGCCACAACGCTATGAAACTCAAAATCAACCACAAGAAAAAAATTTGGAAAGACCACAAATACTTGGAGATTAAAGAACATCCTACTGAAGAATGAACGGGTTAACCAAGAAATTAAAGAGGAAGTTAAAAAGTACATGGAAACCATGAAAACACAACAGCCCAAAACCTTTGGGATGCAGCAAAGGTAGTCATAAGAGGGAAGTATATAGCAATCCAGGCCTTTCCAAAGAAGGGAGAAAGGCCTCAAGCATGCAACTTAACCTAACACCTAAAATGGCTGGAAAAAGAACAGCAAATAAAGCCCCAAACCAGCAGAAGATGGGAAATAATAAAAATTAGAGCAGAAATAAATGATATCAAAATAAAAACAGTATAACAAATCAATTAAACCTGGAATTGTTTCTTTGAAAGAATTAACAAATTTATAAACCCCTAGCCAGACTGATCAAAAAGAAAAAGGAATGGACCTAAATAAATAAAATCATGAGTAAAAGAGGCGAGAATATAACCAACACCACAGAAATACAAATAATAATAAGATAACATTATGAGCAATTATATGCCAAAAAACTGGGCAGTCTGGAAGAAACAGACAAATTCTAGAAACATATAAAGTATCAAAACTGAAACAGGAAAAAAAAAGAAAATTTGAACAGACACATAACCAGTAAAGAAATTGAATCAGTAATCAAAAATCTTCCAACAAACAAGAGTCCAGGGATGGCTTTCCTGGGGAAATCTACCAAACATTTAAAAGTATTAACACCTACTCTTTTGAAGCTGTTCCAAAAAATAGAAATGGAACGAAAACTTACAAACTCATTTTATGAGGCCAGCATTACCTTGATTCCAAAAGCAGACAGAGACCCCATGAAAATGGAAAACTACCAACCAATTTCCCTGAAGAACATGGATGCAAAAATTCTCAACAAGATACTAACAAACTGGAACCAACAATACATTAAAAGAATTATTTACCATGATTAAATGGGATTTATTGCTGTAATTCAGGGCTGGTTCAATATCTGCAAATCCATCAATGTGATACATCACATCAATAAAAGAAAGAATAAGAACCACATGATCCTCTCAATAGATACAGAAAAAGCATTTGACACAATACAGCATTCTTTATTGATAAAAACCCTCAAGAAAGTAGGGATAGAAGGATCATACCTCAAAATCATAAAGGCTATATATGAAAGACCCACTGCTAATATCATCCTCAATGGAGAAAAACTGAGAATTTTCCCCTGTCAGGAATGGATGAGGATGTCCTTTCTCACCACTGTTATTTAACATAGTTTGGGAAGTCCTAGCCTTAGCAATCAGACAACACAAAGAAATAAACAGCATCCAAATCAGCAAGAAGAAAGTCAAACTTTCACACTTCACAGATGACATGATACTCTATATGGAAAATCCAAGATTCCAGCAAAAAACTGCTAGAACTGATCCATGAATTTGGCAACGTCACAGGATGTAAAATCAATATACAGAAATGGGTTGCATTTCTATACACAAATATTGAAGCAGCAGAAAGAGAAACCAAGGAATTGATTCCATAACTGCACCAAAAACCATAAAATATCTAGGAATAAACCTAACCAAAGAGATGAATAATCTATACACTTAAAACTATAGAAAGCTATGAAAGAAATCGAAGAAGACACAAAAAAATGGAAAAACATCCCACGCTCATGGATTGGAAGAACGAATATTGTTAAAATGTCAATGCTACCCCAAACAGTCTACATATTCAATGCAATTGCTATCAAAATAATACCAGCATTCTTCACAGAGCTAGAACAAACAATCCTAAAATTTGTATGGAACCAGAAAAAACCACAAATAGCCAAAGCAATCCTGAAAAAGAAAACCAAAGCTGGAGGCATCACAATCCCAGACTTCAAGCTATACTACAAAGCTGTAATCATCAAGACAGTATGGTACTGGCACAAGAACAGACACTCAGATCAATGAAACATAATAGAGAACCTGGAAATGGGCACCCGAACGTATGGCCAACTAATCCTTGACAAAGCAGGAAAGAATATGCAAGGGAAAAAAGACAGTCTCTTCAGCAAATGATGCTGGGAAAATTGGACAGCGACATGCAGAAAAATGAACTTGGACCACTTTCTTACACCAAACACAAAAATAAACTCAAAGTGGGTGAATGATAGGAGGCCATCAAAATCCTAAAGGAGAAAACAGGCACCAACCTCTTTGACCTCAGCTGCAGCAACTTCTTACTCACATGTCTCTGGAGGCAACGGAAACAAAAACAAAAGTGAACTATTGGGACCTCATCAAGAGAAAAAGCTTCCACATAGTCAAGGAAACAATTAGTGAAATTAAAAAGCAACCAATGGTATGGGAGAAGATATTTGCAAATGACATATCAGATAAAAAGTATCCAAAATTTATAAAGAATTTACTAAATTCAACAAGCAAAGAAACAAATAATCTGGTGAAGAAATGTGCAAAAGACATGAATAGACACTTGTCTGAAAGAGGCATTCAAATGGTTAACAGACACATGAAAAATGCTCACTATTACCCATCATCAGGGAAATACAAACCAAAGCCACAATGAGATATCACCTCACACTTGTCAGAATGGCTAAAATTAACAACTCAAGCAACAACAGATGTTGGCAAGGACCTGGAGAAAAAGGAACACTTTTGCGCTGCTGGTGGGAATGCGACTGGTGCTTCCACTCTGGAAAACAGTATGGACGTTCCTCAAAAAATTAAAAATAGAATGTCCCTATGACCCAGCAATTGCACTACTAGGGTATTTATCCAAAGGATACAGGAGTGCTGATTCAAAGAGGCACATGCACTCCTGTATTTATAGTAGCACAATGGACAATAGCCAAATTTTGGAAAGAGCCCAAATGTCCATCAACTGATGAATGAATAAAGAAGATGTGGTATATATATACAATGGAATATTAGTGATCAAAAAGAATGAAATTTTCCATTTGCAACAATGTGGATGATACTAGAATATATCATGCTAATTGAAATAAGTCAGAGAAAGACAAATACCACATTATTTCACTCATACTTAAGATGCAAAACAGATGAACATAAGGGAAGGGAAGCAAAAATAATATAAAAACAGAGCAGGGGAAAAACCTTAAAAGAATATTAAATGCAGAGAACAAACAGGATTTTGGGGTTGGGTGTTGGATGTGGGGATGGGTTAAATGGGTGAGGGGCATTAAGGAGGATAGTTGTTGGGATGAGCACTGGATATTATATGTAAGTGATGAATCACTGAATTTTATTCCTGAAGTCAGTATTACACTATGTATTAACTAACTTGGATTTACATTTAAAAAAATAATAATGAAATAAAAAATAATAAAAAAATAAAAAGCACACATGAGGGGTGCTTGGGTGGTTGAGTCAGTTAAGCATACTACTCTTGATCTGCACTCAGGTCATGGTCTCGTGGTTCGTGAGTTTGAGTGCAGAACCTGCTTGTGATTCTCTCTCTCTCTCTCTCTCTCTCTCTCTCTCTCTCTCTCTCCTTCTCTCTCTGTCCCTCCCCTGCTCATGCTCTGTCTCTCTCAAAATAAATAAATAAACTTAAAAAAAAAAAGCCTACTTGTAAATACACATGATTTTTTTTTGTTGGTCTCTAACCTTGTAGACTTATACCAGTACCACAGTGTTTGATATAATATAACTTAAAATTTGATAAGTGGTATGGCAGTCAGAAAAACTCCTCCCCAAAGATATTCACATCTGGATCCCTGGAACCTATCAATATGTTACTTTGCATGACAAAGGAACTTGGCAGATATGATTAAATTAAAGCTTTGATATGTAGAGATTATTCTGGATTATCTAGATGGGCTCAATCTAATGCCTAGATCTTAAAAGGGGAGAAGCTTTCCCAGCTGCGATTAGCATGAGAGAAAGATGTGATAGAGGAGATTGGGAAGATACATGCAATATTCTTGGCTTTCAAGATGGAGGAATAAGGCCATCAGCCAGGAATGCCAGCAGTCTCCAGAAGCCGGAAAGGGCAAGGAAATTATACCTCTAAAGCCCATAGATATGAATACCACCCTGCTGACACTTTGATTTTAGCCCAGTGAGACCTGTATTTGTGCTAATCTACAGAAATGTAAGAAAATAAACACACATATAATATGCAATATATAATATAATATAAAATAATATAATATTTTATATCTACCTATATTTATATGTGTATCTATACCTATAGATATTCTATCAGTACTTTTTCTTTGAGGAACCTTAACACACATATTTTCTTAATTATTTCAATAATCTTTTCTAACATTTCTTCATATAAAGCTTTCTCCTACATCTTTTATTAGATTTAGTATTGATTGCCATAGAGGTTTATCGATATTATAAACAGTACCTTTTTTATTTCATTTTATAGTTTGATGCTTGAATATAGTTTTAACATAAATGAATTTTGAATATTAGTCTCATTTTCAGCAATATACCTGAGCTCTACCATGGTTTCGAATAATTGGTCAGTTCTCTTGGATGTTCTATATAGAATATCACATCAGTAAAAATTAACCATTTTGTTTCTACTTTCTAATCCCTTTGGGCTCCTTCTCAGTGTTGTAAAGTGTGTATTTGTGAAAGTAGGCTAAATGATATAATAAATGTAACATTTCAGTGGCCACATAGAGAAAGAGAGAGAGGGTGCCTAGAGGGTTGTATGGAAGGTTTCCTTGTACCTCAGGTCTTGAGGTAGTGAACATCACTTATTCCCATGTTTCTTTACCCAGAATTCAGTCACATGAGTCTACCTAACTGCGAAGGAGACTGAGAGATATGAGCCGTGGGCCCAGGAAGAAAGATAAATAGCAGTTGTTAGTGGTAGCTTGATGTTCTTTGGGTATCTATTTGGATAGAGGAGGTATCAGATATTAAACTGATAAAAACAGATACTACACTTGATCTTAGCAAAAAGGCCAAGAAGTGATGGGTATCTATTTGGAATGAGAGTTGCTGGGCCAAAACATATCATTGTTTTTATACATTCATATTATTTTTACGCTTTATTTTTGTATACAATATAAGGATATTGATATAATTTCAAGTTGGCCTCAAATACTTTGTAACAATACACAATTAGGACTCATTTAAAAAATTGATCTAGCTCTGTCCAAGACTGCTATCTTTTATGAAGTTATAGCAATAGCCTAGTATTTCTTCTATGTAGAAACAAACTTTTAAGGGAGAACATTGCTCAGGGGCTGTTAAGGAGGCCATCTCTGCGAGGAAAAAAAAAACACCCTGTACTAGCTTCTCCATTCCATTGGAAGCATCTGTTTGTTTGGTTTTTTTTTATGTTTACTTATTTTTGAGAGAGAGAGAGAAAGACAGAGCATGAGCAGGGGACAGGCAGAGAGAGAGGGAGACACAGAATCTGAAGGAGGCTCCAGGCTCTGAGCTGTCAGCACAGAGCCCGATGCAAGGCCCAAAACCACGAACCGTGAGATCATGACCCGAGCCAAAGTTGGACACTTAACTGACTGAGCCACGCAGGCACCCTGGAACCACCTTTATATTTATTAAATCAAATAATAATAAAAGTCATGAAAAAACACACTGAAGCTTTTGGAGAGGAGAGGAATGTCTTTTTGGTCACAGAGATGATGGAGGTAAGAGAGTTCACATGACTCTGAAGTGTGCAGAGGCCACAGGCCTTCTCTAGCTCTTGCTGGAAGAAATTCCTCTTTCCCCTCCAGTAGATGCCTCTTTGAATCTCATCCAACTCCATTGAAAATGATCACATCAATACACAGCTTTATTTACATGAAATTTTAGTACCTGGAAGAACAGTTCTCCCTCATTGTTTTCACTTTTGCTCTTCAAGCCCTCACTTAGAAATTGCCACGAAAGCCTCCATACCATTGGTCAAGTATGCACTGAGTTCTCTGTGATGGGCACTAACACTATTAGACTGTAGGTCTAACAAAGGAGTGCTGGGCTTGTAACAATGAAGAGTTTCATTTCAACTTGTTTTATAGAAGAATATAAGTCAGGCATGATGATATATTTAGATATCCAGTGTTCAGGTTAGAGAAAGTTGATTACCTAGGTAACACGTGATTAACAACAGGAAAAGTAGTGACCTGATGATCTGTATGTGACTAAAGTTTAGGTTACCAAACATGATACAGCCCCTATCTCAGATTTTTCCAGTATCTCCTGTTGTTTGAGCTTTGTGGCTACTCAGATTAGGAAATCTACAAAAGCACCAGATTGGGGTGATTTTGCCATCCTATGGCAAAAAGTGCTGCAGAGAGACATCTTCCCTCTAAGAAATACTATGGTTTAGCCAACACATTGCTAGCTGAAATTCCTAGCTGTGAGAAAGGTTAGCAAATTTGCTAGCCAGAATTGCAAAGAAGGTGGAAAGAACGTGATAATTTATTCTGAAGGCTAATTTAAAAAGCAGGCTCCCGGGGCGCCTGGGTGTCGCAGTCGGTTAAGCGTCCGACTTCAGCCAGGTCACGATCTCGCGGTCTGTGAGTTCGAGCCCCGCGTCAGGCTCTGGGCTGATGGCTCAGAGCCTGGAGCCTGTTTCCAATTCTGTGTCTCCCTCTCTCTCTGACCCTCCCCCGTTCATGCTCTGTCTCTCTCTGTCCCAAAAATAAATAAAGGTTGAAAAAAAAAATTAAAAAAAAAATAAAAAAAATAAAAAGCAGGCTCCCCTTAAAATCTACTTAGACCCTTCTCACATTTTTTGATTTCTCCCTGTGTAACTGTATACCTCTTTTCCCTTCCTCCTTCCAATTCTGCTTCTATCTTATATTCTTGTATCTCTCTCAATTTCCCCAATATTTACCTTTTGTCTTCTTTTTTCTTCTTCTCCCACTCTTTCTTCAACTTCTTTATCATATTTTCTCTTCTCTCACCTCCCACCTTTTTGTCACCTCCTCATAAGTCACAGGAGTAAATATATTTCTATTATTGGCCATTAATGTTAAAGACAGATTTTATTTATTTCTTGGTCTTTTTTTTTTTTTTTTAATTTTTTTTTTCAACGCTTATTTATTTTTGGGACAGAGAGAGACAGAGCATGAACGGGGGAAGGGCAGAGAGAGAGGGAGACACAGAATCGGAAACAGGCTCCAGGCTCTGAGCCATCAGCCCAGAGCCTGACACGGGGCTCGAACTCACGGACCGCGAGATCATGACCTGGCTGAAGTCGGACGCTTAACCGACTGCGCCACCCAGGCGCCCCTATTTCTTGGTCTTAATACAACATTCAAATTAATTGAATGTTCCATATACAACTTCATGTTATGTGACCTCATCTGAATACTCGGTTTAGAATAGGACTGAGGACTCTACATTTTTACCAAATACCCACAGGTGATTCTGCTGTGGGTGTTCTGTAAGATTACATTTTGTAAAATCCTGCTTTTGCTCATTTTTCACAGTTACCAGTACTACCTCCCATGCTGCAATTTGAAAACCTCCTCTTTTCTTAAATTCCAATGTCCACTATTTACAGATGACCTTGCATATTACTTTATAGAGAAAAGGTAATAATGTGAGTTTTTTCAGTTTTCATCTTTTGACAACCACTAAGGATGTGTCTCTTTTTTTCCCCTGAATTCATCCTTGCAACCCTTCTTTTATCAAAGCTGAAAGTGTGCTCTGAAATTCCATCATTCAGAAGACAAGTCCATCTCCCCCAGCCCCCATTATTCCTTCTCTTTACCTTTCTCTCTCCCTCCCTCTGTTCCTCTTTTTCTCTCTCCCCTCCTCCTCCCACCCCTCTCTGCCCTACTAATTCCTTAATGTTTTTGTTGTCACTGCTACTATTATTGATATGAAGATATATCTCTTTTACAAACTGATAAGCTTCTTGAGGACAGGGTTCACATAATCATCTTTATATACCTACAAAGCAC
>NW_024412388.1:62987125-63024625 GCF_014898765.1 Herpailurus yagouaroundi
GTGCTTTGTAGGTATATAAAGATGATTATGTGAACCCTGTCCTCAAGGTAGAGATGTCATACATCTTGTTCATAATTATATCCCCATTATCAGAGTACTTGCAAATAACTGGTGCTAAATAAATAAATATTTCTTGAATGAATGAATGAATGAACAACCTTATGAGTTATATAAGACTGATATTAATGCATACCTATTTGACAAATAAGTAAATGAAAGCACCAATGTTCATCTCAGCTTTTATACAACATTACCTTCTTCCAAAGAAAATAATAACAGCTTACATTATTGAACTCTTACTAAATGCTAAGCACCCTTCTAAGCACTAAGAATGTACTGTGCTATTAATCCTCCCAACACTCCTATGAGATAGGTGCTATTATTATCCTCATTTATTGATGAGGGATCTGTGCAACTGAGTAATTAAGAAACTTACCCAAGCTTATAAAATGAGTGAAAAGTGAACCAGAATTTGAACCCAAACATTCTGATTCAAGAATCTATGCCCTTAAATACTACATTAAATCTATTAAATTAATTAATAAAGGTAAATCACTAACACAGTGTCTGGCACATAAGTGTTATGTTAACTAGGTATTATTAAGTTGCTTTGTTGGTGAAACTCTTTTTTAAATATTTGCCCATGTTTATTGGTTCTACCAAGAGCTTTAAATCAATATTTATTTTTTCCCTTGAAGATACTGAGTCAATCCAGCACCACTTATTGAAAAGGCTTTCCTTTTCTTCATTGAATTACTTTGGCTCCTTTGTGGAAAATCAGTTGGCTATATATGCATTGACGTATTTCTAGACTTCTATCTATCCCATTGATCTATGTCTTTCTTTTTGATAATACCAAACTGTCCTGATTAATGTAGCCTCTTATAATATGTTTGTGCTATTCAATATAGTATTCACTAACCTAGCTATTTAAATTTAAATTAATTAAAATAGAATGAAATTAGAATTTCAGTTATTTAAGTGCAGGAGCCACATTTAAAATGCTTAACAGCCACATGTAACTAGAGACTACTACATAGTACAACACATAATTACAGCACATGTCAACTATCATAGAAAATTGTATTAAACAGTGCTGTAGAAAGTCTTGAAATTGGATAGAACTTTTTTCTTTTAAAAATTGCTTTTGTTGATAATTTTATATATCTATAACAATTGTAAGTATCTATGCACCAAACATGAAAGCACCTAATACATAAAACAACTATTAACAAACATAAAGGAAGAAATTGACAGTAATACAATAATATTACGGGATTTAACACTCTACTTACATAAATGGATAGATCATCCAGAGAGAAAATCAACAAGGAAAGGATGGCTGACACATGTGAATGACACATTAGACCGGGTGGACCTAACAGTAACACACATGTTCAGAATATTCCATCCAAAAACAGCAGATTACACATTCTTTTCAGAATAGACTTCATGTTAGGCCACAAAATAAGTCTCAATAAATTCAAAAAGTTTGAATTCATATCATGCATCTTTCTAATCATAACAGTATAAAACTAGAAATCAATCATAAGAAAAAAATCTGGAAATAACGCAAATATGTGGAAGCTAAATAATGTGCTGCTAAACTATGAATGGGTTAACCAAGAAATGAAAGAGGAAATTAAAAAATATGTGGATACAATGAAAATGAAAACACAGTGGTCCAAAATCTTTGAACAGGAAAAGCTGTTCTAAGAGGGAAGTTTATACCAATACAAGTTTATACAGAGGGAAGTTTCTACCTCAAGAAAAAAAAAAATCTCGAACAACCTAACCTTAAACACAAAGAGGCTAGAAAAAGAACATCAAACAAAGCCAAAAATCAGTAGAAGGAAGAAAAATAATAAAGATTAGAGCAGAAATAAACTAAATAGAAACTAAAATAATAATAGAACAGATCAATGAAACCAGGAGCTGGTTCTTTAAAAAGATCAACAAAATTGAAAAACCTTTAGCCAGATTCATCAAGAAAAAAAGAGAGAGGATTCAAATAAATAAAATAAGGAATGAGGAAGGAGAAATAAAAACTAACATCACAGAAATAAGAGGGATTATAAGAGAATTATTAAATATCATATCCAACAATCTTAAAGAAATGGATAAATTTATAGAAACATATAACCTTCCAAAACTGAAGGAAAAGAAATAGAAATTTTGAACAGACCAATTATTAGCAAAAGAATTGAATCCATAATCAAAAAGTGGACTTCAAACAAAAAATTCACAGGTGAGTTCTACCAAACATTTAAAGAACATTAATACCTATTCTTCTCAAACTACTCCAAAAAGTGGAAGAGAAAGAAAAGTTTCTACATTCATTCTAGAAGGCCAGCATTACCCTGGTACCAAAAACAGATAAAGAAAGATACTACAAAAAAAAGAAAACTACAGGCCAATATCTCAAAAGAACACAGACGCAAAAATCCTCAACAAAATATTAGCGAACCAAATCCAACAGTACATTAAAATATCATTCATGATGATCAAGTGGAACTTATTCCAGGGACAAAGAGGTGTTCAATATTTGCAAATCAATAAACATCACATTAACAAGGGAAAAAATAAAAACCATATGATTATCTCAAAAAAGTGATTTGGTTATTTTATTCTAGGTTCTTTGTACTTTCAAATAAATTTTAGAATCAGATAGTCAATTGGTACGTCAAAGCTACTAAAATTTTGTTTGGGGTTGCGTTGAGTCTATTGATCGATTTGGGAGATCTACAATGTTATTGAGTCTTCCAGTTCAGAAACATCTCTCTCCATTTATATAGGTCTTCTTTAATTTCTCCCAGCAGTCTTCTGTTTTAGTATATAGAACTTGAAAATCTTTTGTCAGATTTATTACTAGGTATATTGTTTTTGTCATGATTGTAAATAAAAGTTTTAATATTTTATTTCTAATTGCTGTTAGTATGTAAGAATTCATTTTTTAAATTTATGTCTGTCTGCATTTATTTATCGTATGTAAATAGGATGATGGATGTTAACTAAACTTATTGTGGTAGTCATTTCATTATATAAGTCAAGTCAACATGCTGTACACTTTACACTGAAACAGTGCTTTGTGTCAATTACATCTAGATAAAGCTGGGAAAAAAAGAAAACATCTTTTGTTTCAAAGTATAATTGGCATACAATGTTACATTAGTTTCATGTGCACAATACACTGATTTAACAACTCAATATGTTATGCTATGCTATGCTCAAGTGTAGCCACCATCTGTGACCATACAATGCTATCCCAATACCATTGACTATATGTGCTATATATGCTATGTTGTACCTTTCATCTCATGACTTATTATATATATATATATGTATATATACGTGTGTATATATATGTATACATATATATACACGTGTATATATGTGTATACATATACATTTATATGTATATGTATACATATATATAATTATATATAAAACATATAATAATATATATTATATGTAAAATATAAAATATATAATATGTAAATATACATAAAATATATAAATATATATAATTATATATATGCTTATTTTATATGCTTTTTTATAGTCTTTGCCTTGCCTTATTGCAAAGCTTGTGCCTCCAGTACAATGTGGAGTAGAAGTACGGAAAGTGGGCATCCTGGTTTGTTCTCAATTTCAGGGGGGGAATGCCCTTTAAGGAACTTTAAGGAAGTTCCTTACTTCCCTATTTTGCTAAGGGCTTTTACCATGAATGAGTGTTGATGCTTTGTCTGAAAATCTGGAAATAATCATGTGGGGTTTTTCTCCTCTATTCCGTTAAAGTGATTAATTACACGGCTTGATTTTTACACATAAAATCAACCTTAAATTCCTTCTTGGATAACCCTACTTGATCACCATGTATTGTCTTTTTAATATGTTGCTCAATTTGTTTTTGCTAATATTTTGTTAAAATTTTTTGCATCTATATTATTGAGAAATACTGGTTCATAACTTCCAGCTTTTTGTAATATCTTTGTCAAGTTTTGGTATTATGCTCTATTGAGAAATATTGGTCCACAACTTCCAGCTTTTTGTAATGTCTGTCAAATTTTGGTATTATGCTGGTTTCATGAGTGAGTTGGATAGTGATCCTCCATCCTCTGTTTTCTGAAAATGTTTTGTAAGATAAGTCTGGACTTATTACTCCCTTAAATGTTTGATAGACTTCACCAGTGAAACCATCTTAGGTCAGAATTTTCTTTTGGAGAAGGGTTTTGATAACGAAGTCAATTAATTAAATACATAAAAGTGCATTCAAATTTCTCCATTTTTTTGCTTGTGTCAATATTATTAAGTTGATTTTTCAGGAAAATATTTTATACATTTTCAAGTTTGTTGCAATGAAGTTATTTATAGTATTCACTTATACTTTTAATGTCTTCAGGATCAATGGTAATAATATTTTTCATTCCTGATATTGGTAAACTTTTTTCTCTTTTATCTTTGTCATTCTAGGTAGAAAGTTGTCAATATCATTGGTCTTTACAAAGAATCACTTTCTGGCTCTATTAATGTTTTCTATGTTCTATTTTCATTTTGTTGACTAATTTTCTTTATTGCTTCCTTCACTCTACTCTTTGGGTTTACTTTCTTGATTTTTATCCGGTTTCTTATAGGGAACTTTAGGTCATTGAGTTTAAACCTTCTTTTTAAATATAAGAATTTAAAGTGATGTTTTCCTCCAAATACTGCTTTAGCTGCACTCAACAAAGTTTTAATGTCATATTTTTTGTTGTCATTCAGTGCAAAACATACTGTAATTTCCCTTACGACTTTCTCCTTGACTCATGAATTATTTAGAAATATGTGGTTTATTTTCAACATATTTGGTGTTTTCCTAGATACTTTTATTATTTATAAATACTTTATTTATTGTCAGAGAATACTGTCTACATAATTTTTTTCCTCTTAAAATTTACTGAGGCTTCTTTATGGTCCAACATATAGTTTACCTTGAATTTATCATACATACCTGAAAAGAAGTGTATTCTGCAGTTGTTGGATGTAATATTATTTAATTGTCAATGAGTTCATTTTTGATTGTGTTGTTCACATCTTCTGTGTCTCTACTGATATTTCATTTTTTGTGGTTTTACATTTCCCTAATGGCTAAAGATGTTCATCCTTTTCATGTTGCCTATTGGTTATTTATCATTTTTTTAGAAGTATGATATGAGGTAAATATCGAGTTCTATTATTTTCCCATATACATATTAAACTTCACCATGATGACTTGTCAAAAAGTAATTTTCTTTATAAATTGAATTATACTGGGAACATGTACAACATCAATTGATTTTATGTGGGGGTTCTGTTCTGGATTATCCATTCTTTTATTTTAATCTACATTTTTATCCTTAGGTCAATACCACACTGTTTTGATTGCTGTAGCTTTACAGTAGATCTTGAAATCAGATAAAATACGTGTACCTAACTATATTCTCATTCAGTATTATTTTACATATTCTAGATTTCATGCATTTCCATATATATTTAAAAAGAAGTTTGTCAACTTCTGTCAAAGATACTTGCTAGGATTTTGACTAAGATTGAATTGAATCTATAGGTGAATCTGGGGAGAAATGACGATAATATTGAGTTCTCTAATTCATAAGTAAGGCGCATCTTTAAACTGGTTTGGGTCTTCTTCAATTTCATTAGTGTTTGCTAGTTTCAGTTTATAGGATTTGTAGTATATACATTTTTTAAAGATGTGATTTTTTTTAATGTCTATTTTTATTTTTGAGACAGAGACAGAGCATGAACGGGGGAGGGCTAGAGAGAGAGGGAGACACAGAATCCAAAGCAGGCTCCAGGCCCAAGCTATCATCACAGAGCCCAATGTGGGGCTTGAACTCACGGACCATGAGATCATGACCTGAGCTGAAGTTGGACACTGAGCCACCCAGGCGCCCCTAGGATTTGTACTATTTTATTGTACTATTTGTACTATTTTACGATAGTAAATGGCACTTTTTCATGTTTAAATTTTAATTTTCAGGAGTATTTTTGTGCTTGTATATGACAATACAATTAGTTTCTGTATATTGACTTTGTATTCTGTGACCTTGCTAAACTCATTCATAAGTTCTAGTACCTTTTCTTTAGGTTTCTTAGTATTTTGTGTACCCCATAGTGGTGTCTACAATATGACAGCTTTATTTCTTTCTTTCTAATCTGCATGCCTTTCTTAGCATACTGGCTAGCTGAATAGAACCTTGGAGGAAAACATTCAGGCTTTCACTCTTTTTTTAAGTTTATTTATTTATTTTGAGAAAAAGAATGTGAGCGGAGAGGGCAGAGAGAGAGTGGGAGAGAGAGAGAGAATCCCAACGCGGGGCTTAATCCCATGAATTGTGAGATCATGACCTGAGCTGAAATCAAGAGTCAGATGCTTAACCAACTGAGCCACCCAGGCAAGCCCATTACCTATAGGTTTTCTAAAAATACACTTTGTCCCTCTCTCTCTGCTGCTCCCCTGCTTGCTCTCTGTCTCTGTCTCTGTCTTTCTCAAATAATAAACATTAAAAAAAAAAAAAAAAAAGAGGAGATGGCGGAAAAATAAACCCAACTTCAAAGCTTCTTGTCAGTATTGAGTCTTCCAGTCAGCTTCATATAGTTTGCCTGAAAAGAGCTGAAGTCTTAGTTTTCATAGCTTTAGAGTTGGCAGAGTGATTAGATGGCAAATTTCATGTAGAAAACTTACATCTAATTTCTGCCTGGTGTCCTGCCTTTAACAACACATGGGGCCACATTACATTATAACACAAATGTCATGCAAATAGTCGGGCCAACAGCTCTGGGAAACAAATACTGTATTATAAAACAGTACACCCTATGGGCTTGAATTGTCATTCATTAATACGGTTTCCAGTGAGAGTGACATTTCCATCTGATGCAGAGCTGAAAGCAGATCCTACATGAAATCCCCTTCCTTTTCTGCACCTGGTTTCCCCTCCCCCTTCCCTGCCAGCCCCTCCACAGAGAAGGGCTGCTCAGGCCTGGTTCCTGTCACTAGCCAGGCTACAGCCTCAAATCCCAAGTCTGTGTTCTGGTTTCCCTCTGGGTCTTACTAGAGGTTTATCGACAAAACACAGGCTCCTCAAGATATGTCTGAAAAGCCCACTGCATTCAACAGGAAGATATGATCATCTTTTAGTGGTGAACACCATTCTGTGTGTTGTCATTGTGTAGAAAATGTTCTACAAGTGTGTGTATGGAGGGAGGTGGACTTGGGGAGGTGGGATGTTTTCACTCTACTAGTGAAACACCCACATCTCTGCCAAAAACCTAAGATCCGGTCCCCTTTGGGGAACACTCTCTCTAGGTTTTACTGTGGAAACCATCTGCTCTCTCTGTGAGTATTGGCTCCCCAGGGAAATTCAGGCCTCTCAAAGTTTTGGCCTCATGTCTGGGGGAATTCCATACCCAAGCCAGCCAACACTTGGCTTGTCCTTCTTGGAGAGAAGATTTTGTGGATCCAGGATTTACATGTGCTTATCCTTGGGGCCAAAAATTATCCAGAGATATAACTGAGCTTTCTAATTATGCAGATAAATACCAAATATTCTCTGTCTCTCTCTCTTTCTCTCTCTCTCTCATGCTCTCTCTTTTTAGTCAAAGAAATTCATTATCATGGAGTATAAATAGTCCTGGAATTTGTTTCAATTTTGTTAACTACCACATAACCTGGGACAAGTTGTAGATGAAACCTAGATATTGAATGGGCTGAATTCAGTAGGATATGAGCAACAACAACAACAATAACAACAACAAATGAAATAAAATGACATTCTTTTTCACTGATGTCTCTTCAGACTTAATGGGCTGCATCTTCTTCACTACCACAATAAAATCTTGGCAGAATCTTTCCAGTATAGTCAGATAATGGAAGTCACTTTTATGCATAATCAGAGTCTCATTATAGGACTAATAGTGGCATAATCACTGCTCCTTATTCTTATCACTACCACCATACTTTATCCTACTTTCTTACCCCAGCTTGCTATTGCTTTAGGCCCGAAAGTCCAGAATGGTGGAAGGGAACTCTTGGCTTTCCTCTTTAACTTATTTTTCTTCTCCTTTCACTATTTTTACACCTTCTTTGGGTCCTTCAGGGTTGGAGGTGAGGATTAAGAACTGGTAAGCAGCAGGAAAGATCTTACTTCAGTTGAGATTACTTCAGGGAGTAATCTGTGATGGAACCCTTTGAGTGCAGAAGTGTTCTAAAGCTGATTCTTCTTCTAATAGGATGTTCCTGTGTGTTCCTCAGTGATATCCTCATTGGATCTCTCCAACTGCAACTTCCTTGATGTTTACTTGTTGCTTGCTTACTGCTTAAAATTCTTCCTTCATCCTCTGAGAATGTGGTAGTCAGCTCTGTCATTGGGGCCACACCACAGTCCATGCAGTTTCTTTTGGGTGGGGTATGGAATTCAAAGTAGCTCCATATTGCCTCTGTTCCATGTGGTCCATATTTGATCCACAAGAAAAACTCATCCATCCTTGTCCCGTCATACTGTTGGTGAAAGGGCTTTTTATTCCCAAGGTAGTCCTCTTCCACTCTGCTCTACTGTATTGGGCCAATCTATCTCCAGTTTCTTTTGCCATCCTTATGCTTCCAGACTGCAGGATAATAGGTCAGCCTCTCCAAGTAATTACCTTGAAACCCTCTTTCTTATTTAGATCAAAACAGGGGAGGAAGAAACCTTTTTATCCCTAAAGAATGGAAATGTACAACATATCAACAGCTATCTCCAGAGTAATCCTCTTTCTCAGCCATTTCAACTTCAACTCTTTATATCTTCAAGGTGGATATTGGCTAAAGATCTGAAAATCAGGTCCATATATCTCCAAATCCAATATCCTGAATAAGTAGGTAATATATATTACATCATTATAGATTAATAGAACTCTGGAGCTCTCAAAAAGGAAATTACAATTAATGGGGGGTCAAAGCCTTATGATTAATGTTAGGCATTTTTGGCAGTAATATTGTATCCTCTCAATGCATCATACCAGGAGGAAAATGATGTCTATTTTCCCTACTACTGTAGAGGTTAGCTTTGAGTACTAAGTAATGTGGGCCAGGTTTCTTCACTATAAAGTTACTATCTCTCCTTTGTAATTAATAAATTTCGTGTGGGGAGATATTTTGAAACTATGTTAAGTATCCCATTTCTTGCCAAACTTTCACTCATTAATTTCAGGACCTAGTGATAATTCTTGTGTAAAACAATTATTACTATATTAGTTGCCAAATAATTGTAAATTCATATGTTTTTAATAAATTAGGATATAAAGTAAAGAAGTGACAACATGAAGGAAAAAAAAAAAAGAGAAATATATCAGGAAGATTTTAAAAAGAACCAAAGAGAATGACCACAATGAAAGACAGCATCTTTGAAATTAGCAAGTCAATGGATGAATTAAATACATATTAAACACAGCTTAAAAGAGAATTAACATGGACCTTTAATTTATTCAGAATCCATCCCATTGAATTAAAGAGAAAAATTTTAAAGCAAAATAAGGAGACTTGGAGGGTAGAATGAGAAATAGTAACCTAAGGTTAAAGGATGTTTCAGAAGGAAAAAAGGAAAGAGAGAAAATTTTCAGAGAGTTGGTAAAAATTTTTCAAAATGCGATGAACCCTCAGACTCAGGAAATGTAAGAAGCAAAATAAATAAAGCTAAGCCCACACTAGACAGACCTTAGTGAAATTGTACGACATCAAAAACTAAAAGAAATTTAAAAGCAAACAAACTTTTTAAAAAAGACTGGTTGGTTGCAAATATTGAAAATTCAACTGACAGCAGATCTGTAGGCAACAACAGAAGTCAGAAGACAATGGAATAATATTTTCATGCTAAGAGAAAATAACTGTCAACATAAAACTCTATATTGAGCTAAACAACCATTTAAAAGTGAAGTTATATAAAGACTTTAAGATGAAAAATATTACAGGTTTTATTACTAATAATTTCTCTTTTAAAAAATTTTTAAAAGTTTGTAGTAGGTAGAATTCTACCATGGTCCCACCATACTCACCCTGGTTGTAAACATACCTCCTACTAGTCATTAAGTTAAACAATAATCTAGGTACTGCTGTGAAGACATTTTGCTGATGTATTGGCCTTTCAAAATCAGTTCATCTTAAAATAGGGGAATTATCACATGAGTCCTTTAAATCTAGGCGTAGAGGTTAGAGATAGAGGAAGTCAGAGAAAGTCGAAGTATGTGAGGGTATTGAGAAGGTCACATAGCAAGGGACTGTGGACAGCTTTAAGGAGAGAACAGTGACCCTTGGCAAGCATCTACCAATAGAATTAAAATATAAGTCCTATAACCACAAAGAACTGAATTCTGCCAATATATTGAATGGTCTTAGAAGCAGATTCTTTCCTAGAGCCTCCAGAAAATAGTGTGGTGCCTTAATTTCAACTTTGTGAGACTGAACACAGGCCCAAGCTTTGGCCTATGTCTGGACTCCTAATCTACAAAAACAGAGATAACAGATGTATGTTGTTTCAAACCACTAAGTTTGCAGTAATCTGTTACACTGCCATGAAATAATAATCTGCATAGTTTAAGAAGATGGAAACTTGAGATCTAAAAAGCAGTGAGCAACTAAACAAGCACTGACTGTATTAAGAAATACAACAAAAGTAATAATGGAGCCATACAAAGATGTTGGAAATAAAACATTAGTAAAAACTATATTTGAAACATAAAGATGATCAGAGTCAAAAGTTAGAACTTGTTTTGGAAGAGGATAAAGGTATTGATTAATTTCAGATTATGTAAAATCAGGTATTCATGTTAAAAATACAAGGCAGCCACTAAAAATCATAAATAGAATATATAACTTTTATTTCCACTGCAGTCTAGGTAATTTCTTAGATTTAGTTTTCATATCATACATTCTCTCCTTAGCTGAGCCTAATTGCTTTTTATCCTTATTGAAGTTTATTTTGCTTTGTATTGCACCTTGTCTTTGTGTTATGTAATGTACTTACCAAATAAAGATGAAGAGTGATTTATTATTACTGTATTATAATATTTAATGATGAAAATTATAGATATGGAGAAAATTAAAAATAAATCAATTACCGTAATTCACCACTATTAGCATTACTATATCTTTGTGTTGGCATGCTTATATATATAAATATATAACATATAAATATATAATATATAAATGATATATATATATAATATATACATATAATATAATAAGGGTGTGTGTGTGTGTATATATATATATATATATACATATTATATATATATATAATATAGCTATAGAAGTCATACTTTTGTGAGGTAGTATAGTGTAATAGTTAAAAACATAAACTTTGAAATCTGAGAGACTTGAATTCAAGTCCACTTCACCATTTATAGGCTATGTGTACTTGAGTAAATTATTTAGCCTTCTGAGCCTCAATTTCTTTATCTGTTGTATGCACAGGATGATGACAGTACTTTCCTCATAGAGTGGTCATTAACTATTGAACTTCAGTGACTATTTTTAATTCCTAAAGTGTCCTTTTTCAAACAATCTTGTTCTTATAGTGCCTTGTAATTTCATAAAAATCCTTATTTCCTTTTCTGTCTCTTCAATCACTTTAAATACACATTTTTAGGGTTTTTTGGGTAGTTCTGACTTTTCAGATTCTTAGGCTGCAAAATCCTTTTGTTGTAATCTCTGTCCTCTGATGGATTGTTTCTTTGTGTAGTCCACATTTTTTTTTTCATGAGTAGATTTTAGGTCCTGTATATAGGTTCTAAATCTTCCTGGTCCATGGCTTCATGAGCTCACACGAATATCATTATGGCTATCGTTCACTCTTTTTTTAGAGACAGAGAGAGCACATGCTCTAGTGGGGGAAGGGCAGAGAGAGAGGAAGACAGAGAATCCAAAGCAGGTTCAGTGTTGACAGCACAAAGCCTGATGTGGGGCTGAAACCCACAAACCATGAGGTCATGACCTGAGCTGAAGTTGGATACTCAACTGATTGAGCCACCCAGGTGTCCCTATTGTTCACTCTTAATTCTAGCATATGTATGTTCTTTTTCTTACTTGCTTGACTGTATATTTGAGTTATTTCATACTGAATTTCTATGTGTTTGTGTTATCAAAACTGTAGGAATTCATTTCCATTAGTAAAATTTTAGACATGGCTACCAAAATTGAGAAAAACTTGAGAGTGGACACTTAGCTTCCTAGCCATCTCAGATGATATCATGTAAGCACCAATTGTTTCTATCAAAGTGAAAGGCTGGCCTTAATTCATATGCTAACTCATCAGCTCCCCCTTCCTGAATCAAAAGCATACATGCCACTATATTAGTTAAGCAATGCATTTTCATTGGTTATAAGAGCTGTGGGGAATGATGAGGAAGGGACACAAGATGTTTGCGGAGGGCAGGAGAGAAAGTATAGAGCAGGAGGTGACTGTTGTAATAGTCTGAGTTCTGAGTAAATCAAGAGCTTGTGAGTAAATGTGCCTTTGAGCTTTAACATATGACATATTTCCCTGGACCTTCCCCAGAGAGCAATACTTAGTGAGCTGCTAAGAGAAATGATCAAAAATGTTAGAATTACTTTGTGACAACATGCAACTTTATAAGATACTTTTCTATGAGAAATGTGTACTAGTGTAATAACCGTGTTACATTATGGACTAAAGAACAACACAATGTTGACCAATGACAAAGCTTTCTATAATGTAAAAACAAAAAAATATATAATCTACATGTACTAGGTAGTTGTAACATTACAATAAAGACAGATTACTAAAAAATATCTTAAATCATGAATCTGAAAACTATAGTGCAATTCAAACAGACATTTCAGGCTTAGCCCAAGCCTGAATTAGTCCTTAATGGTGGCATTTTGTTCTTCAGTTTGCAAACATGTTTTGTAGCATCATTAGGGCATACACATTTCAAGTTAGAAGCCCTTATCTGGAGCATAAAAATTACACTGAAGACTTTAGACAATGAATCCCAGACATCCCTTTTTTCATAGGCAACATTAACATTAGATGCAATTACATAGAATCTAATTTACTCTCTAGCAAGACTGGGAAATGATCTGGCTTGGTGGATAATTTGGCTGTTATCAGGCATACTACACTTAGTTTTATTCCCCTAAAGGGCCTTACGGGGAGGTCAAATAGGAACAAAACAGATTTTTTTACCACTGTGCTAAAACATCACTTTTTCCTCCTCTCCTGGTCTGCCAAGATTCAAACCCTAACTAATACTGGCACATTACTTAACCACTCCATGTCTGTTTCCTCATCTTAAAGTGTGAGTATTACCTATGTCATGTTCTGATTGTGAGGATTACATGATTTAAATAATAATTTGCTGTTATTATCTTAATACTATGATATTATCACTTTTATTATTTTAGATCCTCTGGGAAAAAATTAAAATGATAATGATGATAACCAAAATTATTTTACAGAAGACTTTCTATTAGATGTATCTATTGGGTACTTATACTGGGCCAGGCAATTTATATTGATTATATCTTATTTCCCTAACAAAACTGCAGAGGAAGCACTTTGATCCCCACTTTACAAATGATGAAGTTGTGGTTCAGAGAAGTTAAGGAACTTAATTATGAGCACACAGCCAGCATATTGATTTGAAAGAATTCCTTCTGTCACCAAAAGACCTATGCTCTTTCTACTATTTCTCAGATCCAAGGACAACACAAACTGAATGGGGAAGGGATCCTGGCCACTTCTATTTCCCTGAATGGAAAGAAAGTCTAGTTAGTGTGGAGCAGGGGACCTATATATAGCTATGTCTTAGACAGGGGACTGGAAGGAGTCTCAGCTCTTCCACTGACAGGCTGTGGTTTTTGTGAGTCATCTCACCTCTGTGATCCTCATTTCCTCATTGGTGGAAAGGGGAACTTGGACAAGACTAGTGTGCCTATCCATTTAACTTCTCTGAGTCTCGGTTTCTTTGTCTACAAAACAGGATTATAAGCTTGGCTGCCCTGGGAAATATGGGAGATAAAAGTGATTTTGAAAGTGTGAAGTTCTAGTTACCTATTGCTGCAGAAAAACCCACCAAAAACAATGACTTCAAGCAATAACCATGAATTATTTTGATAACGAAGCTGGATTTTGATAAGACCCAGCTAGACAATTTTTCCTCAGGGTCTGTCATGGAGTTGAAGTCTGACAGTGACCAGGCCTTCGCATACCTCTAAAGTGTCTTCACTTACACTGCCTGGGCTGGAATGATGCAAACATCTGGTTAGTGGAGGTTATGGGGCTGTTTTTTTCTTTCCATATGTCATCACTCCATATAGACTCTCCACAAGGCAGCCTCGGGATAGCCAGACTTCCTACATGGTGGCTGGAGCTCCAACAGTTAGTATCCTATGAAAAATTAGCAGATGAGGCATAGTCATTTCTAATCTAAACCCAGAAGTTACATAGCATCACTTCTGCTGCTCTGTATTCCTCAAGGCAGTTACCAAGTCACCCTCTGCTTCGTAGGAGGGGACACAGACTCCATCTCTTCACAGAAAGAGTGTTAAAGAATTACAGACATCTTTTAAAACCACCACAAATTGCTATAAAGGATAGGTATTGTTATTACTAATTTTATCCAGCTGCAGCTCATTCTCTTGGGGGATTATTAACAGCAAATGTAAAACATTTCATATTGAGTGCATTCTAAAGCTGCCTTCTCCAAATGTGAAATTGTTGTGTTCTCAGAAAATATCCACCAACTCTTCTACTAGCCAAAGTAAAACATAACCTGGAAAGAAAATTCTTGTTAAAATACTACTAGTGTGATGCTATTTCAAGCCAAGTACATTTTTTAAAAAACCCATCTGCTTAAAACAGATTATTCTCTATTTTTTTCTGTCTGTTAGCCTGGATAATAAAGAAGTGACTATAATAAGCATATTGGGGCATTTGGTTTTTGCAAATGTTAGCAGTACTTTGATCTATGCTAAGTGATGTAGGCCTTTTAGCAAGGAGGTATGCAGCCTGTAGAAGAAGAAAGATGGGATGCATGATTTCTCCTGAGCTAACAGAGTCTTAGAAGGATGGAAGTTCCATCACTCATTAAAGACGAAGTCCTGCTGAGAAGTCTAAATGACTAACTCAGGCTTTCAAGGAGTTATCTGTTTATCCAATACTGAAATCCAAGTCTTTTAACTCATCAGTGTTCATTCTACTATTGTACACGGTTTTTCAAGATCACTACAATGCTTGCATGGTTTTCTACTTGCGTATAAAATGCATTGAGAAGCTGAATAGCTCTGAATAATGGTTTCATAATAAATGCTGTGCTGATTAAGCCCATCCTATCAAGTGGACATACCTTTTCAATAATGGTAAGTTCTTTTATGTTAGAAGTAAATAAATCAGTAAATACCCCCCAATTTCCTTCATTCACTGCTATAATTGCCTTTATCCACAATTCATAAATTTATCCCAACCCTTCTTGAATCTACAGATGACTCCTAAAAATGTGGGGGTTAAGGGCACTAACTGCCTACATAGGCAAAAATCTGCATATAACTTTCAATTTCCCCAAAACTTAATGATTAATAGCTATTATTGACCAGAAGCCTTGCCAATAACATAAGCTATCAACTGACACATATTTTGCATGTTATATGCACTGTATACTATATTTTAAAGAAAATTGAGCTAGAGAAAAGAAAATGTCATTAAGAAGATCATAAAGACGCAGCAAAGGCGGTCATAAGAGGAAAGTATATAGCAATCCAGGCCTTCCTAAAGAAGGAAGAAAGATGTCAGATACACAAACTAACCTTATGCCTTAAGGAGCTGGAAAAAGAACAGCAAATAAAACACAAAACGAGCAGAAGACAAGAAATAATAAAGATTAGAACAGAAATCAATGCTATCAAAACCAAAAAAACAGTAGAACCAATCAATGAAACCAGAAGCTGGTTCTTTGAAAGAATTAACAAAATTGATAAACCACTAGTCAGTCTGATCAAAAAGAAAAAGCAAAGGACCCAAATAAATAAAATCAAGAATGAAAGAGGAGAGATCACAACCAACACAGCAGAAATAAAAACAATAATAAGAGAATATTATGAGCAATTATATGCCAATCAAATGGGCAATATGGAAGAAATGGACAAATTCCTAGAAATATATACACTACCAAAACTGAAACAGGAAGAAATAAAAAATTTGAACAGACCCATAACCAGTAAGGAAATCGAATTAGTAATCAAAAATCTCCCAAAAAACAAGAGTCCAGGGCCAGATGGCTTTCCAGGGGAATTCTACCAAACATTTAAGGAAGAGTTAACACCTATTCTCTTGAAGCAGTTCCAAAAAATAGAAATGGAAGAAAAACTTCCAAACTCTTTCTATGAAGCCAGCATTACCTTAATTCCAAAACCAGACAGAGATCCCATTAAAAAGGAGAACTATAGACCAATTTCCCTGATGAACATGGATGCAAAAATCCTCAAGATATTAGCCAACTGGCTCCAACAATACATTAAAAAAATTATTCAGCATGACCAAGTGGGATTTATACCTGGGATGCAGGGCTGGTTCAATATCCGCAGAACAATTAACACGATTCATCACATCAATAAAAGAAAGGACAAGAACCATATGATCCTCTCAACAGATGCAGAGAAAGAATTTGACAAAATACAGCATCCTTTCTTGATAAAAACTCTGTAGAAAGTAGGCATAGAAGGAGCATACCTCAATATCATAAAAGCCATATATGAACGACCCAACAGTAATATCATCCTCAATGGGGAAAAACTGAGAGCTTTCCCCCTAAGGGCAGGAAGAAGAGAGGGATGTCCACTCTCACCACTGTTATCCAACATAGTATTGGAAGTCTTAGCCTCTGCAATCAGACAACACAAAAAATAAAAGGTATCCAAATCAGCCAGGAGGAGGTCAAACTTTCACTCTTTGCAGATGACATGATACTCTATATGGAAAACCCAAAAGATTCCACCAAAATACTGCTAGAATTGATTCATGAATTCAGCAAAGTTGCAGGATATAAAATCAACGCACAGAAATCGGTTGCATTCCTATACAACAACAATGAAGCGACAGAGAGAGAAATCAAGGAATAGATCCCATTTACAGTTGCACAAAAAACCATAAAATACCTAGGAATAAATCTAATCAAAGAGGTGAAAAATCTATATGCTGAAAACTATAGAAAGCTTATGAAAGAAATTGAAGAAGGCACAAAAAAAATGGAAAAAGATTCCATGCTCCTGGATAGGAAGAATAAATATTGTTAAAATGTCGACACTACCCAAAACAATGTACATATTCAATGCAATCCCTATCAAAATAACACCAGCACTCTTCACAGAGCTAGAACAAATAATCTTAAAACTTGTATGGAACCAGAAAAGACCCTGAATAGCCAAAGCGATCTTGAAAAAGAAAATCAAAGCAGAGGCATCACAATCCCGGACTTCAAGCTATACTACAAAGCTGTAATCATCAGGACAGTATGGTACTGGCACAAGAACAGACAGATCAATGGAACAGAACAGAGAACCCAGAAATGGACCCACAAACGTATGGCCAACTAATCTTTGACAAAGCAGGAAAGAATATCCAATGGAATAAAGACAGTCTCTTCAGCAGGTGGTGCTGAGAAAACCAAACAGCAACATGCAGAAGAATGAACCTGGACCACCTTCTTACACCATACACAAAAATAAACTCAAAATGGATGAAAGACCTAAATGTAAGACAGGAAGCCATCAAAATCCTCGAGGAGAAAGCAGGCAAAAACCTCTTTACTCTTGGCCAGAGCAACTTCTTTCTCAACACGTCTCCAGAGGCAAGGGAAACAAAAGCAAAAATGAACTACTGGGACCTCATCAAAATAAAAAGCTTTTGCACAGTGAAGGAAACAATCAGCAAAACTAAAAGGCAACCGACAGAATGGGAGAAGATATTTGCAAATAACATATCAGATAAAGGGGTAGTATCCAAAATCTATAAAGAACTTATCAAACTCCACACCCAAAAAACAAATAATCCAGTGAAGAAATGGGCAAAAGACACGAATAGACACTTCTCCAAAGAAGACATCCAGATGGCCAACCCACAGATGAAAAAATGCTCAACATCACTCATCATCAGGGAAATACAAATCAAAACCACAATGAGATACCACCTTACACCTGTC
This sequence comes from Herpailurus yagouaroundi, assembly GCF_014898765.1. Lineage (NCBI taxonomy): Eukaryota > Metazoa > Chordata > Mammalia > Carnivora > Felidae > Herpailurus > Herpailurus yagouaroundi. The sequence goes on from NW_024412388.1 coordinate 63,005,354, forward strand.
AGAATGGATAACATTAACAACTCAGGCAACACAGACATACACACACACACACACACACACACACACACAAACACACACAACGGAGTATTACTCGGCAATCAAAAAGAATGAAATCTTGCCATTTGCAACTACGTGGATGGAACTGGAGGATATTATGCTAAGTGAAATTAGTCAGCCAGAGAAAGACAAAAATCATATGACTTCACTCATATGAGGACTTTAAGAGACAAAACGGATGAACATAAGGGAAGGGAAACAAAAATAATATAAAAACAGGGAGGGGGACAAAACAGAAGAGACTCATAAATATGGAGAACAAACTGAGAGTTATGGAAGGGGTTGTGGGAGGGTGGATGGGCTAAATGGGTAAGGGGCACTAAAATGTGGGATGGGCTAAATGGGTAAGTATACTAAAGAGTCTACTCCTGAAGTCATTTTTGCACTATATGCTAACCAATTTGGAAGTAAGTTTTTAAAAATAAAAAATAAAATTAAAAAAAAAAGATCATAAGGAAGGGAAAATACATTGGCAGTACTGTATGTATTGAAAAAAATCCACAAAAAAGTGAGCTCAGGCAGTTCAAATCCATGTTGTTGAGGGGTCAATGGTATTTATTTTTTAAGTTTGTATAAATTCTGGGACAATCATCAATTGTAGAACTCCATGTTCTTTAACTTAAAATGAACTATTTATAATACAAGCACACCTATAAAGTTTCTGATGGCTTACTCAGCTTCTCTCTATATAATAAAAAGGCATACATTTTTAAATTAGATGTTCTATGTCCTTCTTGAAAATTTTAATTATTTTCTCAATTCATTCCAGCTACAAGTTTTCTTTTTACATACATCCTGTAGAGAGGTATATTTTCATGTTCTAGTTTTGTGTATACTGTGATGCATATAGAGACAGTACTACACTCCATGGGTATCTCACGTAGCCCAAACATTGTCTTACAATCCTACTCATCATAGTGCCATGTTCTATACACTATTAAGTGACTAGAATAGGCCCATAATATGAAGCCCCTTTGAGACTTTTGGATCAGTAATATAAAGTAGCTAATATCTTCACTCTTTGATACCCTTGTCAAATAACAGTAAAGTAATTTTTTAAAAATATAGGAGAATAATACTACAAGGACAGAGGAATGGTACAAAAGCTGTGCACAGCTGAAACTTGCCAATAAAATTTTTGGGAAACAGAAAATAGAGAAGTGGCATCTGATTAAGCACAGTAGGTGAAGTGATAGTCTAGAGTACACAGAGACAGACAAACTGAGGAAGCAAGTCCATGTTCCTCCAGAACTCTGGAGAGACTCATGACCTGGGACTTGGGGCTAAAGATTTAAATTCTATGTATGATGTCTTTAACCTTCTATACTTCCGTGGCACAGAACTCCAAGAAGCTAAATATTGCTCTTCCCATTCCCTTATATTCATTTTGTGAAATCTCAGAACACCAAGAATAAAGATGCTGAAAACTTCCAGAGATAAATCAAAGAAAACTACACACACTATGGAAAGAGACTGGCATCAGAATTCTCATCAGAAACAATAGATACCAGAGGATATTGGATAATGCCTTCAAAAAAAAAAAAAAGAAAAGAAAAGAAAAGAAAAGAAACCAGATATAACTCAGATCCAAAACAACCAACAGAACAAAATCATAAAATAACAGAAGAAAAATTACTCTCAACCTGAAATTCTTTATCTAACTAAATGAAGCACTAGACTAAAATAAAATACTTGAAATTAAAATTTCGAAGTATCTACTTACCTTAAGACAAATATCATATCCAGTTAAGTTGCAGAATTCAAAATTAACAAACAAAAATCAGTTGTATTTCTATGTGCGAACAACAAACTATCAGAAAGAGGAGTTTACAACTATCATTTATAATTGCATCAAAAAGAATGAAATAAGTAGGAATAAATTTAACCAAGGAGGTACATTGTACACTGAAGATTATAAGACTTTGATAAAAGAAATTGAGGGTACACATAAATGGAATGACATTCTATGCTCATGGACTGGGAAAATTGATTAACAATATGATTAACAAAATGATTAACAAAATTAACAAAATATGATTAACAATTGACTAACAAAATGTCCCTACTACCCAAAGCAATCCACAGATTCAATGTCATCTCTATCAAAATATCAATGGCATTTTTCACAGAAATTTTAAAAATCCTAAAATTTGTATGGAATCACAGAAGAGCCCAAATAGCCAAATTAATCCTTAGAAGAGAGCTGGAGGCATAACACTTCCTCCTTTCAGAATGTGTTACAAAACTATAGTAATTGAGGCACCTGGGTGGGTCAGTCGCTTAAGCTCCTGACTTTGCCTCAGGTCATAATCTCACAGTTGGTGGGTTTGAGCCCTGCATTGGGCTTTATGCTGACAGCTGGGAGCCTGGAACCTGCTTTGATTCTGTGTCTCCCTCTCTCTGCCCCTCTCCTGCTCGCACTCTGTCTGTCTCTTTCAAAAATAAATAAACATTAAAAATTGTTTTTTAATTAAAAAAACTATAGTCATTAAAACAGTATGGCATTGGCAGAAAAACAGACACATAGATCAATGAAACAGAATAGAAAGACCATAAATAAACCCCAAAATATATGGTCAGTTAATTTATGATAAAGGAGCTAAGAATGGACAATGTGGAAAGAGAGTTTCTTAAATAGATGGTGTTGGAAAAACTGGACAGCCACATGCAAAAGAATGAAACTGGATCACTATCTTACACCATATACAAAAATCAACTCAAAATAGATTAAAGATTTGAACATAAAACTTAAACCATAAAAGTGCCAGAAGAAAACATAAGCAGTAAGTTCCTTGACAAAAATTTTGGTGATAAATTTTTGGATATGACACCAAAAGCAAAGGCAACAAAAGCAAAAATAAACCAGTGGGACTACATCATCAAACTAAAAGTTGTGACACCACAAAGGAAACCATCAAGACAATGAAAAGACAACCTATTGAATGGGAGAAAATATTTGAAATAATAATCTGATACGAGGTTAATATCCTAAATATATAAAGGACTCATACAACTCAATAGCAAAAACAAAAACGCAAAACAAACAAACAAAAAAACCCTCAGCAAACAACCTGATTAAAAATTGGCTAGAAGATCTGAATAGATCTTTTTCTAAAGAAGACATACAAATGGCCAACAGATACATGAAAAGATGATCAGCATCACTAATCATTAGAGAAATGCAAATCAAAACCACAATAAGATATCCACCACTCGAACTTGTTAGGATGACCGTTATTTAAAAAAAAAAAAAAAAAAAAAGCTAAGCGTTGGCAAGGATGCAGAAAAGAGAAAACATGTGCACTGGTGGGAATGTTAATTGGTGCAGCCACCATGGGAAACAGTATGGAGTTTCCTCAAGAAATTAAAAATAGAATTACCATGTGATCCAGCAATCGTACTTTTGGGTATTTATCCAAAGGAAATGAAAACAGAATATTGAAGAGATATCTGCACTCCCATGTTCATTGTAGCATTATTCACCACAATAACGATAAAAACTTTTTGTTCCCATACTCAACATTAATAAATTTGATTAGCTCTGGAGTTCCAGATCATTCTGATGAATGAGGATTTCCACATTTCTGCAGAGGACTGGAAGAAACATGGATTTCATCTGGATATTGCGGAGCATTAAGTCTGACAAAGAAATAAGGTCATATAAAATTATTTGGCCAGTCTGTCTTTTGATATGTTGGCCATTCTATCCCACTGTGTTCAAAGGAATCAAAATAGGATCTGAATATATAAGGCAATTCTCTAAGTATGGCAAATCTTAGAACACACAATGAAGTAGATAAATGAAAAATAAAAAATTATTCATATAACCCAACTCGATTCATCTCACCAAACAAAACCTACCAAACACCTTTACTAGGGCAAAGATTGTGGTTTGCACTACATTCATTAGACAAGACTATCTTGCCACTCTCATTAAACCACCTAGGTTATTTTTTCATTTCTCAATGTTGAATATATGTAGTGCATGGTAAGGTAACATGAGCAGAAAAGGCTTCATTCCAAGTTTTCCAAACTCTGATATCTTTTGTGGAAAGAACTAAGCAAATCATACTCTCTTCTGTTCAACAGGCCATAAGGAATAATGGCCCTCACTCCTCATCATGTGCTGAAGGCTGAAATTAATCACTTCTTAGATCTACAAAGCTTGTCCAACACTCAGACAGCCTTGCCCTGCACATATATGCACTTAATAAATATTTCTGGATGATGTTTAAAGCTCCTAAAATAAAGTGCTAAATAACAACAATCATAGACCTTGGCAGTGTGCCCTATTAGCACATCTTCAACTGTTACATGAGCAGCCCTAAGCGAAAATTAGCTCATGGGGCCCCTCTAAATACTCTGCTAAAAATAAGCTTCATCATCTCTCATTTCAATGTTCATGAGGTCACAAGTATCCCATACACTCCAAGTGCTGGTCATGTCAATTCCTTTGAGCTCAGGAAGTTGGCATCTAAAATAAAATGCCAATATTTAGATCCTAATGAATTCCAGGAAGTATATTAGGTTTTCCCTTCAGGACTGAAAAACACATGGAGCTTTCAGCTTTTAATGCAAAATCCAACTATAAAATCAATATAGTAGGAAGTGTTTAGCAATGATTTTCTCTTCTGATTTTTTAAAATTGCCTGCCTGCTACCTGCTGGAAGACTTAGGAAGTCTTAGGAAGGAGTCTTGTGTTCAACAGAGGCTTAATGCACATTTGTTGTTACTGTTATAAATGCCAGTCCATAACCAAAAAATTAGAAAGGATCTAAGACATGCCCATCTCATAGTATAGTTTTGAGAATTAACAGAAGTAAAATAAGTAGACTAAAAAGCATAGTATATTGTAAAGTTACTGTAAAATGTTAGCTGCTAGTACTATCACCTGTTGTCTGCCTAAAACACTCATTGATCCCTTTGCAGTATTTTGATTTCTCAAAACATTCCACCCGCACCCACACCCACGATTAAGTCACTTAACCTTCTCGAAATAGAACATTTTAGCTTCACTCCAATGTCTAAACGAATCTGCCTGCATTAAACTTCCTTTCCTTTTTTCTTAGAACATGCTTCCACTGTAGGGACAGCTTGCAATATCAACCCTCAGCAACTCCTGACAAATGCTAACCTGATTCCTTGGATGATAAGTAGACATCACTGGCACAATAGAACTCGTGTATGGCCACAGGTCAGCATCAAGTTCCATGGTTTGATGCCAAAGTCTTCCCAAAAAGGGAGTTAAAGTACCTCATCTGACAACTTCCAACCATGTCACCTTCTTTTGCTAAAATGTCCTGAGGACTTCAGTACCTTCTTTTCCATTATTAATGACCCATGATTCATCAGTCTCCAAGATCTGTTACTAAATTAATCTGAATTAAATTAGATGCCCTTATTTAACTGAGGTCTCATGGGTCCAGAGCTGGTTTGAGAAAAAGTAAAATATCAATTCCACATTCTTATAAATATTCAGGTTCACATATTTTCATCTACAGTTCATCTTGTTAATGTCAGTCCTTATAATTTATTGACCATGTAAAAATATTTTAGTGTGGAAAGTGGAGAAAATGAGTGAGAATAAATCATTCAGTGCTCTTCCACAAGCCACAGTGCAGTCCAGAAGACCTTCATTTTTAATTTTGCATTCAAGTGCCAGTTGAGACAAATTGGTTAGCAGTTCATCATGGGAGCAATTCCAAAGCTCATTCATTTAGGCTCTAAGGACTTTTCAGCATCACCAAAGGCAGCCAACACATAATTGGTGACCTCAGGAAGAACACAATACTTGGAGGTTTAGAAAAACTACAATATATCCTTCAGTCCTTAAAATTAATCATCTAATTTCCTCTATCTCCTTTCCACTGGGTAAGAAACATCTGTCAACACATGTGCCATTGGCCTGTTATTCTTCCTAATGTGGTTATTGAGTTTGACTCTCTACACTCCGACAGAAGAGAGATGTTCTGACACATACACAGGCACCATGGGGGTAATGTAAAATGTGCAAGGGTTAAAAATCACTTACCCCTTCCCCCCCTCCTATGAATCCACCTAGAGGGAAAATTATGCCTTGTTTTAAATAACACTACCCTTTCCCATAATCCTGTATACTAGGAATTTATATTATAAAAGTTCACTTTATTATTCTTTTTCTAACAGAACAACATATGTTATGCTTACATTTGAAAGCAATCTTGGAAAATGGGCCTGCATGTGAATGCAATTGGCTGTGAGTTCACATTTCCCTTAGACAAAACTGTGAGCAAAACACATGTTTTTCCATCTAAGTTAGAGATGGAAAATGATGCATTATTTTTTAGGCTTTTGTGGCATGCACTTTAAAATCAATGCATATTTCTTCATGCACATTTTCACAAATGTCAATATGGATACATCCATCAGATCTGATGTGTTCAATCCCTTCAGCACCTGGAGAACTTGCACCCTTGGAAATGGTTTTTCCTCCTAACTTTCCAATTTGCTCCTGAGAATCATAATTCTTTTTGACTAGTGATAAGTGAGAAACAGAACCCTCCACGTTCGTTTCCTACAAAGGAATAAGGATATTCTTACATGCTTGCTCTTAATTCCAGGTAAATCGAAGAACAGTTGGTTTGCTCACTGATACACAACATAATTTCTGCAGGTCCTCACAAAACTCAAGAACTGAAGCTTACTTGCCACCAACATGATACAGGTGACATCAGATCATATGGTACAAGCAGGAATGACCCAATCACCAATACATTGAAAATAAACCAGAAGAGATCATTATCTTGTCAGAAAAGTACTCCTTTTTCCTTGTGGTTAGTAAAAGAGAAAAGCTTTTCCTAAAATTCTATTTTTTTTAAATAAAATTTAGCTAGAAGAGGGAAATTGTAGGTCCTTACGTTAGCTATACACATTTAAGAATAAGGTTACAGGGAAGCCAATCAGACACTGATTGGAAAGGAGAGAAAAAAGGACATGCCCCACAAGCAATCTATTCAATATTAGGAATGGCAAAATGCCAACAATAGATGTGTATAGAGAGTGACTTTCCTCCATCTATGAAGAAGGAATAGAGGTAAGCAAGCCATATACTATTTGCTATAAGTACCTAGAAAGATGTGTGGAGCTTTGTCTTTACTTTCTTCAGGTACATGATTGATTTTGAAATGGGATGGGCAGAAAAACTATCCACTGAACTGAGACTATAAAGAAAGTTGGAACATTTTATTAACTTACTCAATATTCAAGTAAATTAAGAAGTAGTGGCTCTTCATATCAAAATTTTATTTTGTAATAAGTTGTCAGAACGCACGCTGTTGGCTAGGACCAAATTTAGTATTTGTAAGTTAAATGATTTTATACATGTTAGCAAGTGACTTGGCTGAGAGAGATAGGTATTATCTTGAGGCTACAGGATCAGGGTAGTCTTTTGACATAAAAATACAGCAAAATTTGTTCTTTCTCCACTTCATATTAAAGGATGCATGTACTTTCTTTTAAGCATAATGCATGTAAAATAGGTAAAGAAATTAAACTTTATTTTGAAATCTATTTTAACTAACAGGAGCACTAACATAATTAAGTCTGAGTAGTGAACAGAAATAAGTAGGTTGCATAAATATAAATATTTACTCCAATGAGCAGCACAGTCATCAGCATTTACTCCACAGTTTTCAGAGCATGAAGTAAGATGAAGTTGGTGGTAACCTAGCATTTCAAATGATAAAATCAATGGTAATCCTTTTTTGAGCATAAAAATAGAGAAACCATTTTCAAGTAGGATCTAGTATCTCTCCCTAATAATCCCTAAAGGGGTTCTTTTAGCTTGAAAATGTGTAAGAAAAACAAAAAGATTAATTCAAATGACTTGAATCCTTACTAAAGAGTGAGTAATGTACAGTCAACCAACGTTTAACTTGGGTATAAACAATCACAATAAATTATAAGTCACACACAGACACACATTTGGTGTGTCGATCAATCAGTCCTCCTTAGCGATTGGTGAGGCTGTAAGCCTGGGATGACCATACACTCTAGTTCTGTGTCTAGGAAAGTTTCGTTGTAAAAGTGCCCTTGTTATTCTCAAAAGAGTCATGGCTTGGATTTTACATTTTATAGCTACATTATCTAAGCCCCAGGTGGTTGATATGGTGTCTCTTAGTAGGAATTCTCTTATTTTCTTGTTTTCTCCATGTCTTCAAAAAGTCTTTATTCCTTTCCCACAAAAAGATCAGCAAGTACATGTCTTATGCTCTTACTATTTCTGTTACTAATTGCTATCACTTAGATGTGTGTAACCTAATTTCTTCCAGATGTGAAAACCTATGCAATGCACTCTAAGCTGCATTTACCTGCCTGCAGACTCTCTACCACCACTCAAATCATCTTTCCTCTATTTGTGTCTTCATTCACAATTGTACCCCATTCCTGGGCATCAGCAGCTATCTAATTATATATACTTAAAAATGAACTCCAAGGATACAATACAAAGCTCCCCACCCAGGATAAATTGCTGCATAGATGAGGACTTTGCTATTTATTTCCTCCTGCCCATGGTTGGTTAGTTACACCTGGGTGTCAGAGAAGATATTTGTAGGCTAAAATAATCCCTTGCACACCATAATTAAGATTTTTGGGTAGAAGGAAATAACTGGGGGGCCTCGGGCCCAATTCTTAGAAACTGACTCATTCAGGGACACTGAGAATGTTCATATAAAATCCTGAGTGCTGTGTCTCACACAACATGTACCCACCCAGCCTCTGAAACCTCGTGTGTTTCTGGTGCCTCAGAACAGCTCTAAAACCTAGAGTCAGGCTAGCCCCTGTAATCACTGTAAGAAGAGAGGTTTCCCTGGCCGAGAAGATCAGGTGGTGGAAATACCAGGAGTTGTCGTGATAAAGGCAGCAGCAAGAAGTGAAGTCGTGATGACAAATGCCATCAGCAAAGCTGACAGCCATAGCACCTGAGGTATCGGAGCTGGTGATCTCTGACAGGCTCAGACAGCATCAACAGTTGGTACAGAATGCAGTAGCCAAGGATGGACAGAATGGAGATTCCACCAGCAACAGTAGCTAGAAATCATCAACTTCCATTAGTGATGGGAAGATGGCGTGGGATGAGGAGTTAGGATAGAATTTGGAGTTAAAAACCACTATGTCAGATCCCTATGCTCTGTGGTCACCAAGTTTGGTGTGACCTATAGAAATAGGGACAATTGGGATAATGATCAGTTATCTATTTTGCTTACAGCTCTTCAGCAGACACGAGTCTTTGGACACTCACAGTAGCAAGGACACCCTGGCGATAGTAGCCAAGAGAGTCATATGTTTCTATCTCATGATGGTTAAGCAACAATTGAAGGAAAAAAAATAACATCTGTTGAAAGCCTTCCCATAATTATGTAATTTAATCCTTACACCAACACTGCAAGTTCTGTAATCACGAAACCCATTTTATAGATGACTAAAATGGGTCTCGGAAAGATTTAAATGATTTGCCCAAGGACATGCAAATAAGGACATAGCTGAGATGTGAACACAGAACTGACTAACTCCAAAGCCAATGCTCTTTCCATTAGAGTCTGCTGCCTCCGTGGGAGCCTGAGACAAACAATGGAAACAATCACCACAGACACTCAACCCCACTCCCAGTCTACCTCCCACCCCCTGCAGAGGGAAACAGATGTGGAGCAAAATATCCATAGTTGAGCAAAATATCCATGGGCTCTGAAAACTTCCATTTCTGATTCTGAAATCCAAAAGCTGAGAAGTTGCTGACACTGCTGCTGCACCCTGCCAAGTCTCTTGCTCTGAGGGCAGTTTGGTGTAAAGAATGTTGATAATCACTGTAAACGGAGGAGTATGACTCTCAGCCCGGGAAATGAGGGTAGTGCATAAATAGTTTTGGCAGCAGCATCTATACTGTGGTACTGGGAGGTACATGCTTTTCACATAGAAAATAAAAAATAAAAATAAACAGATTGTCTGGAAATCTTCCAGCAAACCCCCATCTGACCCCCAGGGCGTATAACCCAGTGTTTTGTCCCAAATGTGGTTTTCCCTGTTAAATGCTTGCAGAAACCAGGTGAGGTATTCATTGCATGGGTGGATAGTGATTATATCTCGAGAGTACTGGTGGGACACCAGGGAACAATGTGATTTGGGTTGCTGCAGATCCAAAGTGAGAAATGACGCTCTTTCTGAGGCAAACAGCACCAGCAGTTTTGCATGGAAGATGGATGTCCCAAAGAAAGCTAGGCTTTCATGGAAGGGAAGATATGGTGGGAAGTCTCCGTAAGCTCCTCAATGATATCAGACAATAAAGGAGAATTTGGAAGAATCACGAGGATGGAAGGTCAGTTTCACTCAGATGGCAGTTAATTCTTTAGATGTTTGAACTGACATCAGGGTGATTTTCTCTAATGTCAACATGAACTAAGACTGATTTGTCCTTAAAACATTGAAACTATAGAGAATATTCCTAACAAGTGGGAATCCATTTCTTATATCTTTTTGGTATCTTTTCATAGTTGAGTCTGTGAAAAAAGAAAATGTTTCCATGTTGGCACTCACATTTATTGAGCATGTATTCCATTCTGTTCTCGATGCTGGGCTTTAAATGTATTATCTCAGTTACTCTTCATAAAATACCGCCAGAGTATTTTACTGAGCATGGTTGACATATATTGAGCATCTACTCTGCACCACTATGGATCATTTATGTATAGTATTTAACCTAATCCTCCATAAAGTACACATGATTTTCTCCATTTTATAGACAGCAACAGAAATAATAAGGAAGAAGTTTAGATATAATAGTAACTTAAAAATTACTCCATGGCATGCATTATTCTAAAACCTTTTTTAAATGATTATTTTATTTACTTTGACACACAGAGAGAGAGAGAGAGAGAGAGAATCCCATGCAGGTTCCGTACTGTCAGTGCAGAGCCTGATGCGGGACTTGATCCCACTAACCGTGAAATTATGACTTGAGCCAAAATCAAGAGTCAGATCCTCAACTGACTGAGCCACCCAGGCATCCCACTAAATACTTTTCATGCATTAACTAACTCTGTGAAACAAGTACCATTGTTACACCCATTTCTCACTTGAAGCATTTGGCTGCAAGAGGTTAAGTAATTTGTCCCAAATTACATAGCCATTGAGGATTAAAATCCACTCAGTTGGATTTCTATATCCATTATTTTAACCTCTGAATAATATTTCCCCACAACTTAGTAAGGTGAGACTCAAGAGAAGTTCAATATCCAATGTAAGATCATACAGTTATAAAGAATAGATGGAGCCAGGTCCTAGGGTTTTCTATGTTTGTTCTTGTTTTTGACTTCAAAGCCCATATTTTTCCACTTCATCACCAGGCTGCCTTTATACGTAGTATTTCTTTGGCAGTGAGATTCTACCACAATGCCCACAACAGTTCTTTTTGTGAGATATTCCTGGATCTGAAGACTTTGCCTGTTAGACACACTGAAAGGTTGAGGTTGGTACTTCAAAGGTAAACAACAAAACTGTGAAAGTCATTACAAACAATAAAAATAAAATTGACATCTTTGGTTTAGGCAAATATAATATAGCTTGAAATAGATCTTTTTTTTTTTCATCTACATTTCACTGACGGGACATGAAAACAAAATCTGGTTTTCTCTAAGAAACAGTATTTTCTAAGCCAGCCACATATTTGAGCAGTCAAATATTCGATCCATCCTGAAGTAAATTTTCAAATGACTTATTTGTGTTTTAATGATGGCAAGACAAGTGATCTGTTATTACACATATTAATATGCTCATATTCATAGTCCTGGGACAGATCCAGAAAAATATATCCATTTGTATTTTTTTAATGACATCTTAAATGAGACTTTTAAACCAAAGTAGGCAACATACTATATCACTTACACATTTTGTTTTGGCATGAATCCAGAAGTCATATTTTATTAGGGGAAGCTTATTCTGAAGGTTTATTGATTATTTACATCTCTTAAAACTGATGAGTATGTTTCTAATGTAATTTATATACCTTTATCATTTTCCTTTCAATCTTCCATATTATTATCTGTGATGAGTTGCAGCCAAATGTAAGAGTAATTTCATAAAAATACATAAGCCATGCCCTCACCCTATCATGAAACAGATACAACACCAAACCCCAAAATGAATGCTAAATTTTATTTTAAATGAATGCAGTCTTGTTAATTCTGAAGTCAATGTAGGATAGAATCAAATATGAATAATAATTTTATATATGTATATCATCAGAACCCTACCTTCCCATCACAATATCTGTAATTGACATTGAGACAGTTCAGAGGGGGGAAAACCACATTGTGAGAAAATGAATCCAATCTTTATTAGTATCTGAGTATTCTGTACACTTGTTACCTGCTGTACCACTCTTTATCCATTTCCCAAGTACTTAGGGGCAACCATTTTCACAGGATTATCTAGAGCAAACAAATTAAAATATTTGAGTCATATGTGCAACTACACAGGCTGAATTATATTGTAATTATATGTGCATATACTTGTATTCCTTATTAAATTTTAAGATCTTGAGGGTAGAGATCAAAATCTTAAGCACCTTTGTATCCTACACGGTACTTAGTACAGTGCTTTGTACACAAAGGTCTTCAAATGTGTATTAAATAACTGGATGGTAGTTCATCATTTGGAATTGGATTTGACTGGATATAAGAAAAAAGTCTCTTCAACAAATGTGTTGGGAAAACTGGATGGCGACATGCAGAAGAATGAAACTGTACTACTTTCTTCCACCATACACAAAAATAAATTCAAAATTGCTTAAAGACCTAAATGTCAGGCAGGAAACCATCAAAATCCTAGAGAAGAACACAGGCAACAACCTCTTTGACCTTGGCTAGAGTAACTTCTTACTAGACGTGTTACTGAAGGCAAGAGAAACAAAAGCAAACATGAACTATTGGGACTTCATCAAGAAAAAAAGCTTCTACACAGTGAAGGAAACAGTCAACAAAACTAAAATGCAGCCTACAGAATGAGAGAAGATATTTGCAAACAACATACCTGATAAAGGGTTAGTACCCAAAATCTATAAAGAACTTATCAAACTCAACACCCAAAATACAATTAACCCCATTAAGAAATGGGCAGAAGACATGAATAGACACTTCTCCAAAGAAGACATCCAGATGGCTAACAGATACATGAAAAGATGCTCAATATCACTCATCATCAGGGAAATACAAATCAAAACCATGACGAGATACCACCTCACACCTATTAGAATGGCTAAAATGAACAACACAAGAAACAAGAAGTGTGGGCAAGGATGCAGAGAAAAGGGAATCCTCTTGCACTGTTGGTGGGAATGAAAACTGGTGCAGCTACTCTGGAGAACAAAACTGAGGTTTCTCAATAAACTAAAAATAGAACTACCCAATGATCCAGCAATTGTACTATTAGGTATTTACCCAAAGGATACAAAAATACAGATTCGAAGGGGTACATGCACCCCAATGTTTATAGCAGCATTATCAACAATAGCTAAACTATGGAGAGAGCCCAAATGTCCATCAACTGATGAATGGATAAAGAAGATGTGGTATACACACACACACACACACACACACACACACACACACACACACAATGGACTATTACCCAGCCATGAAAAAAGAATGAAATCCTTTTACAACATTTACAACAATGTGGATAGAGCTAGAATGCTAAGAAAAATAAGTCAATCAGAGAAACACAAAAATCATATGATTTCACTCATAAGTGGAATTTAAGAAACATAACAGATGAACATACAGGATGGAGGGGGAAGAGAAGAGATGGAAACAAACTACAAAAGATTCTTGATAGAGAACAAAGTATGGATTGACAAAGGGAGGTGGGTGGGAGATGGGTTAGATGGTGATGGGTACTAAGTAGGGCACTTGTGATGAGCACTGGTGTTGTATGTAAATGATGAATCACTGAATTCTACTCTTGATCCAATACTGCACTGTTAACTAACTAAAATTTAAATAAAAAATAAATTAATAAAAATACATTTAAAAATAAAAAAATCTATGGGGCGCCTGGGTGGCGCAGTCGGTTAAGCGTCCGACTTCAGCCAGGTCATGATCTCGCGGTCCGTGAGTTCGAGCCCCGTGTCGGGCTCTGGGCTGATGGCTCAGAGCCTGGAGCCTGTTTCCGATTCTGTGTCTCCCTCTCTCTCTGCCCCTCCCCCGTTCATGCTCTGTCTCTCTCTGTCCCAAAAATAAATAAACGTTGAAAAAAAAAATTAAAAAAAAAATAAATAAAAATAAAAAAATCTAAAAGTAACAGTTGCAATGCAGATAAATACATATATATTTTTCATGTTAGAAAAATTGCATAGGTAGGCAGTCCAAGAATATTATAGTAGCTCCACAATGTCTTGCTTCCTCTGTCATGCTGTTTTACTATTTATAGTGCATTGACTCAAGACCTGGAGTAGCTGCCCGAACTCCAGTCATCATATCTGCATTCCAGAAAGCAGAAAGTAATAAGGAAGAAAAGAATATCATGGCCTTCCCTTTTAAGGAGGCTTCCAAGTAGTCCTACATCACACTTTCATTGAGATCTTACTGAACAGAGCTTAGTCACATGACCACACCTAACTATAAGGGAAGCTGGCAAATGTAGACCAATGGCTAAATGTATTAGTGTGTCAAAGTTTAATTGATAAATTACTAAAATTATTAAGATGGAATCTTAAGGAAGACCTATTTCAGTATGTCACAACTACCCATCAAAGATGAACAAAGCCATTTCAAATGGAATACAATATTTTTTCCACGTTCACACCACTTTTATTACAATATGTTATTATAATTATTCAATTTTATTATTAATTATTGCTGTTAATCTCTTACTGTGTCTAATTTATAAATTAAATTTTGTCATGGGTATGTATGTATGTATGTATAGGAAAAAACATAGTATATCTAGGGTCTGTACTGTCCATGGTTTTGGGCATCTGCTGGGGGTCTTGGATCAAATCCCTGCTGACAACGGGGACTACCTTGGAACTTTAATTAAAAATTTAGGGCTTCACATGTTAGCAGGTCTGAGGTAAGATATGGAAAGAGTGGGAGAAAATCACCCGTGAAAGCAGTTAAATGACTTGCATGGGATCACACAACTGGCTGAGTCTGAATTAGAAACTTGGATTTATATTCCAGACTCTACAGGCTACACTGTGTCTCCCAAATTCAATTCTGTCAGTGCTAAGTGCTATAGAGGACTGGATTGGAATTCCCTGCTCATGGGATTATTATTTTATTAGGGTATGTCTCCAAAAGTTCTAGAGGGAAAATTTTAAAATATTTTTTGCAGGAAGAGACAGTTTAAGTTAAATCCCCCCCAAACCTTACAAACAACACTACCATGTATTTATTATTATACAATAATATAGATGAGATGCAAGCAAATTTTTAGCTACAAGTAGTGAAGAAAAAACAAAACCCAAAACCACTGGTCTTATTTTTCTGCCTGTCAAAATAAGTAGGGAAGTAGGCAGTTGAAGAAAAAATGAATACTAAGATGTTTTCCTTACTCAAAATATGAATAGGCACTTTTCCAACATCACTCTAATGGAATATAATATTAAGATTTGGAATATATTCTCAAATATTTATACAAAAACCTCTTTCAGTTTATTGCATTTCAGCACCAACTTATTAACCACATGCTATATAACAGGCACTCATCTTACCATTGGAGATTCTTCTTTTGAGGTGTTTATAATTAGAATAATCAAAAAATTTTCTGCTGACACTGACAGAAACCCTACTCAAATTAATGTTTGTTGATATTTAAAAAAAATCTATCTATCATCTCTCCATGCATCCAATTTATCTATATATCTTCCCATTTGCTTATATTTAAAGCAAAGAAGGGAACAGTTTCTGAGTCAAATGTGTGATTATGAGCATACTAATAGGTGCAAGAACATATCACTTGTTTTGTTTGTCATTATTATGAATTTATGCTTACATACCTGGAATAAACCATTTGAAACTTTAATTCAGGAGGGATCAAATATTTGGGCACTAAATTGTGTAGCTAACTAAGAAAATATATTTCTTAAAGAAAACAAGATTTTAAGGGCATCTGGGTGGCTCAGTCAGTTAAGCAGCCAACTTCAGGTCAGGTCATGATCTCACAGTTTGTGAGTTCAAGCCCTGCATCGGGCTCTATGCTGACAGCACAGAACCTGGAGCCTGCTTAGGATTCTGTGCTCCCTCTCTCTCACTTCCCCTTCCCCTCTCTCTTTCTCTCTCTTTCTAAAATAAATAAATAAACATTCTTTAAAGAACAAGATTTTATTTTCACTTCCTAGAGAGAGGTAAGTAGGTAGGTAGGTAGATTGATAGATACATAGATTTTTAAAAATAGCATGCATGAGTGTGTTGTAAGTACAGTTCTAAGTGTATCATCTCATATAAATTCACAACAACCCTATGAACTAAGTACTACTATTCTTTATAAATGAGGAAATAAAACGGATTAGTAAATAATGAAGCTGGGATCAAATTCAGATAGTCTTGCTCTAGAGTTATCCTTTGTAATAATATTCTATCCCACTTCTTAGAATGAATGTTTTCTAAGCAAAATATATTGGAAAAAACAAAAAAACAAAAAACAAACTTGGGGCACCTGGGTGGTTCAGTCAGTTGAGCATGAGACTTCAACTCAGGTCATGATCTCACAGTTCGTGAGTTCTAGCTTACTTCAGGCTCGTTGCTGTCACTGTCAGAGCAGAACTCACTTCAGATCCTCCGTCCCCCTCTTTCTGCCCCCTCACTTGTGCTCTGCTCCCAAAAAATAAAAATAAATATATAAAAAAAGAAAACACGCCTCATCAAAATAATTGTAAATATGAAATAAAATGTAAACAACCATCTTACAATCACCTTTCTTTTATATTATATTACCTTTTTACACATTTTTATTAACTTGCTTCTTTTAGGCAACATTATGAATGCTTGCCCAATCCTAGATTCTAGTTGTTTTGATTAGTCATAATTATTATTCTCTTTGTGATGCTCAGATTAACTGGTAGGAGCCCCCTATGTGACTTCGTTATATTTTTAACACTGCTTCCAACATCATTGCACATGTACTTGCTTTCTGACAAGAGGATATTCCAGATCCACCCTGAATTTGCCAACCTTTCTGCTAAATGGAATAGAAATTTGATGGCTAGAGCTTAAGCAACCATCATATACCATGAAGTATAAGCTTATCTTGAGGATGGGGGAAGAACAAATTAGAAATCTTAGTCCTTATTAGCTGCCAAACAATTCTTAGTCTGCTTGCCATTAGACTTAATTTATGTGAGGAGAGAGACAGACTTTGTTTATGCCACTCTTATTCTGATTTTCCATAATTTGCAGCTTTATCTAATTCTGTTATACCTAGATCGGAGCAGTTGGAATTAACGTGGCTGCTAAGACCCAGACCTTCTGCAGGGCTGATGGTTACAGACAAGGGGTTTTGGATGATTCCATCACTTCTAAAAATCTACTATATAATATGATATACCATCAAATGTCTGATCAAGCATCAACTAGGTTATTATCCAGGGTTAAGTATGCATCAGGATAGCTCCAAGGCAAGAGTTAGAAACTACTCTGTTGCACTCTGTGTTGCTATTCTGGTATGTATACACACACACACACACACACACACACACACACACAGCCAATGAACCAAGAGTTGGCTAGTTTAACTTCTACTGTTATTCATTTTTTCATTCATTCATTCATTCATTCACTAAAAATGTATTTAGTGACTACTATGCACCAAGCACCATTCCAAAGTTGCAGCAGTAAGTGTAACAGACAAAAAATTCCTGTCTTCATGAGCTTGTATTATAGTGGAGGGAGACAGAAACAAATCAATCAAAATAAGTACAATAAATGTATGTCAGAAAGAGAAAAATAGTAAAGAAGGGAAGAGGGAGGGAGTGTCCAGTGGGTGACAGTTTCAGATGGCTCAAGCAGAGAGGCCCTCACTAAGAAAATGGCACCTGAAGGACGCAGGTGAGGTAGGAAGTCATTTGATATTTGTATTAGAGCATTCTAGATAGAGAGAAGAACAAGTCCCCAAGTCTTTTGGCTGCTGTGCTGTGAACAGACTAGGCATGGGGCACTAAACACAGAGAATAGTTCATTCAAGAGAGAGGTGATGGTAGCTGGAACAGGGTGGTAATACTAGAGGTAACAAAGAGTAGTCAAATTCTGGATACCTTTCCAAGATCACACTGACAGAATTTGCTCTGAAGGGTTGGATGCAATTTATGAGTGAAAGAAAGAACTTAAGAATGACTTCAAGGTTTTTGGCCTGGGTAATTTTAAAGATGGTGATATCACGTACTGAGATGGTAAAGACTATATAAGGAAAAGGCACTGCAAAGATGATCCCAAAGTCTGGGGAATCTAGAAAATTTTCAACTTCTCTGTTGATATTCTAGTTTCTTTCTAAATCCAATAGTCAAGTTGACCACTTAGATCTCTTCACTATGCCCATACTTTAGGGGGCCCTGACTTGGCTCTCCTCTGGCCACACTCCTCATCACAGGGTGAGGCTTTCATGGAACTAAGAGGATGTGTCACTCAGCCTCTTCTAGATCGTGCTCCATGTAGGATTTGTATTAGAGAATTCTAATACAAATGCCCCAATCCTACTTCCATAGTCTATGTAGATGTCCATCTTTCCAAGAGTGGACCAGACTATCAACACATGCACATCTAACTAAGGGATGGCTGAATGTGAGTAGGAGAGGTGATGGACAGAGCTTGGAATGAGATGCCCACTCTAGAGGGGTACCTGAGAAGTAGGATCAGGCCTGCATTACTGTACATAACCTTCTCTTTTGAAGTAACAGCATGTATTTTTCTTTTCAGATGAAATCCTAAAAGGAGTACTCCTGAACATGCTCCCACAGTCCTTAGCTCAGTGTTGATAAACTGTTCCAAGTGTTGGAAAACTGCTGACCCCCTATTCTTAGTTTCCACACCTGTAAAATGTAGCAGACACCTCAAAGGCTGCTGTGAGAAAAAGTGAACAAGTAAAACGTGAAATAAATAAGTAAAACACTAAGCATATTGCCTCACACATAACAAGCATTTAAATGATTGTTGTTCTATTCTGTCTAAACAATATCTTACATTTCCATGC
>NW_024412388.1:63026062-63092635 GCF_014898765.1 Herpailurus yagouaroundi
GAAAAGAAAAGAAAAGAAAAGAAAAGAAAAGAAAAGAAAAGAAAAGAAAAAACCCTCCACCTTTTTATGTTTTGCTATGGTTGTTCAACAAATGTATTTATGTGCTTACTGCATACCATACACTGTGCAGTTTCAAGTTCTGGCAGTACAGGCTTCCCTTACTCTCTCTGAAAGTACAGTGTTCCTATGAAATCTTTCATAAGCTGAAATGGAGTAAAAAGTGCCCCTTGCTTTCCATAAGTTTGTGTTTCACCACTTCGCTTTTACGAAAGACCTACATTAATTAGTCAGTGACGGCTCTCTTCGTAAAAGTGAAAATCTTTGAATTTCTTTTCGTACTAATGTAGGTTTTTCATAAAAGTGAACTTAAGGAGAGCCTTGGAAAAGCAGGGATACCTGTATTTATTTGGCAATCAATATTAGGGAGTTGAGACTGTGGCAGTATAATAAAATTTATAAGTGTAGCAACATAATTCTGGGTATTTATCACCTGAAAATATTATGTGAATATTATGAAAATGTTATGGAATGCTCTCTATTGCTGGGGAAATACAGTGCTGATTCTTCCTCCTTCCTTCATGCCCACCCTTACTTTAAACACATTTCTTGATTCTACAAGGCCAAAGCATCTACAAGAAGCTCTGACTATATAGCAGGAGAGATTTTAAGCAGCCTCACAGGGATTCCTTGGCCTGAAATCACCTGGACAAATTCTAGAAGGAAAGACCAAGTTGGTGTTTACCTATGTACAAGAGCAGATATATTCCTGAGAAATTGAGTTTGATGCAAACTTTTGAGTAGCAAAGCTATTTTCCCACTTATATTTAAAAATTGGAAAAACTGGTTTTCTACAAAACATGTTCATCCTGAGACATAAGTAGTATTCTAATTACATCAACACAGGCAGTTTTTCAAGAATGTATCTGCTCTACTGGCAGAATTCTTAGAAAGGCACAAACTTAGAAATTCTATCAGGAAATTTGTTGGATAAGTCATAGAATGGCGAAATTCGTGTCACGTCTAAAGAGAAAACAGTGAAACCAAAGACACTCAAAATTCCTTAACTTGGACTTCAAGTACTCTTCATCAATTTGCGCGTGCACGTGTGTGTGTGTGTGTGTGTGTGTGTGTGTGTGTAATTATTGTTTTATTTTTTCTTTCTTTTTCTATCCCCACCCCCGATATGAAGATGTAATGGATTTGGGGTTGGCAAATATTTTCTTAATAAGCCAGATAGTAAATATTGTAGGGTTTTTAGGACATACAGTCTCTGTTGCAACTATTAAATTATGCCACTCCAGCACTAAACCAGCCATAAACAGTAAGTAAATAAGTGGGCATGGCTGTGTTCCAAAAAGAGATGTTAGGCTGGATTTAGCTTGTAAGATATAGTTTGCTCACCCCTGTTTTAGGTCATAGTCAGGAACTTAGATCTTATTCTAATGGCAGTGAAAGTCATTGTGTAGTTTTGTTTTGGTTTGCTTTTGTTTTGTTAGTTTTGTTTTGTTTTTTAGAGAGAGAGAGTGAGAGCATGGGAAGGGGAGAGGGTCAGAGGGAGAGAGAGAGAGAGAGAGAGAGAGAGAGAGAGAGAGAGAAACTGAAGCAGGCTCCATGCTCAGCATGGAGCCAGATGTGGGGCTTGATCCCATGACCCTGGTATCATGACCTGAGCCAAAATAAGAGTCAGATACTCAACCAACTGAGCCACCTAGGCACCCTTATTGTATAGTTTTAAAGTAGGAAACTAATATGATCCTATTCAGCCTTTAAAAATATCACTTTGGCTCCTGGACAGAGAATGGATGGAAGGGAGTGGCAAGAATGGAAACAGGAGTTTAGGCAATATATAAAGGTGGCTTTAACTGAAGTGGTGGCAGTGAAGGTAAAATGTAGTTGAATTCAGAGGAAAGACGAGGGTTGGTGATAAAATTCTGAGTCAGCAGCATGTTAATGGTATTTAAAGCATCCAGTCTCTGTCACAAATATTTAACTCTGTCATTGTAGTTCAAAAGAAGCCATAGACAATACATAAATGAATGAATGTGGTTGAGTCCCAATAAAAATTTATTTATAAAAACAGGTGGCTGATATTCTGGCTATAGTTTGCCAACCCCTAACTTAAAATATTACTCTTTGTTCTTTTCTTTTCTAGACTTCCTTTTATGTGGCCCTTCCTCTTGTTAGTCAAGTTAGTTATTCAATTAAAGTTGTTATAAATGGGATGCAAAGAAAAAAGAAACAAACAATATTTTTTTTTACTGCCAAAATGGGTTCTTGAGAATTAAAACAGAAGTTTCAAGGGAAGAAAAGCAAAGAGTTTATGCTGTAATTCTAGAAATAGGAGGAGAATAGAAAAGATGTCAGAAAAATCCTTCCTTTTCCATCTTCCCTGCCCTACTCTTAGCCTTAGCCCTTGAGGAAATAGATGATAATCACTGGAACTGAGGACATTAAGGAATTGGAGATGTGGTATCCTCTTGATCATGGCACCAGAAGTAATAAAACATAACAAGGATAAACACAGGGAGAAGATAGGAGTGAGCATTAGAAGGCTTTGACTATAGCCCAGGGACAGTGCCAAGAAGACTAACAAATTCTGTGCCAACATCTACAGACCATGAATTACCATTTGTGGGAGCACCATTACCGATTCTTTTCACATCTGTAGGGTAACAGGCTTATGTCGATAGCCTCTGGTATATTACCTGGTATGTTATTATTCAATAGGACATTTACCCATTTATAGCCTTTGCTCAGCCCTATCCAGTCAGCTTCATGTGCATATTCCCTTTCTTTAACATCCAAACACTTTTAAATTGTCATCTGGCAAATTAGACAGTGGGATCCTTGTCTCTTGGTAAATGGTTGGTGGTATGAAAAGGAAATTCCAAGTAGATGGTTTGGGAAAAAACTGAAATGGTTGAGACCCATCTCTATTCTATAAAACTATCCCAAACATCTTTTTTTTTTTTTTTTTTTTTTTTTTTTGAGTGAAGTAGTACCTGATAGACTTAATTGTATCCCATAGATTTGCCAAAATTTCAAGTTGGGAAAAAGAAATACTCTAAGCCGGTTGTGTGATCCATAGTTGCTGATTGAGGGATTCAGTTTTCTTAATCCTTCAATGTATTTTATTTTCTGGTTGTTTAAAGGTCTTTGCTATTTGCCTGACTCAGATTCTATTAGTTAGCATTTTAATCTACACAATAATTATTATCAATTATTACCATTTAGTAATCCTGAA
Organism: Herpailurus yagouaroundi; assembly: GCF_014898765.1. NCBI lineage: Eukaryota > Metazoa > Chordata > Mammalia > Carnivora > Felidae > Herpailurus > Herpailurus yagouaroundi. The sequence goes on from NW_024412388.1 coordinate 63,029,307, forward strand.
AAAATTTTTATTTTATGTCAACCACCTGGGATAACACCATTGAAGCACTACCAGTAGTAGAATAATGAGATTATTAGAGATGCAAGGGCATGGAAACTCATCAATTCCAACGTCCACATCTTACATATGGGGACACTGAGGCCCTGATGAATGAAGCAGCATATCAAACATCACATGTATAGAACTAAGACTAAGATGAGAGGCCATCTGACCCTAGTCCATGTTCTTTCCATGATTCTACATCACTGGTGATGCCATTTAGTTCAAAAGTCTCCTGTAAAGATTGAAATATGTCTTAATAATTATTTTAGATTTCCAAGGTAGAGAAGCCCCCCTTTCAGCACGAAATAATTTTGCTAAATAAATATAAAAATAATCAGTGACTTGGGGTGCCTCGGTGGCTCAGTTGGTTGAGCGTCTGACTTCAGGCCAGATGGTGATCCCTCACTTCATGGCTTTGAGCCCCACGTCAGGCTCTGTGCTGATGGCTCAGAGCCTAGCCTGGAACCTGCTTTGGATTCTGTCTCCCTCTCTCTCTGCCCCTCCCCCATTCTGTCTCTCTATATCACCAAAATAAATACACATTAAAAAAATAAAAAATAAATCATTGACCAACTGTGACATTCAACTAGCCTATTCAGATGTCACCAAAGACAATATAACTCAATATTCTCTTTCTTCACAATCAGGTCCCTTGGATTATTTCAAAATCAGTAAGCCACATTTAAACTAACCTTAGTAAAGAGAGCTTTATTATGAAGAATCAGGGAGATTACCAAAACCCCAGAGCAAGAAACTCAGCTCAAACTCACACTTTATCAAGAACTCTCTGGAATCCCATCGTTTCTCACCTCTTCCATTTATCACATAAGCTTCCATTCTTCTGTTCTGTTGTTGTTGTTTGTTTGATTGTTTACATTTAATTAGGTGGGTTCTGTCAGCACTTGCTCTTCAACATACACAATACAAAAATTACTGCTGAGAAACAGCAGCCTTGGTCCCCAAGTCCACATTCCTAACAAGTAGAGTACCTCTTCTAAAAAATTTGTGGGAGCATAATAAATTATTGATATATAATGTAACTGAGTATAGAAATAATGCTCAATGTAAAAATTCCTGTTGTAGGCATAAAACTGTAGAATTTTTTAAATGCTTCCACATTCTCTTATGTTTACCTCACCTTAATCTCTTAGAGGAGGCAGGCAATTGTCACTAATCTCATTATACAGCTGGAAAAACAAACTCGGAGACTTTAAGTCTCTTTTCCAAGCAGCGAAGTCAGATCTTGAATCCAGGTTTCTTGGCTTCTAGGCCATTTGCCCTTTCAATACCCACATCCAAAGTCACCGGCTTATGAAAGGAAGAAACTGGTGATGTTGTAAAGATAATGACAGGGGTCAAAGATTGGTGAACTGAGTAGCCACCTGACTATTTTAAATCTTGGTTCAGAGTTCTATCATTCTATAAACTGATTATTATTCTTGGACCCAACTGTACCCTTCTGTTTTTCCTGCTCTTCTATGTGAATACACCAAATTATTTTAATCTGTGTTTTCAAATTTTGCTTAACCCTTAACTTCCTGTAGTCTGATTCCTCTTCTGATAGTGAACCAGAAGTGACCTGAAAAACTGGCAGGAAATAACGTGGATGATGATCATAATGACAATAACAACCCAAGGCCAGTCATCTATAGGATTAGAGTTTCTTTTGAAATTGAGGAACAGCACACAGACACAAATGTGAAGGCAAATGTTAAATATCTGCCACTAGATGAAAGAATTCCATATTCAGTGATTGGTATGAAGCCTGAGGAACTAACTCCATGTGTTAAAACAGAGCAGAAAACGTGAGGACAAAGGTATTAATGCAAACAAAGCACAGCATTTCCATGTGTATAAGTTTAACTGGGTCTGGCTGCAGTAAGCTCTGGGGCACCTTCCCTGACACAGACAAGGGCATCTGGGATTTGTATCTAAAACATTTTGCATGGTTAGATCATTGTTTACATAAATGTAAGGTGGTAGTTTCCAGTAGGGTATCCTGAGTGAGAATCTGCTAGTGAAGAAAATATGGGCACAAATTTGAAATGTTTCCAAGACATATAAACAAATGCAGCATTAATATGCAATGACAGCATCAGGGTACATGTCAAGCAGATAACATCTCATTATCTGGTGGAAGTTTTCTTCCACCTAGCAGTGTGCCATCTGAGAACACCAGGGATCAAATCTCAAAGAATCAAGTTTACATTCTAAACTCAAAGCAGAAAAATCTACTCATATGGCTCAGAGACCCAGCCCAAAAGAAAACCGTGTGTAGCATTCTTACTCAAGTGGAAACTACAACTGATCCTGCTTGCTAAAATATTCATTTATACACCTTTTAATTGACCAGTATAAAATGGATGTGTGCTTTCTGTTCTTTACAAAATGACTATAGCCCTGAATAATGTCAACAATTACACTAATACACAAGAAAAAAAATAATGCCTCCTTGTATGCGGGGATGAACATTCTTACGGCAACTGCTAGGCTTACTTTTATTTAAAACTTCCTTTTTCACTCAGTACACAAAAATCTTCCTGCGCCTGATCACTATTTCACCAAGCCTCTGTTCCTCCATTTTCACCTCTCCCTAGGCCGATGCACTGGACTATGAGATTAATGGGAACCAATGGAAGAAATAACCAAACCAAGTTATCAGGACATAGGGAAAATGTTGGCCAACAGAAACCCAATCCTTGGACCCCGAAATCTCAAGGTTTAAAATTTGAAAAGAAACTATGGAAGAAAAAGCAGTGAATTATGCAGGTCAGTGGCAATGCAAATTAAGCACAGACCTTTCCCTCCTTTACCATAAGGATCTCTACTGGGTGTGGCCAAGTCATTTAATCTCTTTTTGAAAGTCCGTTTTGTCATTTGCAAAAAGAGATACGGATGGTCCCTGACTTCCAATGGTTCAACTTAACAATTTTTCAACTTTGTAATGGTGCAAGAAGTATATGCATCTAGACGACACTGTCCTTTGAATTCTGAATTTTGGTCTTTTTCCAGGCTAGCAACATGTGGTACAATGCTGTCCTGTACTGCTGGGCAGCAGCAGTGAGCGCAGTTTCCAGTCAGTCCTGTGGTCACCAGGGTAAACAACTGATACACTGCCAGGCATTCTGTGTCTCACTTTCAGTAGTGTACTCAATAAATTACATGAGATATGTAACACTTTATTATACAATAGGCTTTGTGTGAGACGATTTTGCCCAATTGCAGGCTGATGTAAGTGTTCTGAGCATGTTTAAAGTAGGCTAGCTAAGCTATGATGTTCAGCAAGTTAAGTGTATTTGGTGCATTTCTGATTTATGATATTTTCAACTTACAATGGGTTTATCAGGACATAACCCCATCATAAGTAAAGGAGGATCTGTGTTTAACCCTTCCTAGTTCAGAGAGCTATTGAAGAAATAAGTGTAAAAGTTATTTAGGAATTTATTTTGCCCTATGAAACACTACATAAATATGAATGTAAACATAAAGTAATTTAAAAAAAAATTACTGCTGTTTATGGCCTCTTTTCTAATAATCACTCTTTTATTCTAACTTCTCATTAACCTCTTTTCCTCTTTATTTAGTCTGCATTTAACTTTAAAATGTGAAGAGCTTTTATTATAATTCATCTCTAGTTGAAAGACCACTTGGCCTGACATAGTACTTCAACTCACAGAAGTGGTCAGTTCTGCTCATGCTGGTGAGTGCAGCATCAGATGTCTGCACCAGGGGCAGGCTGAGCCTTTCACCATTCCTAGCTCATGTAGCCACTTAAGGATAGGTGGAGTATTAAAGCCCCTTTTCATCTGGGTTTGGTTGGTGCACAAAACCAACTAAAACTCCTCTGGTACTACATAAAGTACAGTTAAATCTGGAAGAAGTGGAAATAATTATGGTTTTTGGGGTCACTTTAAAAATACAAGCATCTTTTCTATTATTTTCCTTTTCTTTTAAATAACCCAGAAGTAATGAGACTTCCCAGGGATTAACTTGCTCATCTGACCAAATCTGGCTCAACATCCTAACAATGTCTGGTTAAAAGATGTGACTACCACAAATATAGCTTCTCATCCCCTACACCATGTTTTACTCATTACCTGGCAAAGGTACAAGCCAAAATTCTCGTAAACCTCCTGATTTCCCGTTCATAATTTGGGGAAGTAAACCATGGCTGAGAAACCACATGAAGCTCCATTAAATGAATCTAAATAAATGATATCTCTGCAAATGAATCACCGCTTACCCAAATTCCATGCACTGCAGAGAGACAGGAATGGTCAATAAATACCAGACTCCCAATAACTACAATGCGCAGACTTGATCTCAGGGACAACTCCACCACACTGCATGAAAAGAGGAAAAAATATCCACCATTCCCGGCCACATCTTGAAATGTACAGCCCTCATGTATCTGTAACAACTGCCTTACCATGTAGGATAAATTAGAAAAACTCAGTTGGACCATTCAAACACATGCTGATTTTAGATAGGAGCAAAGAAAAAAAAATTAAGGACTGATGACTGCTTTGAAAGAATGCACAAAAATTTACTTAAATTGTACAACTTTTTCATGGTCACAATGAGGTTATTTTCTTGGCCACACTTATGAGATTGCCCTTTATTCCCTAAATAAATGTTTGTGGAATTCTTATTGTGTTTCAGGGACTATGCTACATTGTGGGGACATAACAATCAACAAAATATATTTCCTACTATTATGGGACATATTGAATCCATTGCCTGTTTTTACAAATAAAGTTTTATTAGGACATAATAATTTGATCATGTTTTGTCTAAGACTGATTTTCTATGACTATCCTACAATGACAGTGTCAAGTTGTGACAGAGACTGTATGGCCCACAAAGCCTAAAATATTTACTATCTGTCCCTATACAAAAAAAGTTTGCCAAGCCCTGTTATAGAGGGAGAAATGAACAAAAATATAGGCAATTATAATACTGTTTACTAACAGCTATCATGTGGGAATTTTGCAGATCCAAATCAGGATCTAAAGAATCAAGGAAAACTGAGAAGGTAACATTTAAACTGAGAATCTAAAAATGAACAAATAGCTGACCAGTTGATGGATAGAGAAAATATCCCAAGGGAAGACCACATGCAAAGACCAGGAGGCAAAAGAGATAATATCCCATTCAGGGAACTGAAAGTATAGTCTGTCAACTTGTCTGGAACAAGTCAAGTGGGGGGAGTAGGGAGAGAAATGGTGGCAGAAGAGAATCAGGACCCAGATCACAAATGTTCCTCTATATCAGGCTTAGAACTTTGAGGTGCTAAATTGTGAAATGAAATAATTCAGCTGTACAAATTTATGATTTGGTGTTTATACAAGATTTATGATAGGGCTCCTTTCTGAGATAGCCACCAGGAAAACAAAAGGAATGAACTTAGAAATTGAGATTCATCAGGAAATGCTAACATTCAAATTAATCCATCCCTTCAACCCCTACCAACCCATGGCTCTGGGAATTAACTGGCCGTGACAGCATGATGCAGGCATACCTTGTTGTATTGCACTTCACGGATATTGCACTTTTCATAAATTGAAAGTTTGTGGCAATGCTGTGTTGAGCAAGTCTACTGGCACCATTTTTCCAACAGCATTTGCTTACTTCATGTCTCTGTACCACATTTTGATAATTCTAGCCATATTTCAATTTTTTTTTTATTAGATTTGTTATGGTGAATCTGTGACCAGTAATCTTGGATGTTACTACTGTAACTATTTTAGGGAACCATGAACTGCACCCATATAAGACAGTTAATTTAATAAATGCTGTGTGCATTCTGTCTGCCCCACTGGCTGGCTGTCCCTTGTTTGTCCTCATCAGGCCTCCCTATTCCCTGAAACACAACAATATTGAAATTAGGCCAGTTAGTAACCTTCAATGGCCTCTAAGTGTTCAAGTGAAAGAGTCACACATCTCTCACTTTAAATCAAAAGCTAGATATGATTAAGCTTCATGAGGAAGGCACGTCAAAAGGTGAGATGGGCTGAAATCTAGGCCTTTTGCACCAGTTAGCCAAGTTGGGAGTGAAACGGAAACATTCCTGAAGGAAATTTCAAGTGCTACTCCAATGAACACATGAATAATAAGAAAGTGAAACAGCTTTATTGTTGACGTGGAGAAAGTTTTAGTGGTCTGGATAGAAGACCAACCTGCCCTTAAGCTGAAGCCTCATCCATAGCAAGGCCCTAACTCTCTTCAAGTCTATGAAGGATGGGAGAGGTGATAAAGCTGCAGAAGAAAAGTCTGAAGCTAGCAGAGGTTGGTTCACGAGGTTTAAGGAAAGAAGTCATTTCCATACACACAAGTGCAAGGTGAAGCAGCAAGTGCTGATGGAGAAGCTGCAGCAAGTTATCCAGAAGATCTAGCTAGGATCATTAATAAATGTGGCTATGCTAAACAACAGATTTTCATTGTAGACAAAATTGTCTTATGTCGGAAGAAGATGTCATCTAGGACTTTCATAGCTGGAGAGAAGTCAGTCTTCAAAGCTTCAAGGGTCAGGCTATCGCGTAGAAGTTAATGCACCTGGTGATTTTGAGATGAAGCCAATGCTCATTTACCATTCTGAAAATCCTAGAGCCCTTAAGAATTAGGCTAAATCTACTCTGCCTGTGCTCTGTAAATGGAACAACAAAGCCTAGATGACAGTGTATCTGTTTACAACATAATTTACTGAACAGTTTAAGCCTACTGTTGTGATCTACTGCTCAGAAAAAAAGTTTTTTAAAAGATTCCTTTTAAAATATGACTGCTCCGGGGCGCCTAGGTGGCTCAGTTAGTTGAGTGTCTGACTCTTGATTTTGGCTCAGGTCATGATCCCAGAGTTGTGGGATTGAGCCCCACGTTGGGCTCTGTGCTAAGCTTGGAGCCTGCTTAAAATTATCTCTCACACTCTCTCTGCCCCTCTCCCCCACTCAGGCACTCTCTCTCTCAAAAATTAAAAAAAATATTTAATTTAAAATATGACTGCTCATTAACAATACACCTGGTCACCCAAGCGCTCTCATGAAGATGTACAATGAGATTAATATCTTTTTCATGCCTGCTAACAGAACATCCATTTTGCAGCAAAAGGATCAAGAAATAACTTTGATTTTCAAGTTTTATTTTTTAAGAAATACAGTTGCTATAGGTAGTGACTCCTCTGATGGATCTTACCTGGGAAAAGTCAGTTGAAAATCTTCTGAAAAGGATTCACCATTCTAGATGGTTATTAAAAACATTTGTGATTCGGGGTTAGAGGCCACAATAGCAATATTAACAGGCGTTTGAAAAAAGTTGACTCCAACCCTCATGAATGACCTTGAGGATTCAGGACCTCAGTGGAGGAAGTAAATGCAGATGTGGTGGAAGTAGCAGGAAACTAGAATTATAAATGGTGTCTGAAAATGGGACTGAATTGCTGCACTCTCATGATTAAACTTTCATGGATGAGGAGTTGCTTCTCACGGATGAGCAAAGAAAGTGGTTTCTCGAGAGGGAATCTACTTCTAGTGAAGATCCTGTGAAGACTGTTGAAATGACAAGAGAGGATTTAGAATATTACATAAAGTTAGTTGATAAAGCAGTGACAAGATTTGAGAGGATTGACTCCAATTTTAAAAGAAGTTTCATTGTGAGTAAAATGCTATCAACATCATTGTATGCTACGCAAAAATTGTTCATGAAAGGAAGAGTCCATTGGTGCTGTAAATTTCATTGTTACCTCATTGTAAGAAATTACCACAACGACCTCAACATTCAGCAACCACCACCCTGATCAGTCATTCGCTGTCAGATTGAGGCAAAATGTTGGAGGCACCAGCGAAAAGGTTATAAGCTAAAGAACTCAGATGATGGTTAGTATTTTTTAGCAACACAATGTATGTATGTATGTATGTATGTATGTATTTCAGTTTATTTATTTTGAAAGAGAGAGAGAGAGAGAGCAGGGGAGGGGCAGAGAGAGACAGAGAGAGAGAGAGAGAGAGAGAATCCCAAGGAGGTTCGGTGCCATCAACACAGAACCCAATGAGGGGCTTGAACCCACAAACTGTGAGATCATGACCTGAGCCTAAGAGTTGGATGCTTAACTGATTGTGCCACCCAGGTGACCCACAACAAAGTATTTTTAAATTAAGGTATGTACATTGTTATTTTATACACAATGTTATTTTATACTTAATAGACTACTGTATAGTGGAAACATAACTTTTATATGTACTGGGAAACCAACAAATTCATTTGACTTGATTTATTGCGATAGTCACTATTGAGGTGATCTGGGACCAAACCCACAATATTTCTGAGGTACACTTGTCCTAAAATTTCCTATAACAATTAAGTTAGTGCTTCAGCTCCAGTTTGTGCTGACATTACAGCCAAGGCACATCTGAAAAGACAGTCAGTGATGTCGCTGAAGGGGAAGCCAGCCTTCCCTACCTGAAAACCAAGACAAATGAAGCAACTTAGGTCTGATTTCTGCCTTTCCCATAAAATGTCTATATTAATCAACAATGGTTTTCATCCTCTCTCATCAGCTCCTCCATCTTAGGCATATTTCCTTGTTCTTCTTCTTCTCCTAGAACTTTTAACATAGGTATGCCCCAGCACTCAATCTTTAGACCTATTCTCCAGTGCTAACTCATTTAGTGAATGAATCCAGTCTTACTGTTTTAAACACCACCCATAAGCCAGTGATGCTCAAATGCATATCTTTAACACAGCTTTTCTCCCCAACTTCAGTCTTGGGTATCCTCTTGCCTATTTGATAACCCCACTGGATGTCTAGAAGACATCACACACTCAATATGTCCCCCGCAAACTTCTTCCCCTCAAAACTACTCAGCCTGCAGTCTTTTCCAACTTTCTTGACAGTAACTACATCATTTCCACTATTCAGACCAAACATGTGGAAGTCATCTTCGACTCCTCTCTATTTCTCACTTCCTTCATCCAATCTGTCAGGAAATCCTCTTCGTCCTGACATCAAAATATATACAAAATTTAATCTTTCTCACTACCTCCACTGTGGCCACTCACTACTATCTCCTACTTGGATTACTGAAATAGCTTCTAAACTTCCCTTTTAAATAAACTAATCTATTCTCAACACAGGAGTCAGAGAGATTCATGACTTAAAATGTAAGTCAAATTTTGTCACTCTTCTGCTCATAACCTTGTATCGATGATTATGCTCTCTCCACACTATCCTCCATCACTTCTCCAATCTCAGTTCCTATTATTCTCCCTCTCACTCACTGCATTGTTGACCTACTGATCTCCTTGTTGTCTCTCAAATATACCAGAAATATACCAGGGATTCTCTTGCCTCAGGATTCTTGCACTGGCTGTTTACTCTACCTGGGATGCTATCCCCCAGATAAGCACAGAGAAAATTACTTTGCCTACTGTAGTAGATTGAATTATTGACCTCAATTCTTCATCCCTCCCTACATCCACACTCCTTTGGTTAAGCTTATTTATTTTGAGAGAGACAGAGACAGCATGAATGGGGAAGTGCAGAGAGAGAGAGAGAGAGAGAGAGAGAGAGAGAATCCCAAGCAGGCTCCACACTACCAGCACAGAGCCTGATATGGGGCTTGAACTCATGAAACCATGAGATCATGACTTGAGCTGAAACCAAGAGTTGGACACTTAATCGACTGAGCCACCCAGGTGCCCTCTACATCCACATTCTTGCCTCATCATGAGTACAGTGTATTTCTCTGTCCCTTGACTTTAGACCTGATCATTTGACTTCCTTTTGCCAATGTATATGGGTAGAAGCAACAGTTTTGAGCCTAGCCCTGAAGAGATTTGCTCTCTTGAATTTTCATCACCATGAAGTCTTCCCTCTACCAGATGGTACTACACATGTTATGCCCCAGAGTAAACATACATGGAACAGAACTGCTTCAGCCAACCTACAGACTATTAAACAAGAATAAATTATTGCTTTTTTTAAACCAGAAATTGGTAAACTTTCCTATAATGGGCCAGATAGTAAATATTTGAGGCTTTATGATCCATATAGTCTCTATTGTCTCAACAATACCATTGTAGCTTGAAGACAGCCACAGACAATATGCAAATGAACATGAGACATGCTAGTGTTCCAACAGAACCTACAGAAACAGGCAATGGTGCATTAGGATTTGAACTGGGTCTCTCTGGCTCCAAAGTCCTCTTATTGTCCACTATATCACTATAATATCATTTAATTCCATTAAGGCCAGGTGTCTGGAGAAACCCATGACATTTTGCTTAAGAAATAAAAACAATGATGGTCTATAAATATGGTTGATAAAATACATACCTAACAAATTCAACTGTTACTTCATCACTTTTTTTTTTTTGACCTGACAATCATGTAGGATTACTCAACTCCTTGTTCCTTTATATCTTAGTATACGATTGCTAATTTTGCCAATTTTTCCTTAATTGAATAAGGTCTCTCTGGCACGCTTCATACTCATGTTCCTGACTCAGTCTATGCTTTCCTTGAAGCTATTAGACCAAGCATCCCTAAGTTAGTCCAACATATGTAAGTTCTAACTGGTATTTGGACTTTCTTGGCCTGCTACTCCACTTGATTATGCATTTGAATTACCTCAGCATGTACTCAGTTATTGCCAGTACTCAAGAGCCCCATTTCTCTCTAACTAACACCCATGTTTTTCTCTGGTACAGCCTTAGAGCATACGTAATGAGCTATCAACCTCTCAATATTTTGAGTATTCACTTTCACAAGTTAAAATGAGAACACTGCCAGTCAGTGTTAGCTACCATCCTTTTTCCTTTTGCAGTAAACTAAAAAACTTTAACCTTCAGCTTCCAGAAAACGAAATTTTAGAGTCACATTTCTGTTCCTTGTAGGCATTCAGGGGGACATGACAGGGGCCTGTATATACCACTCAAAAGACTATGCTATAAAGGCAGGTAGACCTGCCTTTAGATACTGGTTTCACCATTAAATAGGTGTGTACATTTGGCCAAGTTGCTCATTGTTCTCAGTTTCTTTATCTCTGAACTATTTCAATGAAAATCACTTCATAGGTTTTTTTTCTCCCTGCCTTTTGTACTTTAATTTAGTTTCAGGAAAGTTGATGAGACCTTTATGCCTATAAGTTGGGGGAGAAAGTAGAAAGATCTTATAAGGATGACTGGTTTTTGTTTCAAAATAATATTTAGGGAAAGGGGTGCATGAGCATAGTTAGAATACCTTGAAGATACATGAAAGCAATTTTTTTGGCATTAAATATAAGGATTCCCATGTGCTAGGGAAGGAGAAATAAGGGAAAATTTTCTGAATTTCAAAACTAAACAGGATATATATCCTGCTTCTGGCAGTACCTCTGAGATTTGGCAAGATCTCAAGATATTACATATGCCTTGTATGTCAGGTTCACGAAGGATTATAATGAGAAAGAAAAATCTAAGCAGCTAGCTAAGGGTCAGATTTTGCCACCTTATAGAGTTTACACTTTGTTTAATAGAGAATGAAAAGTTTTAAGATGAGGTGAGACTTCATTCAAGAGCTATTTTAGGAAGATTAATCTGAGAGAAGTCAGAATAAGAGACAGAAAACTGAAGGAGAGAGAAATTGGTGGCAGAGAGATTAGAGGGAGAGATAGGAGTTAGGGTTTATTGTAATATTCAGGGCCTAAGGTGATAAAACCTTAAACTTGTATTGTTTGAACCTCCCAACTCTTGGATTTTAAAGGCTGGGTGAAGAAAGCAGGTTGGCCAAGATTTCAAGATGCTCTTAGCCTTGCCAGACACAATTACAGCCACCTGTGACCTAAGCCAGCGTTTGAAACACAAAAGTGCTAGGAATCCCATTTAACCTGGCCTCTGTATGCTAAGAATGTTATGGGAAGGACCTTTTGTCTTCTCTTCAGCAATTCACTTAAGACAACCTCAGGTCTGAGAGGTAGGAAATTGGATGCTACTGAAAAGTGCTCCTGAGAGAAGATTGAGTAACTCACTGATTTTAAGGGCTCCCAAATCAGGTTTGCTGCACTCTTAAAGTCAAAGGGAATATGTGTGGTGTTTTCTTTTACACAGCACTCCAGAATCTTCTTACCTATTTTAAAGATCATATTGCCACTAAAATACAAATTGGACTTTCATTGGCATTAAACAACATATATCACTAAGCTTAGACAGATGTCAGTTAGGCTTAGCTTTTCATTGTTCTTGGAGCTGGTTTCCCTTCCCAATGAGAAAGTCTGACTTTCCCTGGTTACAGAAGCATTAACACACTTACTGACTCTGCCTAAATATTTAGTAACCATTGAATATAGGTATAAATATGAAATGATCAGTTATCCAGTAACTATACAAAGTATATCTGGCCTAAAGATTACTTACCTAATTTCTGTTTTTGTCTTGAAATGAAGTCTATAGAGAGGAATATAGTTCAAATTTTTTTTAATGTTTATTTATTTTTGAGAGAGAGAGAGAGAGAGACAGAGTGAGAGCAGGGGAGGAGTAGAGAGAGAGACGGAGACGCAGAATCTGAAGCAGGCTCCAGGCTCTGAGCTGTCAGCACAGATCCTGACATGGGGCTTGAACACATGAACGACAAGATCATGACCTGAGTTGAAGTCGGAAGCTTAACCAATTGAGCCATCCAGGTGCCCCAGTATTTTTTATTTTACTTAAGGAATAAAGGAAAAGAGAATCAAATCTTTTGACTCTACAATGTTCCATATAGTTTGCTAGGTCCGTGGAATACATTATTTCATTCAAATCTTATAGCAACCTTATAAGTTAAAAATTGCCACTTCATTTTACAAATGAGAAAACAGATCCTCAGACAAGTAGAATCACATGATGATAATAAAGCAAGTAAACATGTACAGATGCTTGGCTTCTACTCCAAGTTTGTCTCTCGAATTTTAGAAAATAAAGTGTATGACTAATTTCCAAAAGTAATAAGAACTACTGATTGGCATCAAAAGTAAAGAAAGGAAGAAAGCCATTTCTATATGCAAGGCGCGTTAATCTGCTACATCATTAATATTAGTCCCATGTTGGGGCGCCTGGGTGGCGCAGTCGGTTAAGCGTCCGACTTCAGCCAGGTCACGATCTCGCGTTCCGTGAGTTCGAGCCCCGCGTCGGGCTCTGGGCTGATGGCTCAGAGCCTGGAGCCTGCTTCCGATTCTGTGTCTCCCTCTCTCTCTGCCCCTCCCCCGTTCATGCTCTGTCTCTCTCTGTCCCAAAAATAAAAATAAATGTTGAAAAAAAAAATTTAAAAAAAAAAATATTAGTCCCATGTTATAGACCTAGAAATTGAACTCTGTGACTCACAAACTCCTGCTGTCTCCCACTGCATAAAATCATGTAATTCTGGAATAAAAATGTACCTTATCTCATCCACCATCTTCATTGAACAGATGAATGAGTAGAGGCCCATATAACCTATTGTGATTTGTTCAAAGGCAAACAAGTTGTCAGTAATCAAGAGTCCTTGCGTCTGCTTCTGAGGCTCTTACTGAAGCACCAAGGCCCACTGTTCCCCTTAAGTATGAGGACTACCACTCAAGGTCTATCCCTGTTGAACTTTCACTAAAGGTACTGTCATCTTCAAGATTTCTCCTCTGCTACTCCAAATGTCTATCTTTCATTATATCTTTCTTCTCAATATTTCTAGAATAATGATCCCTAACTTCAGGTTTTTAATTCTCAGTTTTGTTAAATCTGCTCCTGTTTCACTCTTCTCCATTTCTGTGCATCCGTGTGCCTCCATCCACCTGGTTGCTCATGAAGGAAAATGGAAGCCATTCTTAATAACTCATTCTATTTCGTTGGCTCATCCGATCCATCCCATGGCCAATTTTACTGCCTTCATAATATATGCCCCATTTCATTTTGTCTCCACTGACTGCCATTAACCTGATGCAAATTACCATCATCTCTCACCTAGCCATATGCAGTAATCTTCTAACAGATATCCCTCATTGAAAAACCTCATCTCTCCTCACCTTTGTTCTTTTGCAGTCTATTCTCCACACAACCAGAAGTCAGAGAATCTTTTAAAAATACAAATCATATATTTTTTAGATCTCTTTAAAACCCTTCGATGACTTCCAATGCATTTAAGATCAAATTTTAAAACTGTAGCATAGCCCTCAGTTGCCTATGAATTGACCTGAATCTACCTCTTGGTTTTGCCTTGTTCCACTCTCTCCTTCCATCACTAATTCTTCAGACATACTGACAATCTCTCATTTCTTAGACACCTTCAATCAACCCTTCCAGTATTTTACCCATTCAATTGTAATTTCCAAAGAAGCTTTTCCTGTTCTCTCAATCTAAATTAGTTGCTCCTTTTATTTTCAATCATAGAAATCTGTATTTTTCCTTCATTGTACTTATTTCATTTTCTTAATACATGCCTATTTTTGTGGTTAGTTGTTTACTGTTTTTCTCCCTGTCTAAACTGTAAAGATCATAAAGGCAGGCAACAGGTCTATTTGGTCCTCTGCTAAATCCTCTGCCTTATCAAAGCGTCTCATGCATAGTAGAAGCTCATGAATAATGCCTAAACACTCAAGAATGACCCAGTCATTTTAAGTTCCCAATAGGATTCTCTCAAAATAAATTTATTTAAATGGGTTTAGTTAATTTTTTTTAAAGTAAAGATTTTTATGCTGCACTTAATAATGGCAGGGAGAGAATGAAAGTATAAAAAATACAAGTACAGGTAGGGATTAACATGTTATATATACCTCAAATATTGGGGAATTAACTTTAAATATGTTTTACTTCCTGGAAAGTATTTAATGAATGACCACTTTGTCTGCCTGTTCCAAATTCAGTTTCTCTTAAAATAATGAGAAGTAAGAAAGATCTGGCCTTAATCAATTTTTCCCCCAGTATTACTGTTCTCCAATTAAACTTAGTCCTGGAGATGATAAAATACCCACAAAGTGAAAAAGGATTCCTGGCTTCCATGAACAAGGGCAGATGTAGTAACCTACTCAGAACAAAGGATAAATGTATATACACAATAAGATGTGACATCAGACTGGTTTTATATACATGAAACAGAATGTACTGATTCATCAATGGTATCTGCCTAAGAAATACATGACAGTAAAGAAATCAGAAGTTCTGGTCAAGCATTTACTGACTGACAGACCTCATAATTCAGTTTCGTGCTGATGGAGTATCCCTGAAAAAATTGCCTGATAAAGTGTTTCTTCAAGTTTTCTGTCAATGAACCACTAATACTGAGCACAGTAACTAGGAAACCATGAAATTCGGTAATTCAAGAAAAATCATATATATATATGATATTTTATATATATACATACACATATGCATATATTTATATGTCAATGCTGTCAATGCTATTGAAACCGAAAGAATTGTCCTTAGCATCTTGAATTGCACACATATTTTTCATGTAATTTTCTCTGTATAGACATAGCCACTGTAACATATATTGTTTTATATAAATTCTACAAAGAATACAACTAAATCAACACTTAGAGCTAATTTCACTATAATTTTGACAGCTTGTTAAGTAATATACTAGCTCTCAATCAACTCTCCTACCCAACTCCCTCAAATCTTTTGTGGAATGAGGCAGAGTAGAAGTATTTAAATAAATAAAATAACCCACTGACTTTATCTTGCTTTATGAATGTTATAAATGGGGTCTCCACTAAAATGCATAAATCATTCTCCCTTGTGAGTCCCAACTAGGCTTCTGTTTACCAGATGGAAGTAAAAAGTGACAGGGCATGCAACATGTGCTCCAAATCCTCCTGTCAAGACTTTCAAAAAATGATGTCTCTAAACATCCCACCATAGTCCAGATGTGTTGGGCCTATCCTTAAAAAGTAAAATAAAATAAAATAAAACAGTTATAGGTACAGGCAGAAATCTGTTCCAGCTTCTTCCTGAAGAATGCTTGGAACTTTTTTTTTTTTTTTTTGGAACTTCTTAATGATAGTTAAAATAAAAGGCCATATAGAGCATAGCTAGAGGACTTGTGCTTGAAAATGGCAGGTTATTTTACGCTTCAATCACTGTGCTCTGGAAAATAGGTCAAAGAAAAAGCCAATTCATCAGGTTACTGGAAACTTCCTGGCCAGCAAAGGGCAAGATCAAGAAAACCAGATTTTCCTTTACATTAATTATTAACAAAGTACTTTCATATACCTTCTGCTATGGTCCAAATGTATGCTTTCTCTCAAAATTAGTATGTTAGAAATCTAATCTCAAAGTGATGGTATTAGGAGGTGGGGCCTATAGGAGGCTCTAAGTATATGAATGGGATTGAGTGCTCTTATAATAAAAGAGGGCCAAAGAGTTCCCTAGCCCCTTCTCTGAATACAGGATACAATGAGAAGTCTGTGCCTGGAAGAGGGCTCTCACCTGACCATGATGGCAGTCTGGTCTTGGACTTTGGCCTTCGGAACTATGAGAAGTAAATTCTTGTTGTTAATATGCCACTTAGTCTGTGCCATTTTAATATAGCAACCCCAACAGACTAAGATACCTTCTTTAATCTAATTCTTACTGCAACTCCATGATATAGGTATTACTGCTCCATTTTGCAGATGAGGAGAATAAGACCCTGAAAACTTACATGCCTTGCCCAATTCCATCACTGCTAACTGAGTCAGCTTTGCATACAGTTCTTCATACACCAAATTTAGTGCCTTTCCCACAATATTACCAGCAAGTTCTATCCACCAAGCTTAAACTCCTGAGGGATGTTTGACTCCTGCCTTTGTTCACAAATGTAACTAAGATTACATTTCTTAGTTCAGAACAAATTCAAGCATCTCTATTAAAACTATATAGCAATGTGAGTGTGAGTGGTGGACAGCATGGTGCATGATAACTAATTGAAATGTCCTCTGTAGCATCTCCAGGCCTGAGACACTCTGCCAGAATGGGAATATGGCCTTGAATGAATGAATGAATGAATGAATGAATGAATGTTATCTCCTGAGCCCCTTCAGGCAGATGTGATTTTAATTACATTTTTTTAAATTCTCTTTTGTTCTTTGACTCTCACAGCCCTCTTCTCTTTTTGTTCTTTTCTTTATTAAAATCTGATCTGTTGTCTTAAGAGACAGCTAAGACAAAATTAAACAAAACCCCACATTTTAGCTAATAGCGACCCACATTATTTTATTTTATTCTAATGTCACATTCTTTATTTCAATCTCTACTTTATGAGTCAGATACAGCCTCATATCTTTCACAAAACCTTCCCCATAACTCTGATCTGCCAAGGATTAAGGAGAAAAAGCCTATCTCTGCCTGAAGAGTGTAAACCTTGGTATCAATTGAGCATAACACTGTTGCACAAGAGAAAATATTCTTTTCTCAAGACATCTTCTTACATATTTTTGCAGTATATACCATTATGGTTACACTATTATTACGGAATTTTTCCAAAGCTTAAAATAAAGCAAAAAGGAGACCACATATTCTTTCAATGTCATACTACAGGATTGTCTAGCAGGTCCCCCAAGGATTATTTGGCTACCTAAGGGGGTGTAGCATTGTTGGACTGCTGGTCAAAGGGCCAAATTCTAAAGTCCATGTTACTTTGCAGATTTTTTTATACTATAACTGGAAGTTTGTGCCTCTTAATCCTCTTCACCTATTTCATTCAACCCCCCATGGCAACCACCAGTTTTTTCTTTGTATTTCTGTTTCTGTTTGTTTTGTTTTGTTTCTTAGATTCCACATATAAGTGAAATAATAAGGTATTTGTCTTTCTCTGTCTGACTTATTTCACTTAGCAGAATACCCTCTAGGTTCACCCATGTTGCCATAAATGGCAAGATTTAATTCTTTTTTATGGCTGAGTAATATTCCATTACATATCTTCCTCATCCATTCATCTATCAATGGATACTTAAGTTGTTTTCATATCTTGGCTTTTGTAAATAATACTCCAATAAACATAGGGATGCATATCTTTTTAAATTAATGTGTTTATATTCTTTGTGTAAATATACCCAGCATTGGAATTATTGGGTTATATGGCAGTTCTATTTTTAATTTTTTAGGAACTTCCATACTGTTTTCCACAATGGTTGCACGAATATACATTCTCGTTTTCTCTGAGATAGTGACAAAAAGTAGAAGAGGAGTGAATATCCATGAGCAAGGTGTTCTTTGTTACTATGAGTTTATATAACACGAACTATTCATTCAAAAATTCACTCAATAAATATTTATTTATTGAGCACCTATAAAGTGTCAAGTCCTTTGTTGACTGGGGGAGGGTAACAATCAGTGGTAAAAAGATAAATCAGGCACAGATTCTATTCTCAAGGAAGTTATACTCCTGAATAAAAATCACTTTAGAACATCTCCTACCCTATATGCTTTGATGCCTTCTCATTATGCCCTTTATCCCTGGTTAGCTTAGTCACCACAAGAAACTCATGACTCCTAACTCATGCTGTATTCCCTAGAACTTTAACCCTTTCATCTTTGTTAAGTTTTATTTATGTCCTTATTTCTTACCTTTAGTCTGTTCTGGAGAGACTTGTTGTCTTAGCAGATGCCAAAACCTACAAAGCGATAGTAATTAAGAATTGCAGTACAATTCAAGTTAGAAAAGAATAGAAAAAATGATCAATAAAAAGCTCAGAAGCAAATCCACACACATATGAAAATAGATATATTACATAGGTACCTTTGTAGATACATCATTAATATAGTTATTAATACTATTTATTTATTTATTAATATTATATTATTATTATATTTCCTTGTTTTTTCCTTCTAGGTACCTGAAAGGATTGCAGTTTCTCCTTCTCTTTGATGGTAGGTGTGAATTTGTGACTTACATTGGTCAAAAAAATGTGAGAACAAGTATGTTACTTCCTTGAAAAAGCTTCAAAAGCCAGTCACTAATTTGTGTTTCTCTTCATCTTTCAAAGTAATTCTAGAAGCATATATCAGAACAGAGCTTCCATCAACATTGGCAACAGGGAGTGACTATGATGATTAGGGTCCAAGTTGACTTGTCTCACACATATAGCATGAGCTGAGAAATAGACTATTACTATGTTATGTCATAGGCATTTTTGGATTATTTGTTACTACAGCATAACTGAGTTTATCTAATTGATGCAATAAGGACAGGATGGATTATTTAATAAATTACTCTTGGTCAAGTGAGTATTCATTTAGAAAAAAATGAAATGGGTTCCTTACCTGCAACATATATAAAAAACAATTCCATATCAATAAAAAATTAAAAGCTTTAAAACTTTTAACAAAAATATAAGGTGACATATTTATGACATCAGACTTGGAATTATATCTTAAACCAAACACAAAAAGTCTTAGCCATAAAAGGAACATTGGAAAATTTGACATTAAAATTCATGTTGTAGATACAACACCAAAATATTGATGCATTAAAAGAACAAAATAATAAATTGGGCTTTCTCAAAGTTAAAAACTTCTACTTTATGAAAGAGAATAAAGACAAGCCATAGACTGGGAGAAAATATTTGCAAATCATCCACTTGATAAAGGACTTGTATCTATAACATATTTATAAATAACTCTCAAGATTCAATTATGAGAAAACAACGTATACTGGGGGTGTATTATTTACATTAGCCAAGATATGGAAGCAACTTAAAAGTCTATGATATGACATATATTAATTAATTAAATATATATATAAATACATAATTATAATATATAAATATATTATATATTATAAAAATATGTATATATATGTGTATATATATATATATATAATAGAACATTACTCAGTTGTGTAAGAATGAGATCTTGCCATTTATGACAACATGGCTGGACCAAGAGGGTATTATGCTAAGTGAAATAAGTCAGACAGAGAAAGACAGTTACCATATGATTTCAGTTATATGTGGAATCTAAGAAAACAAAACAAATGAACAAAAAAAAAAAAAGCAGAAATAGATCCATAAATACAGAAAACAAACTGGTGGTTTCCAGAGAGGAGGGGCATAAGAGATGGAAAAAATGGGTGAAGGGGAATGGGAGGTACAGGCTTCCAGTTATGAAGTGAATGAATAAGTCACAGGGATGAAAGGCACAACATAGAGAATATAATCAATGCTATTGTAACCACGTTATACAGTGACAGACGGTAGCTACAATTGTGGTGAACACAGTCCAACATAGGGAGCTGTTGAATCACTATGTTGTACACCTGAAACTAATGTAACATTGTGTGTCAACTATACATCAGTAAATAAATACAATAAACTAAGGAAATAACACAATTCAATTTTTTAAATGGGCAAAGATTTGAATAGACACTTTACCAAAGAAGATATCTGGATTGCAAAAACAAGACGTGAAAAAGTGCTCAGCATCATCAGTTATTATTATTAGCAGTTATTATTTGTTATTACAAGTTAAAACCAAATTGAGATGCCATTATACACCTGTTACAAAAGATAAAATAAAAAATTCAATCATACTAAGTGTTGGCAAGAATATGGAAACAACTGGAACTCTCATACACTGCTGATGGGAATGTAAAATGGTGGAATCACTTTGACAGTTTATCAGTCTTCTAAAGTTAAACACATCTACCATGTGATTCAGTCATTCCATTATTAAGTATCTGCCCAAGACTAATGAAAGCATATGTCCACAGAAAGACCTGTATTTGAATGTTAATAGCAGCTTTATTTGTAAGTGGTAAACTCTGGAAACAATACAAATGCATAAATATGCAAATAAATACACAAACTGTTATACTGATGTAGAATACTACTCAGTAATAAAAAGAAAAGTTATCAATATGTACAATATGGATGAATCTCAAATAATTATGCTGAGTGAAAGAACCTAGAATTCCACCCCCTAAGGCAGAGTAAGGTACTTTTTATTCCATTTACATAAAATTCTACAAAATGTAAACTAATACATAATGCCAGAGAATAGATCTCTGTCTGCCTGGAAGTGGAAGGAGGTGCAGGAAAGGATAGGAGGGAGAATTGCAAAGTTATAGGAGGAAACATTTGGGGGTAATGAATTATCTTAGTTGTGGTAATTTTTCACAGGAATACATAAGTCAAAGTGTATCAAATTGTATACTTTAAGTATGGATTAGTTTCTTTATGTCAATTATACCTCCAAACAGGTTTTTTAAAGTTAAATTTATCCAAAGAAATCAAATAAACTTGTTCACATATTCCTTAGTAGTGATATCTAGTTCCCCCTCTGTCTGCAGAGCCACATGTGACCTTCCTGCTCCCTGGCACATGCTACTTCTGATTGCTCACCCCTTCTGGACACCATCCTCCTAATCAATTGCTACAGGCTATTTACTGATGGGGAGTCTCAATCCTTAAAGGAGTGAACAGTGAAGCCCAAGGTCCTCATCAGCACTCTCCCGGGTAACAGCCTCAAGAGGTAAACCTCAGGTCAAATACACACTATGCAATAGTTAGCTCAGAGTAAGTCCAACTAGATGCTCCTGGAGATTTCAGGCTTCATGAGCAACTGAAATCAGAAGGTTCTGAAGATCTAAAATAGAATGCCATTGGTGGCATAGTATGAGGTATGCCTCTGCCAAGGCACTCCTGAGTTGGCAGAAGAGAAACACCTGTAAACCAAAAGAATGCATACATTTTGGTGTCCATATGATAAGGCAAAACTATGGACAAAGTGAAACAGATCATAAATCTCAAAAAGTTGTAAAATACTGGCCCCAGATATTAAAGCCAATGTTGCTAAAGCCAAGACAAAGAAGTTTAGGTCAATCTTGAAAATAGTGGGTGACTCTTTGGTTCTGCCCTCAGGAGTAGTGGCCCCTACTTACACTGTTTCCTGTCCCTACCTCTACTATATGTTATTAACAGACTTGAAAAGGATGTCAGAAGAAAGATCTGCTTGAGCTCTGTGGAAAATTTCATTTGGAGAGGAAAGGAAACAAAACTGACCTTCAAAATGATGGCGGGTGAAGGGGTAAAGCAACCTTTCTTTAAGAAAAAGTTGAGAATTAACTATAACACATGTTAGGAAGTTGTTGTCATGCTATAACTGGTGAGGAAAATAAAGTATCTAGTTCCATCGCTTCCACCTAAAAAATAAAGAAAAAAGTACAAGCAGCAATACAAGGGAGAAGATATACTTAACAGCTATGATCAGCAAAGGATTAAGGATTAGTATATATTTAAAATAGAATCTTTCAACAATAAAAGACACAAAACTCAACAGATAAATGGTCAAAATACATAAACATGCATCTCATAAGAGAGGAAACATAAATGGCAAATTAGTATGTGATAAAAAGTTTAATCACATTAGTAATCTTGGAAACCAAATTAAAACAACAATATAATGCCATTTTATACCTACTAGATTGGCAAAACAAAACAAATAAAAGCAAAAACAAAAACAAACAAACAAACGAGAAGTCTGATAATAGCATATAGGCACAGATAGGAAACAACAGGAACTTTTCCACATTACTAGCTATAGTGTATTGACTCAATCACTGTGAAAAATGATTTGGAATTTTCTCAAGTTCAACATGGGCAATTTCACTCCTAAATGCATACCCTGGAGAACCCCTTGCATTTATGTGCCAGAAAATTTACATAAAAATATCCATAGCAGGATTGATTACAATAGGAAAAAAAAAGCCCACAAAACAACCCAGCAGGAGAATGGAATGATATATTCCTACAGTGGAATAGTATATAACAGTGAAATAAATGAACTATATCCTCAACAACATAGATTCACTTTAGAAATCTAATTTTAGATTTTAAGACTAGTGAGTTAAAGAAGACTTAGTATGACATCACCTTTATACCTGAAAAGTCACGCAAAACTAAAAAATAAGTAGGAAAGGGACAAGAGCAGGGAAGAACAAAGTTTGACTCTATAGCATGGTAGTGTTTGTGGTTCTTAAGCAGGGTAGTGTATTTATGGATGCTCATTTTTAGCATTTTAGTACAAGTAAAATGCAAAAATTAGATAAGAGGAAATATCAAAAATAGCAATAGCTAAGAATTTTCCATAATATAAAACAAATTCTTCAGATTAAAAACTGCACTCTCCAGAGACAGGAATAGAAGGCCAGCAAGCTGGTCATAATGGCAGGTGAGGAAATTAACAAAGACTACTCAGTAGAAATTCAGGAGTATTTATCAGGAGTATTTATCAACAATTGAGAATTCCATTGGTGCTGTGGATGAGATGCTGAAGACCATAATGTCTGTTTCTAGAAATGACTTGTTGCTAAAGTTGGACCCTCTTGAATAAGCAAAAGTGGATTTAGTTTCTGCTTACACATTAAATTCATTGTTTTGGGTTTATTTGGCAACTCAGCAAGTTAATCTTAAGGAATATCCAGTAAAGCAGGAATTGGAAAGAATCAGAGTACACATGAATAGAATTAAGGAAACAACACACAAGAAAAAGGCTGGCAAGCTGGGTAGAGGTGCAGCTTCAAGATTTGTGAAAAATATCCTTTGGGAACCAAAACCTAAAAATGCATCCAAAGTTGCCAATAAAGGAAAAAATAAAAACTAAAAAAAAAAAAAAATGCATTCCCCCAAAGTAGTGCATTTATAAAAGTAAAAATAAGAAAGTAAATACACACATATTATGAAATTTGTGATTTCTTAGAAGATTCCAGACAGAAAAGACAAATTTTCTAAAAGACACTTCTTCAGGGGCACATGGGTGGCTCAGTCAGTTAGGCATTGGACTCTTGATTTTGGCTCAGGTCATGATCTCACCATTGGTGAGATCGAGCCCCATGTCAGGCCTGTCCTTGGGAATCTGTCTCTCTTTCTCTGCCCCTCCCCTGCTGGCATGCACATGTGCTCTCTCTCTCTCTCTCTAAAAAAAATAAATAACCTTAAAAAAAATCCTTGTGAAGGAGATGGTCATTTAAAAAGACACTCTTCAGACAGAGAACGAAAGATGTGGGGTGCCTGGCTGGCTTAATCAGTAGAGCATGAGACTCTTGATCTCAGGGGTGTGAGTTCAAGCCCTGTGTTGGGCATGGGGACTACTTAAAAATAAAAAATAAAGGGGCGCCTGGGTGGCTCAGTCGGTTAAGCGTCCGACTTCAGCTCAGGTCATGATCTCACAGTCATGAGTTCCAGCCCCGCGTCGGTTTCTGTGCTGACTGCTCAGAGCCTGGAGCCTGTTTCGGATTCTGTGTCTCCCTCTTTCTCTCTGACCCTCCCCCATTCATGCTCTGTCTCTCTCTGTCTCAAAAATAAATAAACGTTAAAAAAAAAATTAAAAAAAATACAAAATAAAAAATAAAAAAGACAAAAGATCAGATATACAGAAAATAATGAAAAATAAAGTAGTAAATATGAAGGTAAATAGAAGGTAATTTTGACTATATAAAACAATAACTACAATAGCATGTGGACATTTTTAAAACTGAAAATTCACAATGGTAATAAATTACAACAATAAATAAGTTGAGAGTTAAATATTAAAGTTAAATGTTAAAAAACATTAAATGTTTTTTAATGTTTATTTATCTTTGTGAGAGCAGACAGAGTACAAGTGGGAGAGGGACAGAGATAGAGGGAGACACAGAATTCCAAATAGGCTCCAGGCTCCGAGTTGTCTGCACAGACGTGGGGCTCGAGCTCATGAACTGTGAGATCATGACCTGAACCAAAGTCAGAGGCTCAACCAACTGAGCCACTCAGGCACCCTAAGAGTGAGATATTAAAGTGTCCTAAGGTCCTTGAGCTCTCCAGGAGAATAATAAAAGTACTAACTTTAAACACTGATAAGTTAAGAATTCATGTAATAACTTCCATGGTAACCACTAAAAGACTAGAAATATTGTGTATAGTTTCTAAACTAGCCAAAGGAAACATGGATTGAATTTTTAAAAATTTAATCCAAAAGACAGCAAGAAATGAGAATAAAAGAAATGAGAGAGGCAAAGGTGTTTACAAAAGATCTCTCTAAAATATTGGAGGTACAGAAATATTAGCAGTAAAAGTGTGACTCAAAGTATGCCATGGAGACATTCATGAATAGAAAGCTAGTAGAGCTGTATTGCTATCAGTTAAACAAGCTTTAAGTCAAAAACTTTCCCAAATTATACAGAAAGCTATGCAACAATTCTCACTTCTTATATATTGAATATAGCCTCAAAATAAATATGGGGAAAAAAGTAACAGAACAAAAGAAAGAACTTCACAATCACAGTGGGAGACAACAAAATGATTTTTTTTCAATTATTGAAAGAATAAGCAGACCAAAAATTAGTAAAGATACAGACTTCAACGAAAATAGTTAGTAATTGACCTAAGGGGTGTACATTGGATACTGCACAAAAGAAGTGTAAAATATACATTCTTTTCAAACATTTGCAGAAATTATCTCAACTCATTTTAAAGGAATGAAATTACAGATTTTATTTATTTTTTTTAACGTTTATTTATTTTTGAGACAGAGAGAGACACAGCATGAACGGGGGAGGGGCAGAGAGAGAGGGAGACACAGAATCGGAAGCAGGCTCCAGGCTCCAAGCCATCGGCCCAGAGCCGACGCGGGGCTGGAACCCGCTGACCACGAGATAGTGACCTGAGCTGAAGTCGGACGCTTAACCGACCGAGCCACCTAGGCGCCCCAACTACAGACTTTTATTTGAAGATAAGCTAAAAATAAATTTAAGAAGTAGAAAAAACAACTAAGTTTGGAAATTAAGATACATCTAAATAATGTATTATTAAAAGAATTATAAACATAAGAAAATATTTCAAATTGAGCAGTAACAAAAGTATAGGAAGCCAAAATGTGTGAGATGTCGCTAATTAAATACATATATTACATAAGATGAAGAATTGAAAATTGATGAACAAAGTATGTATCCTAAGAAGTTTTAAAGGTTCATCTGTATTTTAGGGCCACTATAATTCATTTACTTTGCCATAAAATAACACAGTTTGAATATACCAAAAATATAGTTACCTACTCTCTTTTAGGAAACATTTGGGATTTTCCAAGCTTTTACTGTTCTAATGTAGCTACAGACTTTACTATAAACATCACTGCAGTGAAAGCTTGAGTTTCTTTTGGGTAAATATTTAAGAATAGAATTGTTGAAATGTTGGGTTT
The DNA here is from genome assembly GCF_014898765.1 of Herpailurus yagouaroundi. Taxonomy (NCBI): domain Eukaryota; kingdom Metazoa; phylum Chordata; class Mammalia; order Carnivora; family Felidae; genus Herpailurus; species Herpailurus yagouaroundi. The sequence goes on from NW_024412388.1 coordinate 63,055,476, forward strand.
GTGAACAAATGAAGTTGTTATTCTGATTTATATTCCAGCAGTAAGTAAAAAAGATATTCCACATCCTCTTCAACACTTACTGGACTTAGTATCTGCCATTCAAGTGAATGTGAAATGTGATTGGGAAATGGCATCTCACTGTGGCTTTGAATTGCATTTTCCCTTCACAGCTGGGGTTTAACATCTGTTTATCACCCATGATAACATGATAAACATGTGTTTATCAGCCACGGTTTTTCCTGTCCATGGTTTTTGCTCATTTTTCTATTGAGTAGTTTATTTCCTTATAGTTCTTTTATATTCTTTAAAAATATTTTTTAGTTTATTTATTTATTTTGACAGAGAGAGACAGAGAGAGAGAAGGGGGGGCAGAGCCGGGGGAAGAGGAGAGAATCCCAAGCAGTTTTCATGCTGTCAACACAGAGCCTGACTTGGGGCTTAATCTCCTGAAACATGAGATCATGACCTGAGCTGAGATAATGACCCGAGTTAAGATCAAGAATGGAACACTTAACTGACTGAGCCATCCAGGCACCCTTAGTTCTTTTCTATTCTTGAGGTATAGTTGCTATAAATACTATCTCCTAGTTTGTAACGTGTTATTTTCTTTATTGTAATAAAATATACATAAAACCATTTTTGTAAAAAAAAGGTTTATGTATTTATTTTGAGAGAGACATAGAGACAGAGAGTGAGCGGTGTAAGGGTAGAGAAAGAAAGGCAGAATCCCAAGCAGGTTCCGTGCTGTCAGTGAAGAGCCAGACACAGGGCTCGAACTCACAAACTGTGAGATCATGACCTGAGCCAAGATCAAGAGTCAGACATTTAACTGTCTGAGCCACCCAGGCACCCCCATTACAACCATTTTTAAGTGTGCAATTCAGTAGCATTCCACACATTCACTCTGTTGTGCCAGCATCACCACCAGTCATCTCCAGAACTTTTTCATTATCTCAGACTGAAATTCTGTACTCATTAAACAATAACTCCCCATTCCCTCCACCCCTCTGCCTCTCCTAACCACTATTCTCCTTTCTTTCATTATGAGTTTGTTTATAAGTTCACCTCATATGAGTGAATCATATAATATTTTTCCTTTTGTATTTGGCTTATATCACTTACCATGTTTTCAAGACTCATCCATATTGTACAGTAATATTCTATCATATGTATAGACCACATTTTATTTATCCATTCACCCATTGATAGCTATTTGGGTTGTTTTCCACATTCTAGCTATTTTGAATAATGCTGCCATGAACATTGGCATACAAATATCTGTTCAGGTCCTTGCTTTCTGTAATATGTTATTTTTACTATATTAAAAGTTTCTTTGATGAAAAAAAGATACTAATTTTATATAGTCTTGCTAAAAATCATTGCCTACACCAAGATCAAGAAGGTATTCTATGTTTTCTTTATGCAGCAATAAGAATGAAGTAATGTAATATGGTCATAAATTCCAGAATATTATATACAATATAATATCTCTTACAAAGTTAAAAGAAATTAAAATTATACTATTCTTTTAAAGGAATACATATATATGATAATATTTTAAAACATTAAATAAATTATTAAAAACAAGACTCAGGAGAGTGGTAGCCTGGGGAAGGGGTGGAGGCAGGGGGAGGGATTAGACTAGAAGGACAAAGAAAAGTGTATGTTAAAGGGATTGGCATGATGTTGTAAGATAATTTTTAAAAATCTAAAAAATTGTTGGAATTAATTATCATTTATAAGATTAGTAGATTAAAAAAATCTATAAACAGAAATCAGTTAGGTTTTATACTGGCAACAAAGAAAATGGTATTTATTAAAAAAACAGTGAAGTACAAAAATATGATGTACATAGGAAGATGTGCAAGATCTTTATAGAAAAATTATAAAATTTAATGAAAGACAATAAAAAGACTCCAAATAAATGGAAAGACATACTGTGGTCATGGACTAGAAAAATCATTATTTTAAAGGTGTCAGTTCTCTCCCAAACGATCTATAGACTTGAAGCAATTCTAGTCAAAACCTAAACAGACTGTCGGTGTCTATACAAATGCAGGACTAGAATAGCATATTCAATAGTGTATGGAAATTTATAGGGCCAATCATAGCCAAGATCTACCAAATATGAAAATGTATTATAAAGCTGTAAGTAAGACTGTATAGGATTACTGCTTAAGGAGTTAGCTATATGTTAGGAGTTGATGCAAAAAATACAAACTATTCAACCTCTATCTTATTTATATATGTTCCTTAATATTTCTTGATTTTTAATATGGCATTTGGCTATTTTCCTATTTAATAATGATTAAATAAGTAAGATGAAAAGTTTTGATGGATATTAACTCAAAAGGAAGTTATGCTACAGGACTCTGTCCCTGTGTTTTTTATATTTAAGATTCTTAAACAACACAGAATAATGAAAGTCTTAGGTTTCAAAATCATCTCAATATTTTTTAAATTTGCATATACTATGCATTTTATAAAAATATTTTATAGGCATTATCATATTTAATCTTTATAGTAAACCTCTGAAATAAAGAATGCAATTTTGGGTGGAACAAGTTGGAACTCATTATTGCCTAAAGCCAGCAGAATTTAATGTACTGAATTAGTTTTAAAAGATGACTTATGCAAATATGGATGGATGGGATCTAGTTCAATGGCAATTTTTATGGAGTTGAAAAAAGTCTTAATATGAGAAAAGATAATACTAAACAGAAATACAAATGTTTTAGTCTGTTTAATAGTAGCAAAATATACATTTCAAGGGAAGTGATGGCAAATTGTACTCTGCATTGGTCAGATAATACTAGGAATGCTGTGTTCAGTTCCAGGTACCATATTTTGAAAGACATGAATAAACTAGAGAACATCTTGGGGTGCCTGGGCGGCTCAGTCGGTTGAGCATCCGACTTCAGCTCAGGTCATGATCTCACAGCTCGCGAGTTGGAGCCCCGCATTGGGCTCTGTGCTGACGGCTCGGAGCCTGGAGCCTGCTTCGGATTCTGTGTCTCCCTCTCTCCCTCTCTGCCTCTAACCCACTCGCATTCTTGTCTCTGTCTCTCTCGAAAATAAATATACATTAAAAATTAAAAAAAAAAAAAAACAACTAGAGAACATCTGCTGGGGAAAGACCGAGATGATGAAAAAATTAAAACTGTCATGAGAGGAATGGTTGAGATTATCCTGGAACATGTAAGCTTTCATCAAATATTTTAAAAAGCATCCTGTAAAAAGAGAAATAGAATTATTTAAAGTTGGCTCAGAGAATAGATATATGGCCAACAGATGAAAATTATAGGAATACATATTTAAATTAAGTGAAGAACTTTTCTAATAATTCAAAATGTTCAACTTATCCTCAAGGTTTGGTATTGTGCGATTAAATTCCAGATAAGTGGCTAATTTTTTTGTTCTCATTTATTGAGGCATAATCTGCACAGAATAAAGTGCACTAATCTTAGGGTTTTGTGGGTTTTTTTTATTTTAATGTAGGTAAACCACCATCCAAATCAAGATACAATACATTTTCCAGAACCCAGAGATAAGAGCTGTGCTGTCATGGAACTTACAATCTAGTGAAGACAAACATTAGAGAAGTACAATAAAATTTGACAATGTGGAAGCTCTAAAGGTGCTCTGAGAGCATCTAGTGGAGCCTGACTGATCCAGGGATAAGGTAAAGTATCTCAAGGATGTGACATTTAAACAGAGACTTTGGAAAAGAGGAGAAGTTAACCTAACAGAGGATGAGTTTGTTGGGGAGATTTTTGTAAGATGGGTACAGTATATGCAAAGTTCCACCCTTCAAAAAGCAAAAGAGAGCATAAAGTATTCAAGAAACAGAGTCAACTCTGAAGGGAAACAGAATAAAAATTCAGATAAGCAAGCACCAAGCAACTGCATTATTTTCCTTTAGCTGATCCTAAAAAGCTTCTATCATCTTCATATAATATTGATGAGAAAGAAACCAATTGACTTGAACAAATAAAAGAATATGGTAGCTTTTCTTCTCTGAATTTCCAGAACCTTCTGTTTAGGCGAAAGTCCCCTTTCCTAACTCTGTCCTCTCAATTTCACCCCAGGCTTCCCATGCTTTATTTCTTACATCTCGTAGTACCTGATTTTTCCAGCTGCTTATTACATAAATATTTCTCTTGGGCTACTGTATGTTTTAGGTGAAAGACTTGATTCTTATGTCCTCAAGGATGAGAAAGAAGATGAAAGAAGCAACTGATACTTTGTTAGGAAACATCTTTATGGAATAAAAATTACTGAACTATATCATGTGTCCCAGTCCAGAAAAAAAAAGGGTCTCATCAAAGTGCTATTAACTATAAAACAAAAAATGTCCTTATTAAGAAAAATACTAACAATTACTATAAATTAAAATTTCAAAATTTGGGGGTACTCATTTCAATTATATCCATACTTTTTGTGGCATGCCTTGATTATAATTTTCTATGAATTTTAATAACAGATAAATTCATTGAAAGCTTATTCTGTTCTAAGATCTTTATATGTATTTATTTATGTAATTCTTACAACAACATATGAGGTAGCTACTATTATTATGACTATTTAACAGATGAGGAAATTGCCCACAGGCACAAAGCTGGTAAGAAACAGAGTCTAACACAGGGAATCTGATTTCCAGATCTTCCAGCCCTAAAAGAGTGCTTGTTAATGATGATGATGAAAATATTGTAACTGTAGGAAACACCTGATTGGTGGAGAGGCTCAGTATGCTTCACTGCCTCCCTCTTCACTTGGATCTAAAGCATCTTTCCAGCCCTCTCCCAACGCTGACCCACAAACCTGCTAAACTATCCTATGTACGAATTAGTGAGCCAGTAGTCTTTTCTATTCTTGCTGTAATGTAATGATAAAAGGATTAGATTTGGAATCAGAGGCTTCCATATACCATTAGTTATATGACCCTGAGCAGGTTACGTAATTTCTCTGAGCCTCAGTTCCTCATTGCTAATAGGAAAATGAAGAGCTTTGTAAATTATAAAGTACTGGGGGGGAATACTAAATTATTGACATGTGTATCAAAAACTCTTTAAGGGAGTTTTATTCCTGGATGTAATGTCTTAACTTATAGGTGAATTTTTATAATAATATCAGGTGATACAGGTAACTGATACAAGAGTTAATTTGGGAACTGAGAGGATCTTTCTGCATCCTTTGAACAAACATCAAAAAGAGGTGTCTAGTGTTCCCACTTAACTTCCATATAGTCATATACTTCCATATAATACTCAGGTTCACAAGTTAAAATATATGTATCTCCCATAATGAACATTTACCCTCCAATCTATTAGCAATCTACTAGCAGAATATTGGGAGATGCAAAGGACTAGGCTATTTGTGACTGCTTTGGTTTTGTACTGTCCTAGCCAGACCTCTGAACAGTAAATTGTTCTGCATGCACATCCTAATGAGCACCAAGCTTCAAAGAGGTCCCACAGACATTTCAGCAAGAGGCTTTCATTTGGTACAAACCCCAGATTACTGCTGGAAGGCTGTTTTGTATTTTTGAATGGCTGGAAAATATACTACCTTTTAAAACTGTAATTAACTATTGTTTTCTTAAGCATAAGTCATTGAATTTGGTCATATGCCACCTCTGGATTTGTTGATATAAATTTGTATTTGGGAATATTAATAGCAAAATATAATATACAATCCTTGTCCACACAAATTGCAGTAAATTACAGTTCGCCAAATTGCCGTACAAAGAGGAAAATAGAAATGGTTGTGGATTTCATAAAGCAAACATAGTATTCCAAAAATAATTACAGAGTTGTCACCTTAAAATATACAATTGTTTCTCAAAAGTGATCAGTATTAAGTAAAGACACTTTTATCTGCATTAGATATCATTGACTTCATAGTTACAATCTCTCCCCCCCATCTACTTTTTTGGTATTTATTTTAGAAAAGTTGGTTCTTTTTCTTTATTTTTCTGAGAAAAAAGGTAATGTATAAAAACAGTTATATGTGTACACAAATTTTATTTGGAAAAAATTATATGCCACTGATATTATATGATTCATTAACTAACAATATAATCCATTAAGTATGGAGAATTTGTTATATTTTAAGACACTATGAAACAAAGTCAGTTGTTTATTTGTTTTGTTTTGCTTTTGAAGCAATGCTCTCTTGAGCAAACTGAAGTTATTAGAAAACAGGCCTTTTCAGCTTCCACTGTCCTATGCAAACTTTAGTTTTAAATAAATAAACTATTCTATATATATACAAAGCATATGTAAATGTTCACATAGTACACAAGTTTCTTATATATTAAGTTTATATTGAAAAAACAGAAACATCCATTTCTCAACATACAACTAAAAAACAAAACAAAACAAAAAACAACTTTAAAATCTATGTTCAGTCCTGAATAACTGAATAAAAGATGGCTGAGAAATCTTGGAAGCCAACAAGTACACAAACATGGAAATTAAGAATTGTCCTCTAAAATAAAGTTGTAATCAAAATGTTTATCAATAAAAGTTTATGGGTCTCTATGTTTTAATGACTTTCAGAGCTAAGTAGAAGTGATTCAAGCTTGATTCCAAATCTTTTATAACCATTTTATAGCATTATACAACCAAATTAAAAGTTCACCAAAAGCTGATGAATCCTATAGTATATTCGGTTGTTTTATGTAAGCTCAACTCAGAGGGGGAAAGTCACAAGGGGTTGATTTTTAATGCTAATTTTGATTTCTAATGCTTACAATAAATTAAGTCAACCACGTTCTAAGTTCCGGACTGCCACACATGATCTAAAATGCTCTGTGGGGATAAAACACTTTAGAAGCTTATAATTCCTACAGAGTGTTTTAATTATTTTACACAAACTAAACTCAAACAGCAAAAAATTTCACAAGGGAAATTGTTGTGTGGTTTAAAGCCATATAATCTGTTTTCAACCCTTGTCTTTGCCTTCAGTTAAAGGCATACTCATTAACTTGAAACAATAAACTCAAACCTTAACATTTCTGGAAAGAATTCAATTCAGAACTTTGGCAGTATTGATGGTAAATATTACACACATGCCTAATGTGATCTTATACAGATACACAGGACATGTAGGTAACGTAGGCAATGCCAAAGTTTTAAATGAGCAACAGATATACTGTATATCATTGCCTTATATATGGGCATTATCTCCTCACACACATATGCAAAACTCTGGCTTTCTCAGTACTGAATTGGAAGCTGTGGTTATAATTTAAACATTTATTTAGAGAATAAATGTAGAATAGAATTGAAGTGGTATTAATTATATATCACATAAAGAAATGCTGATCAATAACAAATTAAAAAAAGAAAAAAAAGGTTGGGCCATTCATAGACTAAATAGACTAAAAAATAACTATCCACTTGAGGTTTATAGTTTAAAAGGAATGACACAGGCTAAGTAAACAACCTCCTAACACCTTAGCTAAATGTGATGGAAATGGATTAGGCATTAACACAGGGAAAAGAGAAAAAAATGGATTTTTTAAATGAGTAATCATTTTATTTCTTTGTATAAAACTAACCTGAGTTAAATTTAGGTGGAAGAGATAGTAGGATGCAGCATTTTATAAAGAGAAGGAAACATTGTTGGAACAAGCAGAGAAAAAAAGAAAAGACCTAGAAGGCAGAGAGATTCAGGAAGGAAGAAATTATGTTCACAAGTCAGAACAGTCCACAGCTTGGCACATATTTCACTCATGAGTGTCTAAAACATAATCAGATAGTTTAACTCACTCAAACATAAAATAAGACCATGAACAGGCAAGAGAAAAACAGAATGTGGTGGTTCTAAACAATTTTTCAAAGTTACAACTCTCCCGCACTAGCTATACATTTGTCTTTGTAATAGCAAGGCTGGAAATCACTAATCCATACAGAACTAGGCATTGTATATCTTTTGAAAAATTGTCATATATTCACTCTTTGTTTTTTTTTTTTTTCAACGTTTATTTATTTTTGGGACAGAGAGAGACAGAGCATGAACGGGGGAGGGGCAGAGAGAGAGGGAGACACAGAATCAGAAACAGGCTCCAGGCTCCGAGCCATCAGCCCAGAGCCTGACGCGGGGCTCGAACTCACGGACCGCGAGATGGTGACCTGGCTGAAGTCGGACGCTTAACCGACTGCGCCACCCAGGCGCCCCTCACTCTTTGTTTTAAAAGAGCGAACATAACAAAGTACTTCCATAACGAAGTAAAACCATGACAAAGAAAATTCCATTTAATTACAAATAGGTTTGCCCAAGAGAAGCCATGACTCTATCTCCTCAAATTTAGGGACTATTTTCAAAATTTTACTAGAGTGTAAACAAAATATCTACTGCTGCCTCCATCCCCACCATTCTAGCCCCAACCCTAAACACTATGGATTTTGAGAATATTAGCAGAGTAACCTCTTGCTCTATCTATATTGTTCAAACCTGATATAACTTATATAAATATGTGCCATAAGTTGTAGTGTCTATTCAAAGTCTTCCACCTGCTACTTCTATACTATATTTTCATTTACTGACTCAGTTAGTTGAAGGGGATTTACTGAGCTCCAAACACTGGCACTGTAAATAAGACATTCATGAATCCCAGCCTTGAGGAGTCAAGAGCCTAGCAGTGTATTTTGATAAGTTTCAATATAATATGGTAAATGCGAGGATATGGGAAATACAGATTATTATAGGAGCACTTAAGAGAAATACCCAATTGTTGTGGTATAAGATGGAGAGTCAAGATAGGCTTCCTGAAGGCTGAGATCTAGAGGTGCAGCTGCATCTATGTAGGAGACAAGTGAAAATTAATTTCTAACTTATTTCCTATACCCTTGTAAAATCTTATCAGTTACTAAAGGACTTCATATACTCCTTTTGCTTAAGTATTTTCATGGCACATTCTGGTTTAAACCCTTGCTATTCTGGTCATTATCTCAATGTTTATCCATCTAAAGAAGTTTACCATTGTCCCTTGCATTTTTTTAAAATTAATATCTAACATTTATCAAATGCTTACTGAAGGCTGGGTATTAATTCTATGTGTTTTACCCATTTTATCTCAATAATCCTCTTGACAACTTTATGAGACAGGTATATTACTATGTTCATTTCACAAATGAGGAGTCTGAGGCTTAGAGTGTTTCAATAATTTACTCATGGTCAGCTAGCTGGTAAATTGTATAGCCAAGACTTGCATCAGGTCTCATTTGAATCTTCAGCCTGCATTCTTGGCCACTATCATCTACTGCCTTCTTCCCTTTTGCTACTCCAAAGCCCAAGTTAACCCCACCTCCACCATGTATCCTCTTTCTGCAGAAGCTGAAATGGAATACTTCCAGGCACAGGAAGAAAACAACACTTTTCAACTAAAACAATGTGAAAAAGCCCTATGATGCCATTACCCTAATACCCAAATCAGACAAAAAATATTATAAGAAAATTAAAACTACAGACTAATATCTCCCACGCAGAAAGATGCAAAATCCTCTAATAATGTATAAAAAGAATTATTATACCATGACCAAGTGGGAGTTATTCCAGGCAGGTAAGGTTGGTTCAGCATTCAAAAATTCATGTAATCCATTACCTTAACAGGCTAAAGAAAAAAAAATCACATGCTCATATCTCACATGCCTGTAGATGCAAAAAAAAAAAAAAAAAAAAAAGGATTTAATAAAATTCCATTCAAACTAGGAATAGAGGGAACTTCCTCAACTTGATAAATAAAATCTACAACAAACAAACAAAATAAAATAAAATAAAAAATCCTGCTTCTAACATCATGCCTAATAGTGAAAAATTAGAAGCTTTCCCACTAAGACCAAGACCAAGGCAAGGATGTCCCCTCTCACCACTGCTTTTTAACAGTACTAGAAATACTGGAAGTCCAAACTAATGTAATGAGAGAAGAAAAGGGGGAAAAAAAGGTATACAGATTAAGAAGAAAGAAATAAAACTGTGTTTGTTCACAGATGACATGGAAAATCCCAAAGAATCAACAAAAAACCTCCTGGAACTAATAAGTGATTATAACAAGGTGGCAAGATACAGAGTTAACATACCAAAATCATTCACTCTCCTATATCTGAGCAATGAGCAATTGGAATTTAAAATTAAAAACACAATACCATTAGCAGTCCCCAAAATGAAATACTTAGGTATAAATCTAACAAAATGCATCCAAGATATATATAAGGAAGACTACAAAGCTGTGATGAAAGAAATCAAAGAACTAAAATTTGGATAGATATTCCATATTCATGGATAGGAAGACTCAATGTTGTCACAATGTGAATTCCTTCTAACTTGAGAGATTAAACGCAATTCCAATAAAAATCCCAGCAAATTATTTTATGGATATCTGATTTATGACACCAAATAACCAACATAATATTGAAGGAGAAAAACAAAGTCAGAGGACTGACACTGTCATATTTCAAAACTTACTCAAAGCTATAGTAATCAGCACAGTATGATATTGATGAAAAATAGACAAACCAGTGGGACAGAACAGAGAGCTAAGAAATAGACCATCACAAATACTGTCAACTGATCTTTGACAAAGGACCTAAGGCAACAAAATGCAGCAAAAATTGTCTTTTTATTTTTATTTTTAATTTTTTTAATGTTTATTTATTTTTGAGAGAGACACACAGTGTAAGTGGAGGGGCAGAGAGAGAAGGAGACACAGAATCGAAAGCAGGCCCCAGGCTCTGAGCTTTCAGCACAGAGCCCAATGTGGGGCTTGAACCCACAAACCATGAGATCATGACCTGAGCTGAAGTCAGACACTCAACCGACTGAGCCACCGAAGCACCCCAAAACTGCCTTTTTAACAAGTGGTGCTGAACCACTGGACAACCACATGCAAAAAAATGAACTTAGACACAGACTTTACACCTGTCACAAAAATTAACTAAAAATGGAAGATAGATCTACATGCAAAATGCAAAAATATAAACTCCTAGAAGATAATACAGAAGAAAATCTAGATGACCTTGGGTGTGCTGATGACTTTTTACATACAGCCCCAAAGGCAGGGAGAGAAATAATTAATCAGCTAGATTTCATTAAAATTAAAAACTTCTCTATGAGAGACACTGTTAGGAACATGAAAAGACAAACCACAATATGGGAAAAAACACTTGTAAATGATATGTCTGATAATTAACTGATATAAAAATATACAAAAAACTTAAAACTCAACAATAAGAAAAGAAAAACTATTTTAAAATGGGTCAAAGAGCTTAACAGAACCCATACCAAAGAACAAAAATAGATACCAAGTAAGCATATGAAAAGATACTCTGGTCGCCTTGGTGGCTCAGTTGGCCAACTTGGCTTAGATTATGATCTCATGGTTTGTGGGTTCAAGCCCTGCATCAGGCTCCATGCTGACAGCACAGAGCCTGCTTGGAATTCTCCCTCCCTCTCTTTCTGCCCCTCCCCAGCTCATTCTCTCTCTGTCTCAAAATAAATAAATAAACTTTAAAAAAGATATGCCACATCATACACATCATCGAGGCAATGAGGTATCACTACACACCTATTAAAATGGCCAAAATCCCAAACACTGATAACACCAAATGCTGGTGAGGATGTGGAGCAACAGGAATTTGCATTCATTGCTGGTAGGAATGCAAAATGGAACAGCCACTTTGCAAGACAACTTGGTAGTTTCTTACAAAATTAAATATGCTCTCTTACCATACATCCCAGCAATGTGCTTCTTGGTATTTACCCAAATAGGTTGAAAACTTACATACACACAAAAGCCTGCATACAGCTATTTATAGAAGTTTTATTCATAATTGTCAAAATTTGAAAGGAACCAAAATGGCCTTCAGTAAGTGAATGGATAAATGAACTGGCATATCCATACAATGGAATATTATTCAACACTAGAAAGGAATGAGCTATTAAGCCATGAAAAGGCATGGAAGAATCTTAAATGTATACTACTAAGTGCATAAAGCCATTCTGATACATACTGTATGATTCCAATTATATGACCTAGAAAAGGCAAAAATATGGAGACTCCAAGATCAGTGTTTGCCAAAGGATGAGGGGCAGAGGGTATAATAGGCAGAGCACAGGGGATTTTTAGGACAGTGAAACAGTTCTGAGATATACTACAGTGGTAGATACATGTCATTGTACATTTGTTAAAACCTGAAAATGTACAACTCAAGACTGAGCTCTAGTGAGAACTATGGACTTTGGGTGACAATGATGTGTCCATGTAGATTCACCAGTTATAGCAAACACACCACTCTGGTGTGGTACATTGAGTGTTGGGGAAGCTGTGAATGTGTGGGGATGAGAGCACATGAAAACTTTGTACGTTCTGCTTAATTTTGCTGTGAACCTAAAACTGCTCTAAAAAATAAAATCTATTTTTTTTAAAGATAAACTCCTGAGAGCCTCAGCCTTACTTACAGTGCTGCCCAGAGAGTGCTGAGCCCTCATCCATCCACTGCCACCCACTCTGAACACAAAACATGTGGTCATGGATAAAAATGAGCTGGGGCAGGGGACCAAACTGACCGAGCAAGCTAAACAATATGATTACATGACAGCCTTCATGAGATCTGTAACTGAGTAAGGAGCTGAATTATCCATTGAGGAGAGGAGTCAGATCTCAGTTGCTTATAAAAATGTTGTAGGAGCCCATAGGTCTTCACAGAGGATCGTCTCAAGTATCGAGCAAAAGACGTAAAATGCTGAGAAACAACAACAGATGGATGGAGAATACAGAGAGAAAACGGAGACCCAGCGAAGAGATATCTGCAATGATCTACTGTCTCTTTTGGAAAAGTGTTTGATCCCCAGTGCTTCACAAGTAGAAAGCAAAGACTTCTATTTGAAAATGAAAGGAGGGTCGCCTGGTGGCTCAGTCAATTAAGTGTTCGTCAGACTTCAGCTCAGGTCATGATTTCATGGTTCCTGGGTTCGAGCCCTGCATCAGGCTCTGTGCTGACAGCTCAGAACCTGGAGCCTGCTTCAGATTCTATGCCTCCCTCTCTCTGCCCCTCTCCTGCTCATGCTCTGTCTTTCTCAGTCTCTCAAAAATAAATAAACATTAATTTTTTTTTTTTTAATGGAAGGAGACTCCTAGCATTACTTGCCTGGGGTTGCTGCTGGTGATAGAAAGGGATTGTGGATCAGTCACAACAAGCATACCAAGAAGCTTTTGAAATCAGGAAAAAGGAAATGCAACCAGAGCATCCTATCAGATTGGGTCAGGCCCTTGACTTCTCTGTCTTCTATTTGGAGATTCTGAACTCCCCAGAGAAATCCTGCTCTCTTGCAAATACAGCTTTTGATGAAGCCATTGCTGAACTTGATACATTAAGTGACGAGTCATAAAAAGATGGAAAGCTAATAATGTAATTACTGAGAGACAACTTGACATTGTGGACATCAGATACCCAAGGAGATGAAGCTGAAGCAGGAGGAGGAAGGGAAACTCACCAGCCTTCTGACTTTTGCCTGCCTCATTCTAAAATTTACACAGTGGACCATTTGTCACCCATGCTGTCCCACAAATAATTTTTTGTTTACAATTTATGACAGGTTTATGTTACTTCTTTTTAAATTTCCATTTTTCTCATGTGGTTTTTATGTTTACCATCAGGGGAGTAGAACCAGTTAACATTTAGAGAGTTATCTGTTTTCATCTTGAGTTGGCAAATATGGGGATGTGGAATTTTTATACTAGTTATAAACATTTGACATAATACTTGGTACATTGTGGTCTCACAAAGGCCAGTGTTAAAACTGCTACCATGTCTCAGCGGAGAAAACTGCCTACATACTGGTTTATCCTGGTGGGGAATAAAAGGAATAATTGGCTCCATGGGGTGCCTAGGTGGCTCAGTCAGTTGAGGGTCTGACTTCAGCTCAGGTCATGATCTCACGGTTCGTGAGTTTGAGCCTCACGCCGGACTCTGTGCTGACAGCTCAGACTGGAGCCTGCTTTGGATTCTGTGTTTTCCTCTCTCTCTGCGCCTTCCCTGCTCATGCGCTCTCTCTCTCTCTCTCTCTCTCTCTCTCTCTCTCTCTCTCAATAATAAACATTAAAAAAATTAAAAAAGTAAAAAAAGTAAAAGAAAAAAAAAAGGAATAATTGTTTCCAGACACAGTTATAGTTATTGTGGGTACTTTAAGGTTTGGAGCACTTACAAGGCTGTCGTAGAAATGGGTATCCCATGGATTTTACACGTTGAACCATGTGTAACTGTGGAATACTCATTCTCAGTGTACACACCTTGGACTATAGTTGCAGAAGTGTTCCTTTAGTCGCAGACCAATTTACTCTAGATAAAGGCAGAAACAGTTCATATTCCATTACTTGTAAAGTTACCTGCTGTTTGCTTTTGTTATATTTGCTATACTCATTTTATTTGTACATAAATGTTTTAGGCAACCTAAGAACAAATGTACAATAAAGATGCAGTAAAAATAAATTGCTTAATTCCATTACTTTATGTATTTCAAGAACAGCAGCAAAACAAAAATCCCATGTATTTACTTTTTGGGGTTTTTTTTTTGCTTTTGTGATTTCTTTTGTGTGGGGGGGGTCGGGGGGGGAGGCAGGAATACTTGCCTAACACGCATGTGCTGTAAAAACAGTTAACAGGGAAATAACTGAGATGATGGTTAGGTTTGTTTAATGTCCTATGAAATTTTCATGAACAATCTAAGTTGTCAAGAACAAGTGTGTTAAGTTCATGTAAGTGGAATAAAAGTTTTATGAGTGGACTTTTCAACTACTTTCTCTATACCATTTCATGCCAATTAGTCTTTGGTTCTGAAACTTCTCTAAAGGAAATAGTTGGAAATTTTTGGAAATTCTTTCCTTATTTCCTCTTGGCAGCAAATGGGCTTTTACCAAGTTTAATACAAAGTTTATCATAACAACAACAGCAAGGTATAAACTCCTCAGGACAAAGAGAAGAGGAAAGGAAACAAAGTTTTGAAAGATGGAAAAAAGATGGAACAAATAGCGACTGACTCAGTATGGCAGAGAAAGGTGAAGCCCAACTACGTGGAAAGAGAGATGCCAAGGAAAAGTAAGCACGTTTGTTCTGCTAAACTCTAGAAAGATTCAGGAATTAGGGGTACCAGGTGACTTTGAAGACTATAGGGCAAGGTAGCGTGAGCACAAGAGGATGGATTTTTGAGTCTGTAATGGGAGTATTCAGAGTTTAGTTGTCCTCCCCTAGCCTATATCCCCAGGCCACCAAGACAAAATAGGACATTACTCTAGGTGGAGATTGACTCAGAAAGGCTCTGGTTTGGGGGACACTATGAGAAAGACATGCAACCCAGGATACAGAAAATCTTCAACAAAAGAAAGTATCCCCAGGGTAGAGATGAAGACAGATCCCAAGAAAACTATGGTATAGTAGACTTAGAAAGCAGTCAGTTAGTTATATTGGATCAGCAAGATGAAAAATCTAGGAGGGATGTTTCCAAGGGAAAAAAGTGGAACTCATCTATTACCAATGAGATCTGACAGTAAGAAGAGAAGCTTTAGTGCTTAGAAAGAAAGCTTGGGCTGAATGAGCAACATGTACATGGAAAACTAGACAAAAATAAACAACATGATAGTTAACTTTGGGAAAAACAGTGAGCGTTTTTAGTGTTTTTTTTTTTTAAGAGAGAGAGAGCACGAGTGGGAAGAGGGGCAGTGAGAGAGGTGAGAAAGAATCCTAAGTAGGCTCCACACTGTCGGCATGGAGCCCAATATGGGGCTCGATCTCACAACTATGAGATCCCGACCTGAGCCGAAACCAAGGGTCAGAAGCTTAACTGACTAAAACTCCCAGGTGCCCCAGTGCAACTTTATTTTTAAACAGGCATTCAAAAACTTAATACTCTCAGATGAAAGTTATTTTGTTTAAAGTAGTCACTTTGAGATTTAGTCCCTGTTCAACACTGCTGCCATTTTTAGTACTATACAACCTATAATACATTCTTCCATATAGCTGCAGTAATAATGAATTTTCTTCCTATGAAAATGAAATTTATTTTGCAAATCAGTAGTTATTAGTCACCAAATCTAGTACCAAGGCAAGTGAGTCAGCAGAGTAATATTTCTACTGTTTTGTAGCTTAAGTAGTTTTTAATAAAATTCCTGAAAAGGAGCTCCTCAGAGTTTTTTAAATGTAGTAACTTTAAACCTACTACTGTTTTGATATTGTTGTAGTCCTTACTTATTTTTATATATCATTTTAGGAATGTTAGTTTGGTTTTAGTCTCAAATCCCACCCTCTCCCCTACATTTTTTAGTACTTTGTAAAATGAAGACACATGATGGGCACTCAACCAATGTCTATAATGTTGAAACTTCTCTGCCTTTCTTTCTGTAGGAGGCAACCAGCAATCAGAAAGAGACATAATAAAAACCACCTGGGTAACTCCAACCAACTCAGAACCTCTAGATTGAAATTAGTGGTTCCATTTCCATCAAAAAATTCTTTTTTGTTTGTTTCTTTTCTTCCATTTTTACAAGCAAAGACACCCATTCAAATACCTGGTAAAAATTTCTAGACAGGTCTGGGTTTCCAGTTCCAGAAAACTAAGATAGAGTTGCTGGAATATTATGCCCAGATTCTCTTGGCTTTACCTCCTGTACAAATAAATCCATCCACTGATGTGCTTGGCAAGGTGACAAAAACAGCCGCAGGGGAGGCAAAACCCATCCTGGCACAGGCTCTGGGTTGATTCCCTTTGTTAAGGACTCTCCTCTTTCTAGCATGTGGACCCTCCTAGGTTGACAGGAAGAGGCCAGGCAGCAATGGGTGGAGGGAGAGAAGAGTCAAGCACACTGACCCTTGATTGAGCTCTGCTCCCAGCTGTCCCCAACTTCTGAAATATGTTAACCTTTTCCACGCTTGCCCTGGAGATTCCCATGGGAACAGTAGAGTTCCTGAGCCACAGTCCTACAAATGGGAAGAGATGTTACAGGTTCAAATAACCCAGAGATGGGAGGAAAAGAGGAAGGGAAGAGAGAAGAAAAAGAGGTCAAGGAAAAAAAGAATCGACTGGGAGTGATAAAAGAGACTACACGGACAGATATGAGAAGATCAGATAACTAGAAATTAGGTTTTTTGGGGTTTTTTTTCCATTGGGAAAATAGAGAAAGGGAAAGGAAATAGCAATAAAAAATGTCTGAAAATTCAGGTGAATTCTGCCAGTCACAGGAGGATTCTTCCAACCGTCTTTTATCCTCAGCTACTCCCAAGGTAATGTGTCACACCTGTGCCTAGGTTAGGGCTTAAGAGCATAGACTTTGGAGCCAGATTTCTCTAGATCTACCACTGTCTAGATATATGGCAATTATTTCACTTCTCTGTTTATAAGTTTGCTCATCTGAAAAATGGAGATGATTACAGTGCCTACCATATGGGATTACTGTGAAAATTAAATATGTTAATGCATGTAATAAAAGAGTGTTGTATAGTATATGACATATAGTGTACACTCAAATTTTACTTGTTATATTTTGATGGTACCAATGAATAGCTTCTGACAATTAAGTCACTTGGTGGAGGTAACCCAATTCACAACACATATTCATTTACTTATAAGTTTTCATTACAAGTGTTCATTAAAAGGATTGCTCATACTTTTCTGATCTTGAAATACCTATGTTTACCTCCTTATCTCAACCTATCAAAACGTAGCATTCTTCAAGCACCTGTCAGTTTCACAACACTTATGCCAACCTCCCCCATGACAACCATTCTTGATGTCACCTGTGAACTCTTAACAACATTTAACATTTGTAAGTTTGGCACTTAGCAGTTCATTATACCAGCATAATCTATATAGTGTCTTCTAAAGCTAGATGGATGGATAGTAATAGTTACAGATTAGCTTCTCATAGCCTTCCTTGTACTAGGAAGGGAAAAAGAGGATGGTCAAAGAATATACATAAAGACATCACAGAAAAGTATTTCTTATGTCTTTGTCCACTACAAATTATGCAGGTCTCCAGTGCTGAAAGACCCTCCCTTTTTTGAGAATCTCTTGAAGGATGAAGTCTCCTTGAATGGAGTGGTGGGAAGGAATAAGTGATATGGTATGAGTTGCAAAGGGAGGCAGAAATATCCAGAATAACTCAACTATATCCTCAGTCCATAATTATAACTGTTAAAAGATGTCACCAAATGGGCTTTGAAGTCAGAAAAGAGATTCTTCCTTGGCTTTCTATTTACTTGCTGTGCAATTCTGGAAAATTTATGAAGCTATATGAGGTTCACTTTCCTCATCTGGAAAATTAGGGAAACAATGTCTTCATTATAAGATAGCTGTAATATTTAAAGAACTTACTATGATGCCAGAGGCACCTGGGTGGCTCAGTTGGTTAAGTGTCCAACTCTTGATTCTAGTTCAGGTCATGATCTCATGGTTGGTAAGATGGAGCCTTGCACTGGGCTCTGTGCTGACAGCGTGCAGTCTGCTTGGAATTCTTTCTCTCCCTCTCTCTCTGCCCCTCCCCCACTCACACATGTTTTTCTCTCTCTGTCTCTCTCTCTCTCTCTCTCTCTCTCTCTCTCTCTCTCAAAACAAATAAAAATAAACTTAAAAAATAAAAGAACTTACTACAGTGCCTGGTCAAGTATGCATTCTACAAATGTCATTTCCTTTTCTCTTCCCAAGAATCAGTGGAGGCAGAAAACACCAAACCATTCTTGAACCAAGTAATTCCAACTAGTCTACTGCCAGTCAGTTTTTCACAGTGTGTCTTTGTAAATTTGAAGCGCCCCAAGAGTCACGTTAGTCATAGCTGTGACTAAATTAGATACTCTTCTGAAAGATCATGGTCCCAGGAGCATATTATCTCAGCAGGCAGAATTAAAAACCACATCGACAGTAAGTTGGAGGAATAAAAGAAATAGGTCACAAATAGTTTTGTTTTGTTTTTTTAATCCACTGTCATAGTTTGTTTGCTTACATGCTTTTTAATTGTTTGCCAGGCCTTCACATGACTTTGGTCAATTTTCACCTGTTCCTATAATGGAAGGGAAATAAAGAATTCAAAGTTCTAAAGTATTTTTTTAATGGGAAATTCTTTCTGAACTGAGATTTATTTCTCATATCATATACTGGAAGATACTTGTGAACTAGAGGAACAGAAGAAACCCTTCAAATACAATGTTAATGTTTCCTGTACTATTCACTATAACTCTGTCAGAAAGGCAATCCTTTATTGCCCCAAATGAAGGTGGTATGTATGTGGTCTTTTCTATCTGTAGATGGACAAAATTAATACTTACAGTCAAACTCAGAGAAAACTGTCATTAATAAAACTAGTAAGATTCAAGATATGTGAAAGTCAGTGCATGGCTTGCATGGCCTAGAATCAGACTGACAAGCATGACCCCTATAGCCAGAGTAGTCAGCATGAGCAGAATAAAACACAGTGAAGTGACTGAGACTGTGACCAGGCAGAGAGGTCCCATACAGGGGACCTGTGATCTATGTTATGGGGTATACATCTAAAAAACATACAACCTTGCCAGCAGAAGGGAGTGAAAAGGGCCCTGCAAACATAATTCATAAAGGTATAGATACAGAGAAAAATGAAAGAAGCATAGTAAATGCAGGCCAGAAACAAGAACAGCCACAATAAATGCTGCAGGAACAGAAAAGATTCACAGAAGTGTTGCCCCTATAGGAAGAGAACCTTCATTCATTCATTCATTCATTCATTCATTCATACAACAAATATGTATTGAGCACCAACCATGTGTTAGATAAATAAGGTTACAAAAATGAAAAAAACAATCCTTGCCTATAAAGGAATATAGTGAGGAAAGAAACACATCTAGTTAGCTAGGAGGAAGGAACTCTGGGAATTCCTGGGAGTATGTTATATTTTTCCATAAACTAGATGTCTAAGGACTTTTCTTAGCAGACAAAAAAGAGGTAGATTCTAGCAAGAAGGAACAATATGTTCAAAGTTTCAAAAATTTAAAAAAGTAATCAATTTTAGGGGAACCTAAATTGGCACATAATGGCTAGAATATGATATGCAATGGAAGCTATAGTAGATAATAAAGCTAGACTGAAACATAAAGGCTACAATCTGAAGAGCTTTGAATGTCAAGCAAAGAAGTTTAAGTTTTAATTTTTATAGCTATTGAGGAACAATTAAAATTTTCAAGCAGAGGAGTAACAACATCAGATTTTCAGGGTAGAAATGTCATTCTGGTAGAAGTGGAGAAAAAGAAGGACAAGGACAGCAGGGAGGTTACAACAATAGTATAGGGATGTTAAGTATAGGGATGTCAAGAGCTGAACCCAATAAAAAGTAGAGGGATGAAAATGAAAAGAAGGAAAGTTTTAGGCAGCAGAATTGATAGTGTGCGCAAAGGAGAGTGAAGGATCTAAACAAAGTCCATATTTCAGGCATGGGCAACTGGTGGTACCTGGGGCTATTCACCAAAGTAGGACATAGTGGAGAAAGAGCAGGTTTCAGGAAAGACAATGAATTAGTTTAATTTTCAGTACACTATATTTACATGCTTTTGTGACAACTAAGTGGAAAGAACATATAATTAGGTCTACGCAGAAAGAAATCTACATGACATAGAGGGGTAGGAATTGAAATAAGCCAGATAATGAAGATACTAAGAATTGAAAAGAGGATGGACCTACCTGTACTAAAGTCAGAGTTCTTATTAAAAATGAAACAAAACAGGGGCGCCTGGGTGGCGCAGTCGGTTAAGCGTCCGACTTCAGCCAGGTCACGATCTCGCGGTCCGTGAGTTCGAGCCCCGCGTCAGGCTCTGGGCTGATGGCTCGGAGCCTGCAGCCTGTTTCCGATTCTGTGTCTCCCTCTCTCTCTGCCCCTCCCCCGTTCATGCTCTGTCTCTCTCTGTCCCAAAAATAAAAAATAAACGTTGAAAAAAAAAAGAAACAAAACAAAATGAACGAACAAAAACAAAATTCACGAAGTATGCTCTGACTAGATAACACTGATGGAGGACTTAATAAAGGATATTAGGTGAAGGATTCTCAAGGCTAAGGAATAAAGCCCACCAGTTTCTCCATCAAACCCCACCAACACCAGGAACTTGACTTCACTGAAATCACTGAAATCAGCCAGTGATACTCATGTCTCAGAAACCCTACAAATACAGGAAAATTATCACCACTCCTGCTCCTACCACCTTCACCAGAAAAACCGTGAGCTTCATTTACAGCATCTCACTCAAAAGCCTAAGTCAGGGGCGCCTGGGTGGCGCAGTCGGTTAAGCGTCCGACTTCAGCCAGGTCACCATCTCGCGGTCCGTGAGTTCGAGCCCCGCGTCAGGCTCTGGGCTGATGGCTCAGAGCCTGGAGCCTGTTTCCGATTCTGTGTCTCCCTCTCTCTCTGCCCCTCCCCCGTTCATGCTCTGTCTCTCTCTGTCCTAAAAATAAATAAACGTTAAAAAAAAAAAAATAAAAAAAAAAATAAAAAAATAAAATAAAATAAAATAAAAAGCCTAAATCAAAGGTAACTTAAGTGCAAGGGAAATTTGGCATTTAAGTTATGATATATCCCTTAGGGAAGAGGCAAAAAGGGGGGCTCAAACTAGACCAAAGTGAACAATAGAACAAATGGATCAGAGAGGAAAAAAAAGGGATTGTACTTTTGAGACAGAAAGAGATTTTTAACTCTATGGAGGGGGTTAGTGAACATAATAATAAAAACAATCTATTCAATCTATTCAATATGACTTGATCAAATCAAATCTATTTTATCAATTATTATATACCACACACTCTATATACACTATTTCTAAGCTTCATAAAAATGCTTTATGGCAGGTGCTACTATCTCCATGTTATAAATGACAAAAGAACAATCACCGAAGTGAAACAACCACTATCACAGAGCTAGTAAATGGCTAAGCCAAGACTTGAGTGTAAGTCAGTCTGATTTATTACCCCCTCTATGCTCTTCTGTCAGAATGCTATCTACATAGAATACCTGTAGTTAGGTAAACATTTATATATGAGTAGTGTCATAAATTTATTTACACTTTAATTGTAAATTTTAGGGTTTTTTTTTTTCCTAAACAATTACTTTGATTCTATAAACCACAGTCAGCGACATCTGTCTTGGATACTACTGTAAAAAAGTGTCTAAGCCCAAGTGAATGCCAATGAACAAGAAATCAAGAAATGTTTCCATTCAGAGATGGCCACAGGGTAGACAATGTCACACAAGTGACTCTAGACATGGAGGTACATGGAGATTTGGCCTAGGAAGGCTACAGAACTACATCCTCCTATGAATGGGAACATTGAACCAGGCCATCATCCCACTCTTTTGTACTCCTACAACAAAGAAGATTTTTCCTGACCAAGGAAGGCCCTTCTGATAATACACAATAAAATGGTCCTGCCATTTTTAAATCTTCCAACAAGTTTATCATCAGAATATATTTTTACCTTCTGAACCTGCATTAGTTTTTTTCTGCCAAAGAGTTAAAAGATATGCTTCTGTGTTCTGGCTGAAATATAATTTTGAGAAGGTTTATGAAAGGTCATGAGAGTAAATCCACATGTGGGAGAATATGAAGGCAGCAAGATAATTCCCTGGTCTGATTCTGCCACATTTAAATTTTTCTAATCATCCTTGAAGATTTCAATAATGTGGACTTATTTCTGTATAATGTGTGTGTGGTAAAAATGATTCAGTTCACATGAACAACATTTTCTTTATTATCAAAATAAAAGCATACTTGATGTGCCTCTATGTTTATTGCAACATTATTTACAATAGCCAAATTATGGAAACAGCCCAAGTTTCCATCAACTGAAGAATGGATAAGGAGGATGTGGTATATACATACAATGGAATATTATTCAGTCATAAAAAAGAATGAAATCTAGCCATTTGCATAGATCTAAAGAGTATAATGCTATGCGAAATAAGCCAATCAGAGAAAGACAACTGATTTCACTCATATGTGGAATTTAAGAAACAAAGCAAAGGAACAAAGGGGAAAAAACGAGACAAACCAAAAAAACAGCCTCTTACCTATAGGGAAAAACAGATGGTTACCAGAGGAGAGGTGGGAGGGGGGATGGGTAAAATAGGGGAAGGGGATTAAGAGTACACTTATCTTGATGAACACTGAGTAATGTATGGGACTATTGAATCATTATATTGTACAACCAAAACTAATATAACATTATATGTTAGCTACACTGGAATTAAATTTTTTTTAGAAAATAAAAAAGCATACTGGAGTGATATATTTAAAAGTTAAATTGGATCGTGTGACACCCTGCTTAAATCCCTTTCATTGCTTTTGTAAGAGAATCCAAACTCTTTGCCACAATGAAAAAGACCCTACATGCCCTGACTCCTGCCAACCTCTCTAACCTCTTCTGGCATCACACCATGCTTTAGCTCTATAGGTCTCCTTTTGATTTCTCAAAAGCACCAAGCCCTTCCCCACTCTAGGCTTTTACATTTATTTTCTCTCTACTTACAGTGCTCTTAGCCACCTCTCTGCATGACTGCCTTTTTCTCAGCCTTTGGGATTCATCTCAGATGCTGCCTGCTCAAAAGGCCCTTCCTTTATCACCCTATCCCTAATGTTCTACTCCCTGTCTTCAACATCACCTAAACTCTCCATTACTTAGACATTTCAACAATAATACCTGGACATTTCTCCTGAAGAACTTATCTCAATAGATTTATTTGTGTATTTATCTGTTTATCACCTCTCTCACCCAACAGAATACAGATCCATGACAACAGGGATATCACATATTTGCACTGTTGCATCCTCAGTACACCTGGCAAGTAGCAGTCACTCAATAAATGTTCACTAATGGAATAAATGAAGCAATGAAAGAAAAGAATCAGTGTGGTTTGCGCTATGCACCCTTCCTTAAAGTTGTATAGCTTTTTATTCTATGCCACAGCTTATTATCCTAGTCACAGCTAATAAATGTTCTTATACTTCCTGGTTGGTTTTTAAGCCCTGTTTCTTCTATCAGTAAGAACATCGATCCTGGTTTGACTCTTTTCCTCAAGGCTTGCAACTCAAAAGCTACTGAATCCCTATTCTACCCTCAGCTGTTTGGAGAACTTGGGAATTTATTCTATGGTCTACCCTTTGTGCCAGCTAGAATTTAATGCACTCTTGTGATGTGATCTGTTACTTCAACGTAGCCATTGTTAGTCACTGGCAAGGCAGTAAGACTTCCCCAAAGTCATTTCATATGTAGCCTTGGTACCAAAAAAATGTCTCAGGAGTGCTGAGGAATTATTTCAGAGGCTCCTTAAAGCCACAGATTTGGGAGTACCTTGCTTATTTATTCTGAATAAATTAGTTCCTTGGGATATGAAATCATCTAACAATGAAAATACAGATTTATTCATACAGGTAAGGATTTTTCTTTTCAATAGTTGGGCAAGAAATTCCTTTTCATAAGTCCTACTCCCTTAAAAATTAACCACTGTGCCCACAATGCCAACTATGAAAATTCCCATCAGGTAATTATAGCTTTAAAAAAATCTCAAATGTTATGAGGGAGAAGCTAAACTAAAGAGTGCAGAGCAGAGAATGCAGAGCAGAGCATTCTTGTGCATGTGCTTAATGGCACTTAGGGGCATGGCTTTTCATGTAGTATAAAGCTTATTTTCAAAATAATTTCCTTAATTGTACTTCTACTTGAAGGGACAAATTATATTTGATAAATGATCTTCTTGTGCAAAACATCCCAGGATAGGTATTCAATATCATATAGCACTCACTCTCATGGTATCCACTCTTTACAAAATAGACTAAAACAGTATTTGAAAGAAACACCTCCTCATCATGGCTGAGAGTGATTTTAAAATGGCTATCAGACAACCAAAATCTGTTCTTTCTAAAGAAACTCAGTGTTTGCTATGTAAGATAAACATTCAAAGTTGCTAATCATAAGATACACATTCTTCAGGTACATAAAATCCTCATTTTTTACTTAAGTATGTTTGTAATGGATAACAAGTGTTGTATACTTTACGATTAAAATATACAATAATGATTTCCAGTACTGTCACATCAAAACATCCCTGTCCTTAGTCTAGCTACTGTGAAAACACAACATATATCTAGCTTAAAAACTAAAAATCACTTAAGGCCTTTCGTTCCTCAACCCCCACATGTCCCCAATCATTTACTGACCCCTTAATATTCCAAATGCAGTTGCAATTCACAGCAGTGTGTGTGCATGTGTGTGCACGCGTGTGTGTGTGTGTGTGTGTGTGTGTGTGTGTGTGTGGTGTCTGGCTGGATAATGATGAGCTAAGCTTAATTACATCATTAGGCAGGAGGCCGCAGATCTCCTGCTGCCTTAAGGGACTGATTGGAATTTTAAAATATTATTTTCACTTAGTGGAATTTAAATTAAATAAATAAGTTCCATTAAAAGAGAACCATGGTACATTTGTTGTTGATTTTTGTCCGTTTACAATTGTGCTAGAGGCTGAGGTACCCAAAGCGGTATACAGTTATCGTCTTACAAACTCCTAATTACACCCTTTAAAATATAACTGACAAGACTTTTTCTGTTGTGCCAGAATAAACTTATATTTTAAAGTATCTTCCTTTTATTTCATTCTAATGTATTTCCCTAACATTATTCTGTACCTCCCAAATTGCTGTTTAATGTAAGTCATTACTGTATGATGAATGTGTTATGTTTTTTTACATTTTTACATATTTATTTCATGGTGCCATTTATGGCCCTATCCCGCCAACCACTGCAATCTGAAGAACACAGAGAGCTAACTGTTTTGTGCTGAGTTATTTCTAGGTAAGTCATGAGAAAGGTGAAAAGATAGGAGAACTTAGAAATCTGACTTTTGGTCCTGAAAAGCTGAAAGCATTAGATAAGTTCCCTTAGTACTCCCATTCAGAGTCAGACTACTTCTCCTTCATGTAAGCAAGGTTATAAAATTGTCTCTATCCTTCCTAATTAAAGACCTGAGAAACATGAATTTTAGGTTACTTAGAGAGTCGGGGTCGGGTTTGAGGCACCACAGGCCACCCAAGGAAAATCCAGCTGCATCGCATTTGAAGCTGTCCTATCATAGTCTGGAAAAAATGTTCCAATCTTAAAAATATGTCTAGACCACTTTATTTCACCCCTATGTGACTCCCAGGTGAAGTGAGGGTGGGGTGGGGATGGATGGGTAAGATAAGGGTGGCAAATGAGCATTCTACATGAAAAGTCTTTTCCAAAAGGAACCCATCAGTCTCTAAGAAAGCTGACTTATATTAAAAAAAAAAAAAAAAAAAAAAAAAAAAAAAAACCCTGACATTACAGATCATGTGTGTAATCCCTTCATCAGTCTGTGGTAGGGAGTTTCATACCCTGCCTACAAATGAAGCATATGGCAAAGGTCCTCCTCTCACTCAGGGATTCAGGAACGGCTCCAGGCACGTTGGGGGCAGAATGTCTTTACAGTGGCCTCACTTCCCCATAGGCATGCCCCTCCTTTTCAAAGCCTGTGCCCCTATGATCCCCAGATCTTCAGATTCTCATGTGCAGCAATTTGCGTGGGTCTGTTCTCCCCAGCAAAACTACTCCCAATTTAGGATACATCGATTCTCTATGATGTCTTATGAAAACTTAACTGCATTCACTTAAGATCCTACTTAGATAAACTTAACATTTCTGTTTAGGGACAAAAATGGGTCTTGGCTAAAAATGCCTTAGAATCTTGGACTTTTGGGGAATGGGACCTCAAATGTTATTTTACAGATGAGGAAGCCAAATTCCCAGATAAGGTGTCTAATTTCCCCAAGGTCACACAGTTACTTAATAATTTAGCTGGGGCTAACATCTCTGTTTCTCAATTCCTAATCTGTTGTTTTTAATCCATGGCATCAAGCTTCTTAATTTTTCAGCCTTCTAGGGAAATCTTATCATCTATACAAAGGTTTTCTAATTCCTTGACCAAATGAATATGAGATGGGAGATTTAGGCTCTGATACACACCCTTAAGAGGTAATGTAACCAATCCTCTGAGAAATTGTCTCTCTACAACAAATCTTTACACCACACAACTTATTTAAATGAATTGCTTTGCATTCCTTTTCATTTGTGGCTGGCAATGCCATCCCTTAATCACAGGAGAGGAGGGAGGGACTGCAGGAGTTTCTTCTAGAAATACTGGTAAAAGTCACTCCCTGAGAAGCAGGGAAGAAACACTGACTCTGCTGTTTGGTTAAGTGGGTCACTTAATGGCCGAGGTAGGGACTACCTACATATCCCCTTATGCCATCCCATTAACACACAAGAGTGTGCATGAGTGCAGGAGGGTGTCATTAGGGTAAATGAACGGGGTTTAGGGATTAGTGCTGTTAACGCTGCTGCCTGCTGATAGGAAGACAAGGCAATCTCAACCTGTTAAACAACCTACCACCTGGGAAGTTGAACTGCCCACTGTCAGCAGAGACCGGCATGGTATTGAGAATGAGTTTCAAAAAAAAAAAAAAAAAAAAAAATCTGAACCACAGAGATATCATTTAAAAAAAAAAAAAAGGATGCAGAGATATTTTTCAAGGAAGAAAGAAAAGATGGGAAAACCAACAGAATTAACATATTAAGCTATTTATAAGACTTAAGAGTAGTGTGATATGATTTGGTCCTAAAGAAAGTATTTGATACAGATATGAAGTATTTCAGCTTTTCTAATATTTCTATTATATAATTTGAGAAGGTCACCTTGTTTGGGGGTTTCAAGTAGTTTTTAATTGGTAGTTTATTCCAAAATATCTCTGTACTACCATTCTTACGAATATATTCATAAAATATATATGTGGCTTCCCAACAAGATGGTGTAACACCAGAATGTGAAGTCCTTTCCCCAAAATCAACCCTGGGGAAACATGGGTCAGAATAACTATTATAAAAACAATGAGGAAACTCCTAGGGAGAAAGCTGTAGAAACTGGTGTATAGGGTTGCAGCACCCTGGGGCAAAGGCTACTGTGTCACAGCATTAAAGACTGGTTTAGGGAGGGTTTTAAAACTCTGTTCTTATCTCTGGATGGTCACCATCTGCCCCTTCACCAAAGAATCCACAACAGCAGTTCAGGTCATTACCATGGGGTAATATCAGGGCAAGATAAAAGTCCTGCTAGAGTGAAACTACAGTCCCACATTCAGTCACATGACATGAATCCCTCCTCTACTTCTTCCCTGTCTAAACTCCCTAAGGGGATTGCTCTTCCCCAGGAATATAAAGCAGATGCATGGTGGAGTGCCAGTTAACCAAAATGTTCTGTAAAAATAAATCCTAATAGTGATTACCATAAATTTAAGTGGGTTTAATACTACTTAAAAGGCAAAAGATTCTCATACTAATTTTTAAATTAAAAAAAAACATTTAATAACATATTGTTCATAAGAAGTACCATTTAAATAAAATGATACAAAAAGGATGGCAAAAGGTAATCTGTCAATTGTTCAAAATTCCAAAGAAAGCTGGAATTGCACTTTAACATCCAACAAGATGAAAGTTTATGGGAAAAAAATCATAACAAAGAGGATAATTATATGTTGATATAGGGAATAATAGACCAAGAAGATTTAGGTATCATGAACTTAAATGTACCTAATAATACAGGTACATTGCACTGAGGGGAAAAATAGGTAAATCAAAAAGTATAGCTGGAGACTTTTTTTTTTTAACGTTTTATTTATTTTTGAGACAGAGAGAGACAGAGCATGAACAGGGGAGGATGAGTGAGAGGGAGACACAGAATCTGAAACAGGCTCCAGGCTCTGAGCTGTCAGCACAGAGCCCCACGCGGGGCTCGAACTCACGGACCGCGAGATCATGACCTGAGCCGAAGTCGGACGCTTAACCGACTGAGCCACCCAGGCGCCCCAAAAGCTAGAGACTTTTACACACACCTCCTGAAACTGATAGATCAAAATAAATAAATAAATAAATAAATAAATAAATAAATAAATAAATAAGATTATCTTCTAGCTTCTTAATTGGATTGCAATAAAACTAGAAGTTTAATAAAATTTTCAATCTCATATGTCTTAAATTTACAAAATAGGTACTAAATAGCCTATGGAAATCATAAAAGAAATAACAAAGTATTTAGAAATGAACAATGAAATTAGTACTATATGTCAAAATTTGTGGGGCACATCTGAAGCAGTATTTATGGAGAAATTTGTAATTTTGAATACACTTATTAAAGCACAAGAAAGATTGAAGAAAAATAGAGCTAAGCAAGAAGATGAAAGAAAGAAAATATCATCCAAAAGGAAACAAATAATTTTCTTAAAAGTAAGAGAATTCAAATAAATAAAAAATTTAAAAGAAAATAGAATGGATCATAACACTAAAACACTATTTTAAAAGATCAATAATGATCTTCCTCAACCAGGACTAACTGAAAAAAAAAAAAAAAAAGAAAGATGAGATATAAATCATACACAATATAAAAAGAGAAATAACTATAAAATCAGCACAGATTTATAATAGTAATAATGAAATAGTATTATGAAATGTGAAAATTTCAATAAAATGGATGTTTCTGAAGAAATATAAAATGCAAAAGTACAACCAGAAATAGAAAATGTGAATAGAAAAATTGGCATTAAAGAAATTTAAGTGGTGAGCAAAGACTTTCCACAAAAGTCTCCCACCCATGTTTACAGTTGAGTTCCACCAAACTTTCAAAACTTATAAAATAGAAAGGGAAATAAGACTGACCAGTTCATTTTATGAGGCTAGTGTAATCTTTATTCAAAAACTAGGTAAGGATTAACCAGGAAAATAAAATTATATATCATTTCACTTTTAAGTACAGATGGAAAAATTCAAAACAAAACATTATCTCATGAATCCAACATTGTATTATTTAAGTGCCGTATTATCAGGTAGAGTTTATTTCAAAAATTCATCAATGTTTAACAGAAAAAAAAAATCTATCAATGATATATATATATATAAACCAAATTAATAGACTAAACAATACAATCATATATTTTTAAAGAAAGAAAGAAAAATGAAGGTTCAACATGTTATAAAAGGAATTAGCAGAAACTTCCCTAACTAGGTAAAGGTTATGTATACAAACCCTTCAACTTTCAATACGTTCCCTTGAAGCTTAGAAAAAAGACCAAAATACCTATTGTTTATGCTATTGTTTAATCTCCTACAGTAAAGTATTCAAAGCAAAGAAAAAAATCTCATTATTTGAAGACTTTCTATACAAGAGAAACAAATACAAAGCAACATATAAATGATACTATTAAGAGAGTTCAGGAGGTAGCCAGATTCAAATTCAATCTACACAAAATCAATACTATTTCTCTGTATCAGCAATAAGCATCCAGAAAATATAATAAAATGAAGACACCATTCATGAGAGTAATAAAGACTATACAATTTCTATGCATTAAAAAGTACCCAAGGTTTTATAGAGATAAATTTAAACTCTATTGAATACCATAAAAAATAGAGGGATATTTATTCTCTACAGTTGGAAGAGATAATAGTTTAAAGATCCAGTTCTTTTCCATATTAATTCATAAATTTAATTAATTCACAAATTCATAAATTAATTCATAAATTTAAGAGGCTTCAGGGTCCAGGCTCCAAGCTGTCAGCACAGAGCCCGATGCAGGGCTCAAACTCATGGACCGTGAGATCATGACCTGAGCCAAAGTCAGACGCTTAACCAACTGAGCCATCCAGGTGCCCCACAAGTAGATAATTTTGAAGTAAATCATTTTAAAATTGGTTTCAAGGAATAAAAATCTATGATAAGTTTAAGGTAACTTTGAAAAAGAAGAGTAAATAAAAGAGACAGTATAACAAAGTATGGGAAAAATAGATCATAGAACATAATGGAAAACTCAAGACAGACACATGCAAATGTGAGAACATTATATATAATAAAGTTGGCCCTACAAATCGTGGTTAGGAAAATGCATAGATCAGAGTTTCTGTTGCAGAAACATAATTGATTGATGGCCCCAGATGCTCTCCCTCTGCATCCACAACCACATTTATGCCAAGGCCACTTCCTGGAGGGTGTTCCCAGCCAATGACTGAGCACATGGGCATATTAATTCCCACAAGATGTGATACTCCTATGAAAGGCAGCTTTGGTTTGAGGACTCCCCACTGGCCTGGCCAAAACTTTCTTAGAACTCTACGGTAGTTTGAGACTCTTCCTATATAATCCACCTTCTGGCTTTCTCTCCTTCACAAGTGTTAGACATATAGGAGTGGTCTTCTGGGCACTCCCCTTTATCCTTCACAGGTGTTTCCCCCAATTAATCTCTTGCACATCTAAATCCATTCTGGCATCTGCTTCTAGGAAGACCTGAACTAACATATAAAAAAATGATGAAAAGATAGATTGTTGAATAGATGTTATTGGGAAAATTGCCTCCTACATAAAGAAACATATAATGCATCCCTGTCTTATACCATAATTGCAGATGAATTCCAGATAGATTTAAACTTGTATACAAAATGTATAACTAAAAATTAAAAGATGTTAGTCATCTAGTGGTAGTGAAAGATTCCTCAAACAAAACTCCAAAAGCACAAGTAAAGCAAAAGTATTAATTTGAGAATATTGAAATTCAGGATTTCTGTTCACTAAAGACCAATGTGGTATGATGGACTGCTGTCTCCCAAATTCACTTGCCCGTCTCTAAACCTAACAGGACTCCTTAATTTTTGGTGGAAGCATGGTCACCTGGGTAAAAGACTACATTGCTTAGCCTTCCTTATAGGTAGGTATGGCCCTGTCACTACTCTCTGGCCAATGAAATGTGAGCAGACTTCCAACAAATGCATGTAGCATTTATGTCATGCCCTTAAAACAAAGGGACTTACTACACTCTTATCCTTCCTTTCTCCTTCTCAACAAGCTGATAAGAACCACCTTGCATCATGCTGAGAAACCACCTTGCATCATCCTACAAATGGTAGAATAGTAAGACAGAAGGATCACCTCCTCCAGACTACTACTTGAGAGAGAAATAAACCTCTTTCTTGTCAGAGCCATTGTTAATATGGGGCTCTACTATAAATGCCAAAGTTACCTCCTAAATAATATAAACACCATGGACAAAGTTAGTGGACAGAGGACAAACTGGGAAATTATATTGGCAATGTCTAAAATAAAAAAGGTATAACAACTAAAATAAAAAAAAAAAAACCTCATTTAACCAAGCAAACAAAAAATGAAAATCAGAAATGTTTAAAGCTATTAACATGCATCGCTTCTCGGCCTTTTGGCTAAGATCAAGTGTAAAGCTATTAACATGCAATAAGAGGAAACCCAAAAGACTAAAAAGCATATTAGGAGATGCTAAATTTTACTAGTAATTAGAGAAATTAAAATTTAAATAATGACATATCACTTACACTCATCAAAATAGCCAATATTGAGTAATGCCAAGAATTAAGGATATAGGTATGTAATGTAAGGATATAGAGATATTCTTGAACTTTTGGTGGGAATGTAAATAAATACAATTTGGAAAGCAGTTTGACAGAACCTAGTTAAATTAGGTATATATATATATATATATATATATATATATATATATATATATATATATACCCTTTGGCCCAGCAATCTTACTCCTGGGTAGATATCCCAAGATATCCTTATACAGATCCAGAAGAAGATACATAAAAGACCATTTATTACAGGGCTATTTCTGGTAGTAAAGAAATGGAGATATTGTAGCTCTCCTAAAGTCAACAGAAACAACATATATCTAATATACATTACATAGATATTAAAAGCACAGTGCTAAATAAAACAAATGAGAAACAGAATGAAATTTATAGCACTGGATCATTATAGACATAAAAAATGTGTGAACATAAAAATAATAAAAATAATAGATATTTATAATAAATAGATAATAAAATTTATATTTTACAAAAACACAAAACACACATAAAACAAACCACATTAGAATGGTTAAGAAATAAGAATGAAGGGGAAAATAAATAAATAAAACAAGCGAGAGTCAAGGGTGACTTGGTGGCTTGGTCAGTTGAGCATCTGACTCTTGATTTTAGCTCAGGTCATGATCTCATGGTCCATGAGTTCGAGCCCCACATTGGGCTCTGCACTGACTGTGTGGAGTCTGCTTGGGATTCTCTGCCCCTCCCACATTCTCTCTCTCTCTCTTAAAATAAATAAACTTGGGGCGCCTGGGTGGCGCAGTCGGTTAAGCGTCCGACTTCAGCCAGGTCACCATCTCGCGGTCCATGAGTTCGAGCCCCGCATCAGGCTCTGGGCTGATGGCTCAGAGCCTGGAGCCTGTTTCCGATTCTGTGTCTCCTTCTCTCTCTGCCCCTCCCCCGTTCATGCTCTGTCTCTCTCTGTCCCAAAAAATAAATAAACGTTGAAAAAAGAAAGAAAGAAAGAAAGAAAGAAAGAAAGAAAGAAAGAAAGAAACTTAAAATAAATAAACAAATTAAAAAAAAACAAGAGAGAGTCATTGCATGGACTGGTGACAACAGTGTGCCATGCCCTAATATAACTCAGACTTCTGCACTCCAAGAATGAGAAAAATGATAATAAAACAATATAAAATGCATACAAATATTCTGCTTTTATTACATATATTATTGCTTCCTTTGTATACTCCTTAAAGTATTTTTCTCATATAATAAGCAATCCTGGGAATCTTGTGAAAATTAACTTTCACAAGTCACTAATCTAGGAAGTTGGCCAGAGGGTAGGGGTAACAGGAATATGGGAGATACAGAGAAAGTAACTGTGTTATCTACTTACCTCTGAAAATGTGAGATAGTCTTTTTTTTTTTTAAGACAATTTAACATTTTTTTAATTTTTATTTTTGAGACAGGGAGAGACAGAGCATGAACAGGGGAGGGTCAGAGAGAGGGAAACACAGAATCTGAAACAGGCTCCAGGCCCTGAGCTGTCAGCCCAGAGCCCTACGCGGGGCTTGAACTCACGGGCCGCGAAATCATGACCTGAGCCGAAGTCGGCTGCTCAACTGACTGAGCCACCCAGGTGCCCCGAAAATGTGAAATATTCTAATACTAGGTCCTGGTGTTATCTTCCTTCATCACCTTAGGCTCAGTAATACAAATCTGTTTCCTAGTGAACCTCTCTGTATTCGCAATTACCAAGCCAAAAAGGAAATGGAAAGGAGGTTGACAGGAGAATCAGAAAAGCACCAGAAGAGAGGTGAAAAAAATATATATGACTAGTGAAATAAGTATCTGGCTCTTCCACTCAATGTAGAGTCCTATGTCTTCAGAGTTAGGAGAATAAAAGGAAAGAACTGAGTAGTGTAGACCTTGGTCTTTGCATCAGTGAGACCCCCAGCCATTCAACAGAACCCTTTTATGTTTGATCTCCTTTTTAGCCAGCTAACTTTTCTGCTCTATACAGTTCTCAATGGCTGCAAGAGAAAATTGGGTTTTTTCCTCCATGTTCAATAATACTATTGATACCCATACTTATTTCCTATCAGAAATGAGGACATAGCTGTATTTTCAAAAACAGATTTGGCCTTTTTTGAGTCTCACTTTGACAATTCTTTACTCTAAAAAATTGAACTTCAGGGCACCTGGGTGGTTCAGTTGGTTAAGCACCCGACTTCAGCCTAGGATAGATCTCCCCATTCCTGAGTTCAAGCCCTGCCTAGGGTCTGTGCTGACAGCTCAGAGACTGAAGCCTGTTTCAGATTCTGTATCTCTTTATCTCTCTCTGCCCCTCCCCACTCATTCTCTGTCTCTCTCTCTCAAAAATAAGTAAACATTAAAAAAAATTAAAAACAAACAAACAAAAAACCCCCTGAGCCTTGGCTTGCTAACAGGACACCCTCCAGGCCATATGACAGGATCTGTGTTCTTCTGTAGTGAAAATCAGTTCTCCTACAATGAAGTGTTCTATCAGTTATCTTGTAAAAAGAAAATCTAAAACTAATCCTTGCTTCAGGTGAATAAGCACTAATCCTTCACTCTACTAGGGCAAATATAAAAAGTAAACAACTATGCTTGTTTACTATGCCACAAAAAATGCTTAGGGAAAGAGGGTCAGGGCCACAATGTGGATATAAAGGTCTACTATGCCCTCTTTAATAAAATATATCCTACTTTCAGGACCAGCTTCATGGGATGTGCAACTGGTGAAGTCTCACAGGGTCTCATGCTCAGAAGGCCCCTGCTTGGGTTTAATGCTCTAAGGTGGCTATCTTGAAACTCTCCCAGCTCTGGCCCTCAGCCACTGCCACCCTCTATCTAAGATATAGTTTGAACTGGCTAAAGGAGGTCACATCCCCTTTGTCCAACAACCCTCCCTATTCCTTTGCATGGAGTTGGGCTCAGGGAGGTTCTGGGTCAGGTATGTGCCTGCTGAGTCTCTGGCTGGCAGAGAGGCAGTGCCTTCAGGGGTGACTCCATGCACTTTTTCCCAATTCCACAGAGGTATCAAGTAAGGCCTGGTGCTGGACCCCAGTTGCAGTAAATTGAGCAGCAGCAGATATGTGCCAAAGGGAGATTGATTTTCTTGTCCCTGGCTGGGGCCCTACATTTTCATTTTGCCATTTGCCCTGGGCCCTGCAACTTATATAGCCAGTTCTGCCTAAATCCCTCCAGGATCGGTACTGAAAGGAAACTTTTCTGATGAGAAAAAGCAGCTTAACAAGTAATATGACTCTGTTCCTGTGCGTCTGACCTTCTTGGTGAAGGTCTCTCACTGGGGGCCCTGGTGCCACCATCACATTGGTGCACACCTCTCTTAAATACTCTGCAGATTCAAGTAATCCTCATTATACCACTTTATGCAACTGAACCAAGCCAGAAATTTCAGATAGGTTTATTAAATAGTAAAGAAAACAAGAAGGAAAATAAATGCACATTACACAAGGAATAGAAATAGTAAATCTGACAGAATAAAGACTGTGGTCCTAGGATAGCGAACTCGTTCTTAGGAACCCCATGACTCAACCACATAACAGTCCTTTCTACTCCCTTACCTCTCTAACTTTCCTTTTAAATAGTTTTTACTTCTATCAGATAGTCATAGTTTCCTTTAGAGAGACTTACCTCTTCCATGGATGACTAATAACAGGAATTAAGTCAGACTTGAAAGGAAATGCTTTCTCCTCAAAAAAATAAATAAATAAATAAAATAAAGGTAGGTTTAGGTTTGTAGGCCTACCAGAATAGCCAAATCTTAGTAAAGCATAAAATTAGTTCATTCCTACACTGGGAAATAAGTGATATAGTAGCAAGGACATCATTCTCTAATGTTGGAAATGTTAGGATTATTTTTGTTTTCATTTTAAATCCTTTCTATTCAAACAATGATGTGTTCTATAGGTTCCACTAAAAAAATAACATGGATATAGTGGTAATGAAAATAAAGTACCATGTTTAAGCTTCTTTCTAGAGCTCTGACCTTCACTGTTTCTAAAAGTTTTCTTCTATTGTTTTAATTCCTGATTATTATTATTAGAGAGAGAGTGTGTGCATGCATGCGTGTGGTGGGGGACGGACAGAGGAAGAGGAAGAGAGAATCACAACAAGCTCCATTCTCTGTGTGGAGCCAGATGTGGGCTCCATCCTACGACCCTGGGATCATGACCTGAGCTGAAATCAAGAGTTGGACGCTCAAGCAACTGAGCTACCCAGGTGCCCCGATTATTTTTTTCTAAAACGTAGGACATAATTGTGAGTATTTGATAATTTCTTTACTTGTGGTGTCATAGCTTGCTAATTGCCACCCCCCTACTTCTTCCTCGTGTAATTGGTTGATGTGTGGCTATGACAGACTCTTTGTACCAGCTTAAATAATAAAAGGGAAATTCTGCTAATTTCTAAGTTCTCTTAAGCTAGCAGATGGCTAACTTTTGGATTTCACAGGATATTTTTAAAGTGAAGGTGAAACCCATAAATGCCAATTTTTAAAAGTTTTACCAAGTAGAGATTTTTAAAAGTAAAACATACTAATAGTATTATTTCATAAAAGAAAGGACATTTTAATTCTGAAGGAAGTCCTTTCACTGAACAAACTGAGCAACGAACTCACTGAATTCTCATTTCTCTGAGGAACACTTAAGAAGACCATAGAGGG
>NW_024412388.1:63092735-63105536 GCF_014898765.1 Herpailurus yagouaroundi
CTCCCCCGTTCATGCTCTGTGTCTCTCTGTCCCAAAAATAAATAAACGTTGAAAAAAAAAATTAAAAAAAAAAAAAGGTTTATTTATTTTTGGCAGACAGACACAGAGCATGAACGGGGGAGGGTCAGAGAGAGAGGGAGACACAGAATCGGAAACAGGCTCCAGGCTCTGAGCCATCACCCCAGAGCCCGACGCGGGGCTCGAACTCACGGAGCGCGAGATCCTGACCTGGCTGAAGTCGGACGCTTAACCGACTGGGCCACCCAGGCGCCCCCAAAATAAATAAACCTTTAAAAAAATGTTTAAAAAAAAAAAAAAAGAAGACCATAGAGATCATTACCAGATAACCTCCTGAGTCAGAGGTTGGCAAAATTTTTAAATTATTAATAAATATTTCCCTGCAAACTTTTCAACTATTTTGAATATTTCTATCAGTTTTATGAACTTTTATGATGACCATGTATGAGATTCAGCAGTATGTACTCTGTGGGTTTTCAAAGCCACCCTAAATTTAAAAACCTCTGAAGTAAGCATTTCATTATGCTTTTTTTTTTTTATTACTAAGAACACGAAACAGAAAGTGCTGTAAAGTGCTATTGTCTTCTCTTGAATTGCTCCTTACACCAAAAATTTCAATTATAAAACAATAGAATACCACATATTACATGACTGAGATATGCCATGGGTATTTTTAACACCAAGGACATAACTTTATAACTGATAGCCTGTTTTGATAAAGTAGGCCTGTAGTCTTGTCACTTGTTATCAATATAAACATCTTCATTCTTAAGAGGCTCTCTTCTATATCTAATTCCTCTTGGAAAACATACTTTAGATACATTCACATAGATAAAAATGTGTTAGGAATTTAAAAACTTCTGATGAAGATATTTGCTTAATAAATGTTGCATTAGCATGGCTGTTTAGAATTTTTTCATTAACTGCATAGAAAACAGAACACTATATAGAATTAATAAACCCTCACCCTTCATTGCATAATAATCAATGTAAGGATGTTATAAGGAAGTATTTATTATATTAAAACAAAGGACATTATTCTGATAGCTGTTGGGTCTAAAATGTAACATTTGACTTTCAAAGCAAGTAAATCAGCAGAGCTCCAAATAGGGAGACTCAACCAACAAAGGATCATAAAGTTAAAAAGTCTCTGTTAATCAATGACAAATTTAGTACTTGTTGCTACAATTACAAAGATAATAGTTCCTTTATGTCAGTGCCTTTGGTTTTGCAGCTGTAAAATAGCTTTGAAATTCAGCATTTCAAGGAATAGAAATTAATAGGAGGTCATTTCTACCAGAGAAATTTTAGGGGCCCATCCTCTCTAATCATCATTAAAAACTAAATCCGTAGGAGAAGAGGCACTTTACTGATTGTCAAGTGGAAGCTATTATTCATTTGATGAAGCTCTTGGCACTGTGCCATTGATTCTGCACTACAGCCTGCTGCTTGTTCGCCTTCATCTCGAGCAATCAGAGTTGTTTCTGCCTGCCAGGAGCTATTTATAGAGCAAAAGGTGGGGGGAGAAAAGCTGATATGTTCTCCTTCTTGAAAAACAACTTTCAAACTTTGTAAGTACAAATCTGTTTTTCTTGTCATCAGACTGTCTGCTTTTTCCTTCAGTGTAGAAGATAAGGAAGCTGACTTCAAGACAACTGCCCTTCCTAATAATGACTGTGAATTTGGTGGAGTCGCAGGCTACAATCACACTGAGTCTGACTCCCTTGGATTAATGTTCCTCAAAACTACATACGCCGTCATATGTCTACAGTAATGCTTTCATTTCTATACTTCTTTGTCCATTCCAGTTTTCTATCTTAAAAATTTCTAAAAGATACCCCCTGCTTTCTTATACTTATTAAAAGCAAATATATCTTGCAAAAAAAAAAAAAACCACTAAAAAAGAAACCTCAAAATATAAGTATAGGAAAATATTTGGGGGCTCAATTATTTAGGAGTTGATTCAAAGTGAATTAAGTGTTGGTGAAATTGTTTTTCCTATAATTGCAAAAGAAGTTGGATTTTCATAAGTTTTACTTAGAAGATTCATTGTCCCACGGCAATATAAATCTCTGTTAAAAGTTATCCACATGATATGAACATGGCATTCTCAAAGTTATTTGCAACTCTCATTGTCTTGGGTTGCAGTTGTGAACACATTTTAAAACCTAAACTATTCAGAATCTTTATTTTTGGAAAAGTTTCAGGCTTTATCTCAGCAGTTGCAAAATCCACTTAAAATGTTTCATCCTCTAAAACAATAAATAGAGAAAATTAAAAAACATAGTATGCACTTAAAATACTTCAGGATAGCAATAGCAATACTTCTGATTGCTAAAATTTAATTGAAAGGAACTGTATTTGTTGAAATACAAAACAACAAAACCAAAACCTGAACCTTTAAAACATATGGAAATAAAATCATATGGCTATGAATTGCCTGATGTAAATTTTTTTGAGAAATTTAGTGTCAAATGTTTTAACAAAGTGAATTTTTTTCTTTTTTTTTTTTAATGTTATTTATTTTTGAAAGAGAGACAGAGAGAGAGAAAGACAGAGTGTGAGCAGGGGAGGGGCAGAGAGAGAGGGAGACACAGACTCCGAAGCAGGCTCCAGGCTCTGAGCTGTCAGCACAGAACCTGATGCAGGGCTCGAACTCACAAACTGTGAGATCATGACCTGAGCTGAATTTGGATGCTTAACCAACTGAGCCATCCAGGTGCCTCACAAAGTGAAATTTTTTAAAAAGTAGCCACAGAGCCACAGCATTGCCAGTAAATGTTT
Source organism: Herpailurus yagouaroundi (assembly GCF_014898765.1). NCBI lineage: Eukaryota > Metazoa > Chordata > Mammalia > Carnivora > Felidae > Herpailurus > Herpailurus yagouaroundi. The sequence goes on from NW_024412388.1 coordinate 63,095,538, forward strand.
GATTTTAAATAGAACTCAAAATACAACCTTAATCAATTGAAAATACAATAAAAGATCAGCCAAAGTAGTTAGCAAAACAACTTGAGTTAGCAGGGTGGAAAACAGACCACGGATTTGTTTTGTTTTGCTTTAACTTCATAGAAGACCCATATTTCAGCACGCCTTTTAGATTGTGGTATTTTCAGAGCCCTGGCTTGCAGCAGGAACCAGAAAGGTATATTTACCAGGGATTCTATAGTGTCTTTTCTCCTGAAACTTACATGCCTTACCACTAAGACATTTACCTAGAAGAAGCTAAGATTAGATGAAACGCTCTGTTTCAAACAAACCTATAGGATATCAAGTGGAATTAAGTATCGTGGATCCAGTATTTTAGAAAGTCAAATGGAATAAGAAAATTAAAAATCCATTTGATTCTGAATTGCCCAGAGTAACTCTGCATAGCCTGAACTTCTGAATAATTTTCAGCTCTTCCTCCCCTTCACTTTTAGTTATCAAAACTTTCTTATAGTCTTTCATTCCAAACCATAAAAAATTGAGGCATTTTTTAGAATAGTATTTTGAAGGGAACCTGGGTGGCTCAGTCATTGAGTGTCCAACTCTTATCTCAGCTTAGGTCATGATCTCACAGTTCGTGAGATTGAGTCCCTTGCTAGGCTCTGCACTGACAGCAAGGAGCCTGTTTGAGATTCTCTCTCCAGGCACTGTTTTAAATACATGGGATACATTAATGAGCCAAAGAGGTAAAGATCCCTGTCCTTAGGGAGCTTAAATCTTAGTGAGAGGAGACATACAATAAAAACAAACATAATAAATAAGGAAATACATAATACATTAGAAGGTTAACATCCATTCATTGGGAATTATATAAAGTCTAACTTGTTTTTCCTAACAATTTGAGTTCTTAAGTTAGAAATAAAGATAACTTTTAAAATGAAAATAAAAAAGGGGGCGCCTGGGTGGCTCAGTCAGTTAAGCGGCTGACTTTGGCTCAGGCCGTGATCTCACGATTCGTGAGTTCGAGCCCCGCAACAGGCTCTGTTCTGACAGCTCAGATCCTGGAGCCTGGAGCCTGCTTAGGATTCTGTGTCTCCTTCTTTCTCTGACCCTCCCCCACTCACACTCTGTGTGTGTCTCTCTCTCAAAAATAAATAAATATTTAAAATTTTTTAATTTAAAAAAAGAGCTCAGGAGACCAACGACAAGCACCCCAAGAAGGAAATGCTACAGCAGAACAGTGTTGAAGAAATGACTTCATACTGGGGAAACTGACACCTTTTTGCCACCACTGTAGAGTTGAACTTGTTCTAAGTCTTCGTTATTTTGATCATCAGATGCTTGGAAATAAAGGGCAGAGCAGGTCATCAGTAATTGCCCATCCGGAGTACAACAAACACACGTAAATCACTGGAAAATCACGTGCGGTTCGATGACACTTATCCACTTTGGTTTCCACAGACTGGTATGCCAAACCCCAGACACCAAAATGACTAAGGTTGGGGAATAAATACCCATCATTAAATTTCCAGTGGTTTAATAATTATCCCTCTTCCTGGGGACATGATTAAACCTCACACAGCAGCAAAACAAGAAACTAAGTTGCTGGGCATCAGAGGTGAAGAGAAAGTAAATGAGAAAGAGAGAGTGAGAGTAACAAGGGAAATGAGAGAAGACAGGGGGAGAGGGAGGAAGAGCATAGAAGGGAAAAACCTCTTTGGTGATTACTCTCAACTATCCTTGCGCTTAAGACAACCACCCACAGGCACTAAACAAGTGATTGAGCTGCAAGCTGGATGTGTCCCTCGTTCTCATAATTCCAGGGGCTGGGGCACGTTGCTCCACCAATGGGAGCAGAAAGTGCAGTAATATGGGAAACATCATCCCACTCCAGTCAATGCTTTTCTCCTCGGGGTAAGGCTGAGCTTGATCCCTTTAACACAAAAATGGTGAATCTTCTCTCTTACTGGAGTACTGACTTTCAATATTGCTTTCTTAAGAGGGAAAAAATGGAAGCTTTCTTTTAATAGTATGTTAAGTGGTCCCAGAGTTATAACTGACGTAAACCTCAGTCAAAGCTCCTTGTAATGGTTAAAAAACCCAGCATACCTTCCTATCCATGGAGTTTCCAGGCACAGCCTAAGGAAAAATTCCCAATTGCTGACTGGAACTAAGAGAAATCAGTTGGATACGAGATGACGATAAATCCCATTTGAGATAATGGTACCAGGTGTTATATATAGTAACTAAGATCAAAGTCAATGCTCCTTAAGTAGTTTACTTCCAAATTTTTCCTTTTATAAACTGAAAATATTCTAGCAGGCCAACTCCAGAAACCATGTCTATATTACTCACCTCTGTATCTCTAGTACCTTGCACAGGACTTAGCAAATGATAGCACTCAATAAACGTTTTGACCAAAAACAGTACAAATATATGAATATATTATTATTATTATTTTACCTGGAGTACAGCTGAGAAACAATGTTACATTAGTTTCAGGTGTACAACATAGTGATTTGACAACTCTGTGCATTATGCTATGCTCACCACAAGTGTAGCTACCATCTCTCACCATACCATTGACCATCTTCCCTACGTTGTACCTTTTATCTCCATGAATAATTCATTCTTTAAGTCTATGCCTCCACTCCCCTTTATCCTTTGCTCATCCCCATGCTTTTCCCCTCTGACAACCCTCAGTTGTTCCCCTCAGTTTGTTCTCTGTATTTACAGGTCTGCTACTGCTTTTTTTGGTTCATTTGTTTTTTAGATTCTACATACAAGTGAAATTATATGGTATTTGTCTTTCTCTGGCTTATTTCACTTAGCTTAATACCTCCTAGGTTCACCCATGTTGTTGCAAATGGCAAGATCTCATTCTTTTTTATAGCTGAGTAATATTCCATTGTGTATATATGTACCACTTCTTTATCCATTCATCTATTGATGGACACTTGGGTTGCTTCCATATCTTGGCTATTGTAAATAATGGTGCAATAAACACAGAAGCGCATATATCTTTTCAAATTAATGTGTTGGGTTTTTTTTTTTAATTTCTTTGGGTAAGTATCCTATAGTGGAATTACTGGATCATATGGCATTTCTATTTTTTAATTTTTTTTTTTTTAGAAACACTCAAACTGTTTTCCACAGTGGATGCACCAAGTTACATCCCCACCAACGGTGCACAAGAGTTCCTTTTTCTCCACATCTTTGCCAACACTTGTTGTTTCTTGTCTTTTTGATACTACTAGACATTCTGACTGGTGTGAGGTGATAGCTCATTGTGGTTTTGATTTGCATTTCCCTAATTATAATGATGTTGAGCATCATTTTTTTTCCTGTGTCTGCTGGCCATCTATATGTCTTCTTTGAAAAATTTCTATTTGTTTTTCAGTTTTGAGTTATATAAGTTCTTGGTATATTTTGGATATTAACCCCTTATAGACAAATCACTTACAAATACTTCCTCTCATTCAGTAGGTTGCTTTGTCCTTTTGTTGATTGTTTCCTTTGCTGTGCACAAGCTTTTTATTTTGGTGTAGTCTCAATAGTTTGTTTTTGCCTTTGTTCTTATTTTTCTATCTTACAAGAACATGGTAGCAATTTATATATAATTATTGGGTTCCCTGTGTTAATTAGGCACCCTACAAAGTATAAAATGACTCTTAAATTTTATTATATTTGTATGCCTCATTTTTTACTTTTATATATGTTATTTTATTTTATCTTATTAAGCCAAAATTCCAGATAACTCTCTGGCCAACATATGCCAGGAAGGGAAAGTAGCTAATATTTATTAAGAATTCATTAAGACTCACATGTACCACACGTCTTCATTTGCATTTTCTCATTTCTTAATTTTTTTTTACATTTATTTTTGAGAGAAAGAGAGACAGAGCACAAGTGGGGAGGGGCAGAGAGAGGAGACAGAATCTGAAGCAGGCTCCAGGCTCTGAGCCGTTAGCACATAGCCCGACGCACGGCTCGAACTCACAAACCGTGAGATCATGACCTGAGCCAAAGTTGGATGCTCAACCAACTGAGCCACCCAGGCGCCCCTTTCTCATTTATTTCTTGAGTCACTCTGATAAGTTAGACATTATTAGTCTCCTTTAACAGGGAAAGAAGTATAGGCTTAGAGAGGTTAATTAATTTGCCCAAGGTTATACAACAGTAAGCAGCAGATGCAGATTCCAATCTAGGCCCTTTTGACTTGAAAGTTCATACTCCTTCTTTCTCTTATATCAAACTGCCAAAGGAAAACATATGCAAAAACATATTTAAACTGCAAAATCAAGCACCTATCTATCAAAAGAGAAGCTTGGGGTGTGCCTGTGCTGGCATGGGTGTGTTTTCATTATGATAAACAATTTCAATAAAGGAGAAAAGTGTCAATTGCCTCCTACCACCAAAATATCTTTTACTTAGAGATTTTATTTTATAGTAGTAGATTAAGAAATTATTCTTCTTTCTCAGGGGTTATTTCATTAAAAATATTTATTTCCCTCTTGTGTTTTAGTTTGACTTACCTTTAGTCAGATCAATAGGGAAAAATGTAATTCAAAGAAAGTCACAGATGGAAGCAAAAAACACAGAAGAGAATTGGAGAGACCCTGAGCAGCATGCCTATAAATCCACTAATGTCCACCCGGAAAGACATGAAAAGCAAAACTTTCTTGATGAATACCAGTTTCCTGGAAAAGGGCAATTATGCTCTTCTCTTCCAGAAAGTTACTTAGAAAAGCCAGCATGACCTCTGCTTAAGTCTCCTGTGAGTAAGTTCTGGAAGACATCCATGGAAGTGTAATCCTATATAAAACTGAATAATCTTGAGGCAATTAGACTGATAGTGAATTTGAGTCTTAGTGGAAAGAGTCCTACAATGGTAAGTGAAGTAAACATTATTGGTGTTTTCCCCACTCATATCACCTGCACATGTACATTGCACACAGCACACTGAATTAATAATTACCAGAGTTCAAAAGATGTTTGTTTGTGTATGTCTGTGTATCTCTTGAGAAGAGAAAACTAATCCTTAGGAGGGAAAAAGGCTCATTTTTCAACTGACTTAATACGGAAAACTCCCTGCAATAAACATGTGTTGAGTTAAACAGGAAATCAGCAAAATTTATAAAGAAAAATCAGTTTGATAAACCTCTGGCAGCCTCAGATTCAAAGTGCTCTGATTATCTGATCAAAGTTTCAGCACTGAGTATTGGAAACGTCTGTAAGTGAGACCCTGTCAAAAGCAGATATTAGACCATAACCATTAATAATCAGAATCTTAACCTATCAAATACACAGTACTGTACCTCACTTTCCAGTCGCCCTAAAATAGAGTCTATAACAGGCAATTCCTTTATAAAAGAAGATATAAACAACATCAGTTCTAGGCATAAGAAAATATCTGTGGTTTATTTTGAAGGATAGCAAAAAGTCTACATGTCCTCAAAATGTACCATCCTTTGCCACACACTACTTGTCTCAAGTAAGAAATTCACCTTTAATGACATTTCTTTGGACTAGAACATAATATATGTTAATTATCCATTCACACACATGCCCTTTCCTTTGAGAGTAGAGTATGAGGGAATAGACAGAAACCTGGTTTATTTCATAGCGGAAAGAGAACAATTTGGAACATCCATGGAAAAAATCAGATCATTAAATACCAGTAAGTAAAGATGCCAGAAGATATGACAATAGAAAGAGTGAAGGTAAATTTTTCTAATATAATAACATAATTCATCTAGCTCACCTTACTCAGGAAGATTAAATCATGTATGCAGAGCTCTCTGAACTCCTTGAAAAAGAAGCACAGACATATAGAGAATAATTATAGCTGCATTTTCTAGTACCTAAACAAGTCTTGGCTGAATGCCCCATTAGGTCATGCATATCATCAGACTACCATTAAGTAAGCCAAAAGAAAAACTCCTACATGCTAGTCAAGGAGCCAAAGAGTAAAATGCAGCCTTCAACAGCTCTGATTCCAACTAGAGTTCAACTTGGGCTCCAAGAATAAGAATCTGGTTCACATATTTTTAATGGGCATCTTTCAGATACTTAAGGAAGAAAGAAATTAGTAAGTTCCCTCCAAAACCTATCCCTAACATGTAAGGAATGAAGACTGCCACCTGTCTAGGATTTGAGTTTCACAGGCATGTTCACTACATCAAAGCATCAAGGGACAGGCTTTGAGTGAAGGCAGACAAGATCAAGAGACTTGCATATTTTAAATAAGACACAGAAATTACAACATAAAAAAAGGATCAAAACCCCTCTTTATTCAAATTCAGAAATCTGAGGGTCCTTACTGGGTTAGGCTTAAATTTACTATATGTCCTAGAAAAAGTACCTTGTTTAAAAAGGAAATTTAAGGAGAAACAAATGTATTTCATGGAGTTTTATAAATTAATAAAAGTATTCTACAAGGTGCTTTGAGATTCAGAGATTAAAGAAAACTGTGAAGCCTAATAAAGCATTCACTTTCCCTAATGCTGTGAGGCTGAGTGGCTTTTCTCAGCTGTTGTCAAAGAATTTTTCCATATTTATTATTTCCTGATGCTATCTATACCAATAGCTATACCAAGAGCAACAATGTCTTACTTTTAATTAATTAAGCTTTAAAAATTGAAAAGGAATATTATATATGGTATCTTTTAAGATTCTTAGCTATATTGTGGAGATAGTTATTTTTACCTCAATTTTACAGAAAAAGCAACTAAGATTAAAAAAAGAAATTACCAATTTACTCAAGGTTACACAAGAGCTAAGTAGTAGAACTGAGTGTCAAACCCATGTTTTTGGACTCCAAATCTATGACATTTCCTCCCACCAAACTAGATTTTCCTACCAACTAATGATATAGACAATTCTTGTTTTTATTCACTGCTAATTTCACAAGGAAGACCTTCTAATCAGACCTGTTAAAATAGTTGATCTTATTATTAAGGCAAAATTATAGTAATTTTCATCACTGAGAGCATAGTGAAGGTGCAAATTACAACTCTTTTACATGACCCACTCTAAGCAAATAGATCGGAGACTTCAGATTATTCTCAGATCAACCTAATGTAAGGGGATTTCTTTATTCTGGACCTTAACTTGTGAAACTGAGTCTCCAAAGTGTTGATGCAATCCACATGTAGTGTTATGAAAGTCTGCCTGAGCCCCAGCCCCAGGGGCAGGTGGTTCGTTTGATCTTTATAGTTGTAAAGGAAACATTTGGTAATCAGACTGAAAAAGTACTCTAGAGAAAAACAGGAAGGCATTTGTACAGACATGAAATTCTTCTTTTTCTCCTAAATCTCATTCTGCCAGCAGTAAAAGAATCTGAAGAAGAAACCTAGGAGAATAGAAAGAGTTTTAGAAGCACTTATTAGAGTGGTTCTTGCAATAGCAATAAAAATAGAGGTAAAGAAAAAAATCCAAAATAGTTCTTTTTGTCATAGCTTATTACAGAAAGCCTCCATAATAGTGTATTTCAATTGGACTTTGCTGGGTAACAAACCACCCCTAAGCCAAATGGCTTAAAACTTTTTTTATTACTTTTCACTCCTCTGAGGTGGTTCCTCTTCTGACCTCACCTGCAACTTAGTCACGTGTTGTATTCACCTAGAGAATCAGCTATAGTGAAGGTGGGGAAATAGACTCCATCTGTTAATGGGAGAAGTCACATTGCAAAAGCTTATGGACACAGGAAGGCATAATTCTTTGGTGTCCATTATGACAACAATCAATTACTCGGCGGTCTTTAATTCCAGCTGTATATAGAATCATCTGGGATAATTTTAAACAAATACAATTGACTGGGTCTCACTCCTAGAAATTCTGATTTAAGTGGTCAGAAGTAAATCCCGGTCATCAGCAATTTTTAAAGCTCTCCAGGTGATTAACACTAAGCAAGATTTAAGAACAACTGTTTTCTATTCCAATGACTGAATTATAGTAGTTGCAGAATAAATGAGAGTATTTCACAATAAGAATTTCATTCTCAGGTAAATGATCAGCGGTAATAAAAATAGAAGACAGAGAAGTATTGGATCACAGTGAATAACAGAACCAAAACAAAGACACTAACTCAGTCAAAACTAGCTATGGATTTTTATCAATACCCTAATGAAGGGAGATAGATAATTAACACCAGACAAAAACTGATGAGCCATATAGCTATGTGTTACATCTGTAATTTGTTATATACGTATTTATAGATATGCTTAACTATTTAAAACTTAGTGCACAGTTCATTCATTGGTATTGTTTTAGTTTTCACCAATTAACTTTTAATTTTCCTTCTAACACACCAGTTCTCAACATAAGTTGAAGCTAGTATAGTTTTAAAGAATAATGATGCAAAAGCCCAAATCCAAGTATTCTGATTTAATTGCCCTGGAACAGGACCAGGCATCAGATACCTGGTGATTCTAATGTAAAACCTAGCTTGAGAACTATTGCCGTAAGATATCATTTTTTTTTAATTTTTTTAACATTTATTTTTGAGAGACAGAGAGAGACAGAGCATGAGTGGGGGAAGAGACAGAGAGAGAGGGAGACACAGAATCCGAAGCAAGCTCCAGGCCCCGAGCTGCCAGCACAGAGCCTGACATGGGGCCCAAACCCCTGAACCGTGAGATCATGACCTGAGCCGAAGTTGGACGCTCAATTGACTGAGCCACCCAGGCGCCCCAAGATATCATTTTAAACAAAACTTTTCAAGTATTGTTAAGGAAAGTTTGGCATTAACTCTGACAGACCAATCTATATAATATTTTCCCTTAGGGTTGAACATAGTTCTCTGAAGACAGGACCTATATCTTGTTCAACTCTGTATATCAGTAGCCTGGCATATGTGTGGCATAAGACATAGAATGATAACTGTCTTACAGAATGAGTACCTCAACCTACTGTTGTGTAAATTTGGATGAGAGCTAAATATACTACAGTTTCTAGAAACATCAAATACCTTGATTCATTAAAAAAAAAAAAATACTGGGGCGTCTGGGTGGCTCTGTCGGTTAAGTATCTGACTCCAACTCAGGTCATGATCTCACAGTTTGTGGGTTGAAGCCCCACTTTGGGCTCTGTGCCAACAGCTCAAAGCCTAGAGCCTGCTTCAGATTCTGTGTTTCCCTCTCTCTCTGCCCCTCTCCTGCTCTCCTCTCTCTCTTTCTCTCTCAAAAATGAATAAAAGTTAAAAAAAAAATTTAAATACAAATACACAGTGATAAAGCACTGTGGCAGTTACTTAATGTATGTATTCATTGTATTAATGCCAGGCCATTGAAAATATCTTTTAATGCAATTGGCAGTTACATCTAAGGTAAGCTAGTGGTTAGAAAACCTCCTATTATTTGAATACCCAAAGATTAACTGAAATAGTCCTTTCCATCAGAGACAAAACTTAAAACAGAACCCATTAACAGTCAATATTCCTATACTCCAGAGCCTCTAATACAGTAAACTGGCATCCCCAGAGACAACAGACTTGGCATGCCCACTCCATACTACACAATTATCTTTTAAACTTTTGATACTTCTTATCTTCAATCCTTGCTCTTTACTCCTCACTCTGCTCTTGCATTTATCCAACTCCTAAATCTTTCTGGCTTAACCTTCTTTCCTGACTGAACATTTAGTCTTTGGAGTTTTATTTTTCTAGTTTCAACCCTCCATCCTCTCTAGAATACAACTGAGACTGACTCTGACTTTTCTTACTCTCAGCCGATATCAGAAAATCATGTCAGTGGATCTTCAGTCATGGGGCACCATCCATGATGTTCCATTGGTCTATGCCCTTTGTAGGCTTCACCCTCCTTCCCAACCCACGTACTTCCAGGTCAACCACACACTGAGACTGGCCCTCTCAAATCCCTATTTAGGATACGTGGACTTAGGGGACTTTAGAAATCAGAGATCACAAACTAATATTGGTCATTATCCTAGAGAAATATATATATATATATATATATATATATATATATATATATATATATA
>NW_024412388.1:63105546-63122270 GCF_014898765.1 Herpailurus yagouaroundi
TATATATATATATATATATATATATATATATATATATATATATATATGAGAAATTCTGGATTTAGGAAAATCAAGTAGATTTCTTTAGTGGAAGTCTTCATAGAGCTTTTATATACATTGCATTTCCAGCACTGGTAACTTGAAAAATTCTGATAATTCTCACTATCTCAAATTTGGAAACAACTAAATTGAGATGAGATGATACTCCTTCTCAACCTCTGTCTCTCGCACACACATACACACACAATTAGCTTGGAAGAAAGGGTAGGAGGTTGGTATGGAGAGGGATGGATTAGAGACTGGTGAAATTAGAGAAATTTTTAGGGCTATCTGTTGGAAACAAAGGCTCTGGAGCTCCATACTGAATTAAAAGAGTTACTTCAAGCCCTAAGGTATCTCCTCACTATGGGAATGGGATATGTTCATGATAAAATAGAGTGACTTTTGATATACTATAGTTTGCAATGCCTCAGAAGATCAAATCTCAGAGTATTACAGTACTTCATATAATTTTATCTTAGCTCTAACCAATTCCAGAAATACTCCCATACTCTCAAGCTACAGTAAAATGGATGGAATACAAATTGTCCAGCCTAAAAATTTAGGTTTAGAGAGAATAATGAACCAAATCAAGAGAAATCATCTATGTTATATCAAAACAAACAGAATGTCTCGAAAAGTTATACCTACATTAGACATAAACAACATTTTGGAGAGGAAAATGGCATAGCAACTATAGCATATTGCACTATAGAAAAAAACCAGTGGACAATAAGGGTGTGCAAAATGGAATCCAATAGTCTATTCTGAAACAAAAACCTAAATAATGGAAAAAATCCATTATGAATGCATTGAATAGAAGAGCATAATAAAAAAGATTAAATTTAATAAAAGTAAGCTTTTCATCAACCTAAAAATGATATAAAAAAGCAGTAAGATGAGAAGAAATAGGAGATTGAAGCATTAAAAAAAATAGCACTTTAAAAGATTTACTAAAAAAAATAAGGGCACCTGGATGACTCGGTTGGTTAAGCGTTCGACTTCACGATCTTACGGTTGTGAGCTTGAGTCCCACATTTCTGCTGTCAGTGGAGAGCCTGCTTTGGATCTTCTCTCGCCCTTTCTCTCTGTCCCTCCCCTGCTGGTTTTCTCTCTGTCAGAATAAAATAAATAAACTTTAAAAAAATAAAATAAAGACCTACTAAAAAAATTAATAATAAAAATAAAAGACCTACTAAATAACTTAGAAGAAGCAAGAAACAAAATAGAATTACTAATACAGAGGAAATGCTTGAGATAATTATGCAAACATGGAGGAAAAAGCCAAAACAATTAAAGCAATTAGAGAAAAGGTAATGGATATGAAGGCCAACCTGAGACAATAAAGATATAATGAATTATTTTGAGTTCTATAACCCCAGAACTATATGCAAATACATATCCAAAGATACAATACAACTATGCACAAAGGACAACCTAAGTTTGCATATCAAAAAGACATTCTGTTTGAAATAAAACAAACACAATGATCAGCAAAAAGGTACATCTGATAGATACTGAATTTCAAAAATAAGAAAAGAATTTTTAGAAATTCCCTGCAAGGGGGAGAAAAAAGGTCATATTGGTTTCAGACTTCCCAAAACAATGATTTCCAAAAAACCTTGGAGCAATAGCTCTAAAGTTCTGACAGAAACAGAGTATGGTCCAAAAGTATTACATCCAGCTAAGACATCTTACCAAAATTAAAAAAGATAACTATTTTAAAATGAAAAACTCAGAGAATACAGTAGCCACAAACTACTTTTTAAAAAACACAAAAATATCTAGATCATTAGTAGGATAGAAATGTTATAATAAATATATAAATAAATGCATAGATTAAACAAACAAATAAATGGAAATACTTATTTGAAGTTGAGGGAGCAGCAACATACACTTGTGAAGAATTTTCATTGCCCAAATTCAAGGAGCACCATTCATGTTCTAAACTAAAACACTCAATGTGGTGGCTATAAAGTTTCAATTTAGATTTACTTTTATTAAAATCAAAGACAAAATTAAATTATCTTATTTATAAGAACATGAAATTTATGACTAGTATATTTACCAAATTATTTCTACCTGTCTGCCTATCTATGCCTTTACCAACAGGTATGCATAAGAATAGATCGTTGTTTACTTGTTCTTAAAGATTATTATGGAAGAACGTTTGGATTTAACTATTCAGTAATGATTAATTTAATTACATATAGATATGGAGCAATTTATAAGTAATATTTGGTATTACAGGGAAACTATGTAATTGTCCTAGTCCTGGATTTTATCACATATCCTTTTCTCTGGTCAACCTGATTATTTGTCATCCCTTTTACTCCTTTTTTTTTTTTTTAAGTTGATTTATTGGGGGGGGGGGCGGCGGGTAGAGAGAGGAGATAGAGAGAATCCCAAGCAGGTTCTGCACTGTTACCATGGAGTCTGATGGGAAGCTCAAACCCAAGAACTGTGAGATCATGACCTGAGCTGAAACCAAGAGTCAGACACTTAGTCAACTGAGCCACCCGGGCACCCCCATTTTACCCTTTTAACATTCCATTCTGTCCACATATGTCTTAATCCTCAAGAATAACCCAGCCTAGGTAGGTGTTATGAAGATATCAAGTCCCACATACCTAATTCATTTTTCTGGATTTAATTTCCCTCTTAGAGAGCCTGAAAGGAGCATTCCTATATGCCATATGTCCATAGCACCATGACTACCACACCTTGTTAGAGAAGCATGGACACCAGTTCCAAGACCAATTCTTTGCTTAGCCACAAATAAATGAAAAATAAATACACACTGTAGTAATTAGTGATAGGACTTGTATTACATAATCAGGGCCAGGACAGTCATGTTGGACCATGTAAAAGATTAATAAGACAAAAAGCTGGTTGCTGCAGAGAGGAAATAATTAATTAGACATGTTTACAGAAGCAAAAAGAAGTATATGCCACTGCTCTAGAAAGAAAGATTCCACCTTCAGTTTGGGGGAAAGGAAAAAGAAGGAATAGATAAGGATTTAGGAAATAAGTTAGGGAAGAATTTAAGAAAAGGTAGCAAGGAGTCTTATTTTGGCCTTAGTCTCAACCATGTGCCCCAGCTTAGTTCAACCCATATTTAGGGATATATGATACTTAAAGATAAATCAATATATTCATACTTTATTCCTTGATGAGCTGCTATTAACTCTGTATAATTCCTTTAGAGAAAAGAATAATAAGTGATAGCCTTCAGGTAACTGAATCTTTAAATAAGTAATAGTCATGGCCCCTGACCTTTAAGGGGTTGAAAAGTTGGTATGCACAAAATTAAAGCCCTCCTAAATTAAAAAGTCTATGTTATAAGAAAGAGGAAAAGTATAGAACTGAATTGTCCACCTTATGTAAAATGAGCAAACACCAAAAAGGGAAAAAAGAGAGAGAGAGAGAGAAAATGTGTGTGCACAGAGATAAAAAGAACATCTTTCAGGGCCACCTGGGTGTCTCAGTCGGTTAAGCATGTGACTTCAGCTCAGGTCATGATCTCACCACTCGTGGCTTTGAGCCCCACATCAGGCTCTTTGCTGACAGCTCAGAGCCTGGAACCTGCTTCATATTCTGTATCTCCCCATCTCTCTGCCCCTGCCCTGCTCATGCTGTCTTTCTCTCTCTCTCTCTCTCCGAAATAAACAAACATTTAAAAAAATGTTTTTTAAATACCTTTTAGTGCTAAGACATATGGAAGCAGGCTGTTTTTCATTTCTTGTTTTTAAATGTTCCTAAAATCACCCTCTATATCCTCACAACAACTCTCCTTTATTTGGGCTAGCTTGAGTTGGTTTGTTTCTTCACAAACCAAAGAGCTTTGTTTGGACAAGTAAAGGGTAATTCATGATGGCCTATTATGTTGTTTGGGTTCCAGAAACACCTGTGTGGCCTGTGATTACCAGTAAAGGTAGTGAGGAATAGGTATAACAGACACATGAATCCAAGCCAAAGATTTTAGAAAATGTGAAGATTAAACCAGGAAAACTGAGATGAGTAGACAAGATTAAAGTGCAAGAATAGGGACACATGGGTAGCTCAGTCAGTTGGGCATCCAATTCTTGATCTCAGCTCAGGTCTTGATATTGGGGTCATGAGTTGGGGCCCTTCTGAGCATGAAGCCTACTTAAAAAAATAAAAATAAAGTGGAAGGGAGTAAAGAGCAGGACTGAGCCTAGGAAGAACTGAGTTACACTAATGGCATTAGCTGACAAGGCTGGTTAGGTCAACCTTAATGCCAAGAACAACTAGAAAAAAGGGAAACAATTTTTAATATCAATTAGAGAAGAGACTTCCAGTTTTTAGGTCCAGATACAAGGAGTGTGGGACTTGTCATTCTGCCCTAACAACAAGTAAAAGTCTGAATGAACTGAAGAATCAACAACTCTTCTTGAATTCACAGAGAGGGGAAAACACAGAACAAACTGCTGTCCCCAAAACTGAAGAAACAGGCAAATACAGACAGTCACAGTTACCAGAGTAGAATTTACAAGCAGAAACTGCCTCAAGCACCAGTGCCAGGGTAGGAAACCTGTATTGTAATTGATGAATTACTGAAAGCTAACTATCGACAACTCTGAGAGTCAAAAACTCAGGGGAACCCAGTCAGAGTAGGGCCCCCACAGTATTGTGAGATTTACCTCCAAGAGCTCAACCAGATTCCCACAGTGAACATCAGAGAAAAATCCCCTTGGGCAGGGGAAGGGGAAAAGGAACCATTTTGGAATACACCAACTCCCTCTGTTCTCAGTAAGGCCTGCCCTCTGGGAAATCTAGTTTACCAGAGCATGAGTTGCCGGGGTATTATGAGAGCCTAACTGACCTGGGAGAAAGAAAATACCCAAATCCAGTCAGCTGTAGCCCTCCACATAGAAGAAAGGAAATACCCAACTCCAGCCTACTGTAAGCTTCCCTTCCTACCTAAGGGGGAAGAAAAAATCCAGAAGCATGTGTGATGTTCATAGTCCAGAAGCACAGAATCACTGAAAGACTGAGACTTAATCATAAGACTATAAAATGCTTCTCTCCCCCTCACCACTAAATTACTGAAGGCCTATTTATAGAGATTCCTTTTTTAAATTATTTTAGAGAAATAGAGAGAGAACATGGGAGGGGAGAGGGGCAGAGGGAGAAAGAGAGGGGGAGAGAGATAGAGAGAGAGAGAAAGAGAAAGAGAGAGAAAGAGAGAACCTTAAGCAGGCTCCATGCTTAGCGTAGAGCCTGATGTGGGGCTAGATCCCACGACCGTGGGATCATGACCTGAGCAGAAATCAAGAGTTGGACATTCAACTGACAGAGCCACCCAGAAACTCCTATAGAGGTTCCTTTTACCTGATACATCACGTCTGGCTATCCAGAAGAAATTACAGGGAATATCAAAGGGGAAAGGCATAGTTGCAAGACACATAGCAAATATCAGAACCAGACAGGAAGTTGGCATTATCAAGCTGAGAATTTAAACAGCAATGATTAATATGCTGTAGGCTCTAATGTATAAAGTGGATAACATGCAAAAACTGATGAATAGAAAAATATAAACAGAGAGATAGAAATTCTAAGAAAGAACCAAAAAGAAATGCTAGAGACCAAAAACACTACAACAGAATTGAAGAACACATCTGATGGGCTTATTATAAGCTGGACATGGCTGAGGAAAGAATCTCTGAGCTTGAGAATGTATCAACAGAAAACTCCAAAACCAAAAACCAAACAGAACAAAGACTGAAAAAACAAAAACAAAAACAACAGATTATCCAGGGACTGTGAGACAACTACAAAATATACACATAATGGAAATACCAGAAGAAATATAGAAAGGAACAGAAGAAATATTTGAAATAATAATTACAGAATTTCTCCAAATTAATGTCAGAAACCAACATATCCAAGAAGCCAAAAGAATATCAAGCAAGATAAATGTAAAAAACAAAAACACAGAAAAAAAAAGAAAACAAAAACAATAAAACAAACAAACAAAAAAACTATAACTAGGAGTATAAGTTTCAAACTATACAAAACCAAAGGTAAAGAAAAAATCCTTAGAGTAGCCAGAGGAAATAAACACCTTACCTATAGTAGAACAAAGATAAAAATAATATCCAACTTCTCAGAAACCAAACAAAGAAGAAGAGAGTGGAGTGAAATAATCAGTATTGAGAGGGGAAAACCCCACCAACCTAGAATTCTTTACTGTGCGGAATTATTCTTCAAAATGAAAGAGAAAGAAAGGCTTTCTCAGACAGGAACTGACAAAATATGTTGCAAGTAGACCTGGCTTTTAAGAAATGTTACAAGAGTTCTTTAAAGAGAAGGAAAATAATATAGATAAGACACTCATATCTACATAAAGAAAGGAAGAGCACCGGAAAAGGATTGGTAAGTGAAGGTAAAAGGAAAAAAAACATCATTCTCATTCTTAATAGATCTGTTTGTTCAAAATAATAGCAGCTACACTACATTTGATTATGTATATAATATATATATATTGCATATATACATATATACATACTAATGTATGCAAGTGAAATACCTATATCCTACAGATAGATATATAGATACATGCAGTGATACAAATGACAGGAGGGAGGAATTAGGATTATTTTATTAATAAGGTATTCACACTACCTATACTAAGTGGTTTAGTGTTATTCAGAAATGTCATTGGATTAGTTATAAATGTATATTGCAAACTCTAGGGAAACCACTAAAACAGGTTAAAAAAGTAAGTAATATGCTAACAAATATGATAACCGATAGCTAAGAAAGAAAATAGAATCACATTAAATTGTCAATGAAATATCAGTTAGACAGTATTAGAGACCAAGGCAGTGAGGATTTGTGGAACAGTAAGAAGAAGAGAGAAGCCAAGAAAAGGGAGCATAGATATTAGTCACTTTTTGCCACAAGTGAATATTAACATCAAACAATAGCCCAGTGGCTAAGAGGCTGAGCAGCTGAGCAAAGCTTTCAGCACTTTCATGATTCAGAGAACCAGCTAATGGTTCCAGGACTTCTAAAAAAGTGTGGCCCTGTTAAAACACCTCTAGCATTTGGTTAGGAATCTGAAGGGCTACATGGTAAAGAGTAAGAAGTAGATCAGTCCTCAAAAAAAGTGAAGCCCAGCTTTGAATCATTTCAGCTTTTACTGGATTATGGTGATCTTCCCTGAACTTGATTTTCTGCCAGAAGTAAAATTAAATTGTCTCTGGAAGAAGATACCATCTAGAGCTTGAATTAGTTTGTCATTTTTCATGCACAAATAACAAACAGAAAATAGAAACATACAGGATACCTCGATACTGATATTTTAAATACATGCTATAAAATCACTATGATTAATATGTTCAAGTAATTTACTAAGAACATTCCATGAGAATGTTGGAGAATTCCATGAGATAAATGGAAATTATGGAAAAAGAATCATATAAATTCTAGAACAAAAATTAAGTTTTTGAAACACTTGGTGATGGGCATCAACATAGCTGTAAAGAGTATTAGTGAATGACATGACATGGCATAAAAAGGAATCCAGTCTGAAACATAGAAAAAAAGAGAGATGGAATACAGTGTACAAGTTTAATATATCTGTGACTGGAATCTCAGAAGACAAAGGGAGAGAATGAGAGCTAGTTAGAGAGAAGAGAGGGAAGAGAAAAAAGCAACATTTATAGATACAATGTTCAAGAATTTTTTTTGAAATTGATTAAAGATCTCAAGTTACAGATTCAAGAAGCAATCCAAACTCTATCCAAAATAAATAAAGAAAACCAAATCCAAGCCTATCTTATTCAAACTGCTAAAAACCAAACATTAGGAGAAAATCTTAAAGGCAGATAGGAAAAAAAATGTTAATACTTTAAACAGCAACAGTAAGACTTACAATAGACCTTTTCAATGGAAATAGTGTTCAGTTTTTATGTTTTCTTATTATTCACTGGATTTTTTTTAAGAGGAATATTCTGAATTCTGAATTCTCTGTTAGACTGTTCATGTTATCTCCATTTCTTTAGGGTCTGTCATTGAAACTTTATTAGTTTCCTTTGTTGGTGACACCTTTCTTTGATTATTCATGACCCTTGTAGCCTGAGGCCAAGGAGCCAGCCTCCAGTCTAACTCCTTGGGGCCTGACACTGGGGCTTGCCAGAAGCCTGGGGCCACAACAACTGGCCCAGTGATAGGGAGGGGTCAGGAGCCCACAAAAGGTGGTCTGGAGTCTAGGTCAAGGGGGCCAGCCTGGAGGTGGAGTAGGCTGGCAGCCTGTGGCCATGATAGCTGCCTAGGCTTGCAGGAAGTGGTCAAGCATGGCTGTAGACTAATGCTGTCAGTCACTTACTTTACATTTCAACCCCTCTCTTTGCTGGGCTGCCCAGGCTTCTGGGAGGGGTGATGGGGTAATATGAAACTGCCCTTCCTACTCTCTTCAATGCATCTTGTCTTATTTCTGTGTAGGTTCTGTTAACCCTCACCTGGAATCATTAGCTCTTATGAAGGTATTTTTATGCCTGGATAGTTGTTCAAACTGATGTTTCTGGGAAGGGAAGAGCTCTAGAAACTCCTATACAGTCATGTTGCCAATGTAACTGTTAATAACTAAATAATTTAAGGAGAACTAGAATTCAGTTCTGCAGAAAGTGGCTCATTAAAACCCAATAAGAAATTTAGAATCTCCAGCCTCCTGGCTAGGATTTAAAGTTAGACTTCATATTCCATGAAAGAAGAAGCAAAGGGAAAGTTGGTAGAATATCCAAATTTCAGATCATGAGCCAGGGTTGATAAAGCAGACTAGTCATATGTAATGGAGGTTATGGAAGTTACTGAAGCACAAGACAGTGAATTCTAATGCATTAATTACTCTCCAGGTCCTTATATAACTGTGAAAAATGCTGGAATAGTCTCTTTTCAGGTCCTATTTGTAAGTGGGGAGAGAGAGAATCAGAGAGAGAGAGAGAGAGAGAGAGAGAGAGAGAGAGAGAGAGAGAGACTGAATCTCACTGGACCGTGAACAGCCTGCAAATGATATACATAATTATAAACCATGGGTGGAAGTAGGGCAGGCAGGTCCTGACCAAAGTAGTATTTCTTCTGAGCTAAGTGCTACCTGGAAGACTTTCTCCTCATAACTTGAAATTCTTTTTTTCTAAGGTGGTTTCTTGTCTCTTAATTTTCAAGTTTTTCTCAACCATCTCATCCCTACCTGAGGTCTCTTCTCTTTAACCATTTAATTCCCACAACTTATAGGCTACAGAATTTGTGTTAAGGCTAAGAAAGAAGGGAAAAAGAGAGCTGAGCAGGCTCTAAGCATAAGAATACAGAGCCCAGAGAGAAACACAGATTAACTAGCCATTAGAATCTGATAGAAAGAAAAATAGAAACTGACCACAAGGGGATCAGGTGGTAGAAACCCTGACTATGGAAACCTGAACTATGAAAGATACTGGATATATAAGTGCATATCATAAGCTCTAAGAATTTAGCAAATGCTGGCTTATTTTGGAAGAATGATCAAGAAAAGGAAAAAATGTGAAAGTTGGCTGGACTTATACCAGTAAGCCTAATAAGAATCAAGAACTTTCACATACTATTTAGAAATCCATGGTTATGTGGTTAGAGAAAGCTTAAAATGCTACATGTCAGTCATGTGAAATTTTGGATAAATTCTTCCTGTGGGTAGGGAATTTAAGTTCAAGCTGAACTTTTATGAGGAGAAATTGGCTGGAATTCTTTACCCTGCAGCCAAGAGAGGAACTTCAGATATGCTAGGCAGTGATGTATTTATGAAAAATTTAAATCTAAGGAATTTTAGCCGGTCTTCATAAGCTAAAGTCACAGATAGAGCTTAGTTTGAGCAAAAAGGTAAGTTTGAGTTTTATAACCCCTCACTTCTTGTATGTCCGCACCCTATCTCCCATTACCTTTCTTCTCTATCCTGAATATCCAGGCCCTTCATACTTCAGTTCAAAGCTGAATTCTGTAAAGGCCTGGATTCTTTCCAAGTGTCCTACATACTTAACTTCTAATCTCTGGTTGTCAGGTGAAAAAAAATGCTCAGAGTGGTTAAGTGACTAGCTCAAGAAAATACAGATTATGGGGCACCTGACTGGCTCAGTCAGTTAAGTGTCTGACTTTGAGTCAGATCATGATCTCACAGTCCGTGAGTTCGAGCCCCGCGTCAGGCTCTGTGGCTAACAACTCAGAGCCTGGAGCCTGCTTTGGATTCTGTGTCTCCCTCTCTCTCCGCCCCTCCCCTGTTCACACTCTGTCTCTCTGTCTCTCTCTCTCTCTCTCTCTCTCTCTCAAAAATAAACATTAAAAAAATTTTTTTAAGAAAAAAAAGGAAAATACAGATTAAAAGTTGTAGTGTTAACGTCCAGGTATTTTGACTTCTTTCCATCTTTGGTGAATCCATTAATTCATTTATTCATTTCTTTAACAAATATTTACAGAGATCATTCTATGCACAAAACACCCAACTTTTACACAAAATGTCATAACTTTTTTATATACTTTTCATTTAATCTCCATAGTAACTCTCTAAGACAGATAAGTTGTTATCTGCATTTTACACGACATGGTCAAGGTTCAAAGAGGCCAAGTAATATATGTAATTAGCTCAACAGACTTATTTAGTTCCAGTGCTATGATTTGAATTGGGGTCCTCTGATACAAAGTTCAGTGAACTTCCCCTTAAACAGTGCCAATGACACAAAGATGATAAAAACATATTTTTCCTACCTTCACAAATTGTGTCTAGTTGAAAAACAAAGACAGATTAAATAACAACATAAAGCAATATAGTCACACAAAAACAGTGTTTTAAGTGCCAACTAAATTATGTAGGCACTAAGTGCCAAAGATTCAGAGAAGAGTCTCTGATAACTGAGGGATCCTGGAAAGCTTCACAAAAGGGGCAGACACTGAGATGGCCTTGAAAGTTTAAGATTTTTGGCCTCCACAGATACCTTCTTAGGTGGCTGCAGGTCCCCTAGCACAAGAAACCAGCAAGGACCTTGCTGGCACCACAAACCCCGCCCCTGCCCTTCTTGTGGATTCACCCCTTTAATATGTCCTTAGCTGAACCCCATCCAAAGTGGTGTCACAAGTCTGGCAGTGTTCAACCAGCCATGACAGTGGGCAGCACCACTCCAAAGTGACTCCTGCCCTGAGGAAAGGGGAAGATAACCACAAGCACCAGTTTGCAGCCCCTACAGTGTGCTGGAGGCAGACATAGGCTCTGACTGCAGGCCACCAACAAAAGCTTCACAGGGAACAACACCCGGAAAGTACCCTGCAGCTCCATGGTTCTGCATTTCTGGCAAATGCTTGGTCTGATTCAACTGAAGCCCAAATTGGTGCCAGACTAGCCTACTAACCAAACCCTGTCCACAACAAGCAAGAGAGCCATTGCAGACAACTGGACAGAGATCAAACATGGCTTAGCCACAATAGTAGGTACCTAACACATATAGGACATGCCCCTGAAGCACCAGGTTCTGGTAAACAGAGGACACTGCAATGTGGGGCACTACAGGACCTCTTCTTCATAAGGCCATTACTTTCAAGAGCCAGAGATGTAGCTGACTTTCCTAATACATAGAAACAGACACAGAGATCTACACAAAATGAGGACAGAGGAATTTGTCCCAAACAAAAGAATGGGACAAAAATGACAGCAAGAGAGCTAAATGTAATGGAGATAAGAAATATATGTGCCTGACAGAGAATTTAATGATCATAAGAAGCACCTGGATGGCTCTGTCAGTTAAGCATCTGACTTTGGCTCAGGTCATGATCTCAGGGTTTGTGAGTTCAAGCCCCGTGTCTGGCTCTGTGCTGACAGCTCAGAGCCTGGAGCCTGCTTCAGATTCTGTGTCTCCCTCTCTCTCTGCCCCTCCTCTGCTTGCACTCTGTCTCTCTCTCTCAAAAATAAATAAACATTTAAAAAAAAATTTTTTTTTTTTATTTATTTTTGGGACAGAGAGAGACAGAGCATGAACGGGGGAGGGGCAGAGAGAGAGGAAGACACAGAATCGGAAACAGGCTCCAGGCTCTAAGCCATCAGCCCAGAGCCCGACGCGGGGCTCGAACTCACGGACCGCGAGATCGTGACCTGGCTGAAGTCGGACGCTTAACCGACTGCGCCACCCAGGCGCCCCTAAAAAAATTTTTTAAGTAATGATCATAAAAATACTCACTGGACTTGAGAAAAGAGTGGAGGACTTCAGTGAGATGCTCAACAAAGAGAGGGAAAACATAAAAAAAGAACCAATCAGAGATGAAAAACACAATAGACAAAATTAAAAATACACTAGAGGGAATAAATAGTAGACTAGAGGAAGCAAAAGAATGATGGTTCAGTGACCTGGAGCACAGAGTAATGGAAAGCAATCAAGGTGAACAGGAGAGAGAAAAAATAATAATGAAAATAGATTAAGGAAACTCAGTGACACCATCAAGCATAATAACATTTGCATTATAAGAATCCCTTAGAAAAAAGAAAAGAGAGGAAAGGGGGCAGAAAATTTATTTGAAGTAATAATAGCTGAAATTTTCCTAAATCTGGGGAAGACCCCAGAAATCTAGATCCAGGAGAGACAGAGTCCTCAACAAAATCAACCCAAGGAGGTCCACACCAAGACACATAGTAATTAAAGTGAAAGAAAGTAGTGATAAAGAAAGAATTTTAAAGGTTGCAAGATGGGGCCACTGGGTGGCTCAGTCAGTTGAGTATCCAACTTTGGCTCAGGTCATGATCTTGTGATTTATGGATTCGACCCCATGTCTGCTTTGCACTGGCAGTGGGGGACCTGCTTTGGATTCTCTGTCTTCCTAGCTCTCTGCCCCTCCCCCACTTCTACTCCCTCTCTCAAAAATAAATAAACACTAGAAAAAAATTTTTTAAAAACCATAAAGGTTGCAAGAGAAAAAAAGACAGTTATATACAAGGGAAACTTCATAAGTTTATCAGCTGATTTTTCAGGAGAGCCTTTGCAGGCCACAAAGGAGTGGCATGATATATTCAAAATGCTGAAAGAGGGGTGCCTGGGTGGCTCAGTTGGTTGAGTGTCCAATTCTTGATTTCAGCTCAGGTCATTATCTCAGGATCATGGGATTCAGCCCTGCACCGAGCTTGCTTAAGACTGTCTCTCTCCCTCTTCCCCTTTCCCTGCTCCTCCTTTCTCTCTTAAAAAAAAAAAAAAAAATCCTGAAAGAAAAAGAAAAACCTGCAACCAAAAATACCTATCCAGCAAGGGTATTATTCAGAATAGAAGGAGAGAGAAAGAATTTCTCAAACAAACAAAAGTTAAAGGGCCACTAAACTAGCTCTACAAGAAATGTTAAAGGGGACTCTTCGAGGGGAAAAGAAAGAACATAAGTAGTAGTAAGAAAAGGAGGAAGAAAGCAGTAAAATTAAGCATATCTATAAAAAATCAGTTAAGGGATCCACTAAATAAAAGGATGTAAATTAAAAATATATGTATACATAAAACATGGGGAGGAGACAAGTAAAGCATGGGTTCAAACTTAAGTTCCCATCAACTTAATATAGAGCACTATATGCACAAAATAGTATATACACAGTGGTATATACCTAATTGTAACCACAAATCAAAAACAAGTTAAAAATGTGCAAAAAATACAGAAAAAGGAATCCAAGTATATCTCAAAAGAAAGCCAGCAAATCATAAGAGAGCAAAAGAAGGAACAGAGAACAACTACTTAAACAACCATAAAATAAGTAACAAAATGGCAATAAATTACTATCAATAATTACTTTGAATGTAAATGGACTAAATGTTCCAATAAAAAGATACAGAGCAATGAAATGCATAAAAAAACAAGACCCAGGGTGCCTGGATGGCTCAGTCATTTGAGCATCCAACTCTTGATTTTGGTTCATGTCATGATCCCAGGGTCATGAGAGAGCCTGCTTAAGATTCTCCCTCTCTCTCTCTCCTTCTTCTAGGCCTCTCCCCTGACCACATTCTCTCTTTCTATAAAATAATAAAATAAAATAAAATAAAATAAAATAAAATAAAATAAAATAAGTAAAACCCATATATATGCTGCCTACAAGAGACTCATTTCAGACCTAAAAACACATGCAGATTGAAAGGGAAGGGATAGAAAAGTAGTCATCATGCAAATGTAAGTGAAAAGAAAGCCAGGGTAGGTATACTTATACTGGACAAAATAGACTTTAAAACAAAGACTAATGAGAGACAAAAAAAGGACACTATATAATCATAAAGGGAACAATCCAGCAAGAAGGTATAATAATTGTAAATATTTATACACCCAACATGGAAATGCCCAAATACATAAGGCAGTTAATAACATAAAGGAAGTAATCAATAATAAGACAATAATAGTAGGGGAATTAACACCCCACTTACATCAATGGATAAACCATCGAAACAGAAAATTAGCAAGAAAGCTTTGAATGACACATTGGACTAACTGGATCTAACAAATTTTTCAGAATATTCTATCCTAAAACAGCAGAATACATCTTCTTCTCAAGTACACATGGAACAGTCTCCAGAAGATATCACATATTAGGCCACGAAACAAATCTCAACAAATTCAAAACGACTGAAATCATACCATGCATCTTTTCCAAACACAACTCTATGAAACTAGAAATAAACCACAAGAAAAAATCTGGAAAGAACACAAATACATAGAAGTTAATATGGGTACTAAACAATGAATGGGTCAACTAAGAAATCAGAGAGGAAATTTAAAAAAAAAATCAAAAAAGAAAAAAGGAGCACCTGAGTGGTTTATTTGGTTAAGTGTACAACTTTGGCTCAAGTCATGATCTTGTGGTTCGTGAGTTCAAGCCCCACACTGAGCTCTGTGCTGACAGTTCAGAGCCTGGAGCCTGCTTCAGATTCTGTGTCTCCCTCTCTCTCTGCCCATCCCCTGCTCTCTCTCTCTCTCTCTTAAAAATAAACATTAAACATTAAAAAAAAAACAAACAAAAATTAAAAAAAAAAAACATATGGAGACAAATAAAAATGAAAACACAATGGTCCAAAATATTTGGACTGCAGCAAAAGCTGTTCTAAGAAGCAAATTTATAACAATGAGAAGTGAGAAAAATCTCAAATAAATGACCTAACCTTACATCTAAAGGAGCTAGAAAAAGAAAAACAAAACCCAAAGCCAGAAGGAAATAAAGATTAGATCATAAAAACAGAAACTAAAACAAAACAAAACAAAAGAAAACAAAACAAAACAAAACAAAAGAACAGATCAATGATACCAGGAGCTGGTTCTTTGAAAAGATCAACAAAATGCATAAACTTTATCAAACTCATCCAAAAAAAGTGAGAGGACTCAAATAAACAAAATCACAAATGAAAGAGGAGAAATAACAACTACTCCACAGAAATACAAAGAATTTTAAGAGAATAGTATGAAAAATTAAATGTCAACAAATTGGACAATCAAAAAGAAATAGATAAATTTCTAGAAACATATAACCTCCCAAAACAAAATCAGAAATAAATAAAAACTTTGAACAGATTGATTACCAGCAATGAAATTGAATCAGAAATCAAAAAACTCCCAATAAACAAAAGTCCAGGATCAGACAGCTTCATAGAATTCTAGCAAACATTTAAAGAAAATCTATTCTTCTCAAAGTATTCCAAAAAAATAGAAAAGGAAGGAAAGCTTCCAAATTCATTCTATAAGGCTAGGATTAACTGATACTAAGACCAGATAAAGACACTACAAAAAAAGAGAGTACTGGCCAATATCTTTGAGGAACATATATGCAAAAACCTTCAACAAAATATTAGCAAACCAAATCCAACAATACATTAAAAAACTCATTCACCATGATCAAGATTTATTCCTGAGATTCAAGGGTGGTTCAATATTTGTAAATCAATCAACATGATACACCATATAAAGAGAAAGGATCAAAAACACATCATTATTTCCTGCTTCAGATTCTGGTGTCTCTCTGCCCCTTCCCTACTCATGCTCTGTCTCTTTCTGTCTCTCAAAAATGAATAAATGTTTTAAAAAATTCAAAAACATATCATCATTTCAATAGATACAGAAAAAGTATTTGACAAAGTACAACATCCATTCATGATAAAAAACTTCCATAATGTAGGTTTAAAGGGAACATACTATACCATAATAAATTTCTAGAATATGAAATTCATATAAATATATGAATAATCAACAGCTTTCATCATAGTCAACAAAACTGAAAGCTTTTCCCTAACATCAGGAACAAGACAAAGATGTCCACTCTCAGTACTTTTATTCAACATAGTATTAGAAGTCTTAGCCACAGCAATCAGATAAGAAAAAGAAATAAAAGGCATCCAAATTGGTAAACTTCACGATTTGCAGATGACATGATACTCCGGACAGAAAACACTAATGACTCCATCAAAAAAACTAGTAGAACTAATAAGTGAATTCAGTAAGGTCACAGGATACACAATGAATAGACAGAAATCTACCGCATTTCTATACACTAATAATGAAGTAGCAGAAAGAGAAGAAAACAATCCCATTTTAAATTACATCCAAAAAACTAAAATACATAGGAATAAACTTAACCAAGGAAATGAAAGACCTGCAGAAAAAGAAAGAAAGAAAGAAAGAAAGAAAGAAAGAAAGAAAGAAAGAAA